>NC_084731.1:69541491-69673991 GCF_033978785.1 Entelurus aequoreus
CCGTTCACCTAACCCAGGGGTCGGCAACCCGCGGCTCTATTAGCGCCGCCCTAGTGGCTCTCTGGAGCTTTTTCAAAAATGTATGAAAAATGGAAAAAGATGATGGGAAAAAAAACAATTTTTTGTTTTAGTATGGTTACTGTAGGAGGACAAACATGACACAAACCTCCCTAATTGTTATAAAGCACACTGTTTATATTAAACAGGCTTCACTGATTCGAGTATTTGGCGAGCGCCGTTTTGTCCTACTAATTTTGACGGTCCTTGAACTCACCTTAGTTTGTTTACATGGATAACTTTCTCAGACTTTCTAGGACGTGTTTTATGCCACTTCTTTTTCTGTCTCGTTTTGTCCACCAAACCTTTAACGTTGTGCATGAATGCACAAAGGTGAGTTTTGTTGATGTTATTGACTTGTGTGGAGTGCTAATCAGACATATTTGGTCACTGCATGACTGCAAGCTAATCGATGCTAACATGCTATTTAGGCTAGCTATATGTACATATTGCATCATTATGCCTCATTTGTAGCTATATTTGAGGTCATTTAGCTTCCTTTAAGTCATCTTAATTCAATTTATATCCCATGACACACTATCTGTATGTAATATGGCTTCTAATTTGTTGCGGCTCCAGACAGATTTGTTTTTGTATTTTTGGTCCAATATGGCTCTTTCAACATTTTGGGTTGCCGACCCCTGACCTAACCCAAGGTTCATAAAGCTTATATATTTAACCAAAGTTATGTACGTACGGGCAAGCAATCAAATGTTTGAAAGCGCGCGGGTGGGACCTGATATTCAGCTGGGAATGACTACAACAGTAAATAAACACAAGACATATGTATACTCTATTAGCCACAACACAACCAGGCTTATATTTAATATGCCACAAATTAATCCCGCATAACAAACACCTAGGTGTTTGTTATGCTAGCTCCTAGCTCCTAGCTACTAGCTCGAGCTAGTTATAGCAGGCGATCAAATGTTTGGAAGCGTACTCACGGTATCGCGTCTGCGTCTGTTAACGAAGTCAAAGTCCTCCTGGTTAGAGTCTCTGTTGTCCCGAGTTCTTCGATCTTGACTGCATCTTTTGGGAATGTAAACAATGAAACACCGACTGTGTTGTGTTGCTGACTTCCCTCGCAAAATACTCCGCTTCGCACCGACTTTCTTCTTTGCTTGCTCAGCTTCTTTCTCCATAATGCAATGAACAAATTGCAACAGATACACCAACACAGATGTCCAGAATACATCCAGAATGAGATGAAAACAGCTATTTCGTATTGGCTTCAATGTGGAAGCCATACCTGTGTTCTACTGGCTACGTCACGCGCATACGTCATCCTCAGAGGCGTTTTGAACCGGAAGTTCCCCGGGAAATTTAAAATTGCGCTTTATAAGTTAACCCGGCCGTATTGGCATGTGTTGCAATGTTAAGATTTCATCATTGATATATAAACTATCAGACTGCGTGGTCAGTAGTAGTGGGTTTCAGTAGGCCTTTAAAGCGTTTCCGCTGTCCGCCGCGTGAGCGCTTTCCATGGTGCTGTTCACCGTACAGGAGCATTTTTGGTAGGCGTTCATCTGACATGCGGCAGACATGGCCAGCCCATCTCAGCTGGGAACGCTTGAGGATGACATAGATGCTATCCATCTCAGCCCTGTGGAGGACCTCAGTGTCTGGGATCTTGTCCTGCCACCTGATGTTGAGCAGCCTCCTGAGGGATCTCATGTGGAAGGCGTTAAGCTGTTTAGCATGCCGGCTGTATACAGTCCAGGTCTCACAGGCATACAGCAGGGCGGGTAGGACAACAGCACGGTAGACGTTAAGTTTGGTCCGTAGGCTAAGCCCTCTGCGCTCCCAGACAGAACTGCGGAGTCGGCCAAATGCAGCACTTCCATGCGCTATCCTATGCATGACCTCCTCGTCGATGTTGCCCACGCGTGACAAGGTGCTACCCAGGTAGACAAACTTTTCAGCAGCTTTGAGGTCCTCACCATTTACGCTGACGAGGGGCTCAGTGTACGGGTCTCCAGGAGCAGGTTGATGCATAACCTCTGTTTTCTTTGTACTAATGGTGAGTCCAAAGTCTGAGTATGCTGTGGCAAAGTTGTTCATGCTCCGTTGCATTTCCAGCTCGTTGGAAGCATTCAGGGCACAGTCGTCCGCAAAGAGAAAGTCGTGAACCTTGGCGGTCTGTACTTTTGTCTTTGCCTGGAGTCTTCGCAGATTAAACAGCTTGCCATTAGTGCGGTAGCGCAGGTCTATCCCCATGTCCCCAGACCGGAAAGCATCTGTCAGCATGGCTGAGAACATCATACTGAACAGAGTGGGTGCCAGAACATAGCCTTGTTTGACTCCATTTTCCACATGGAAAGGCTCAGATGATGCGCCGTTGTCTTGGACTTGTGCCTGCATTCCATCATGGAATTCACGGACCATGTTTATGAAGATGTTAGAGCAGCCAAACTTGGCCATGATCTTCCAGAGGCCCTCTCGGCTGACAGTGTCGAAGGCCTTCGTCAGATCTACAAAGGTGGAGTATAGAGTGACGTTCTGTTCTCTGCACTTCTCTTAGAGTTGGCGAGCGGCGAAGATCATGTCCACTGTACCACGACCCTGCCTGAATCCGCATTGGCTCTCCAGTAGGAGGTCTTCATGTTCAAGATGTTCCGTCAGGCGGTTTAGCAGAATTCTGGCCAGGATCTTTCCTGCTACAGACAGCAGAGTAGTTGTTGCAGTCCTGCCTGTTGCCCTTGCATTTGTATAGATGGACGATGAAGGCGTCTTTGAACTCTTGTGGCGGCTTCCTTTGGTTCCACATGGTGCAGAATAGGTTTACCAGTTGTTTGGTCAGAGGTGGTCCACCAGCTGTGTAGATTTCTGCTGGAATTGCATCAGCACCAGGTGCTTTGCCATTTGGAAGTCCTCTGATGGCTTTGATGACCTCAGCTTCCATTGGTGGTTCGTCAAGTGAGGTGTTGACAGGGACTTGGGGGAGGCGTGCAATGGTTTCGTCATTAATGGCTGAGGGGCGGTTGAGAACACTGTGGAAGTGCTCAGCCCAGCGCTCAAGGATCTTCTCTCTGTCTGTGACCAGTGTGCTGCCATCAGCACTGAGGAGAGGAGGAGATCCTGATGTTGTGGGCCCGTAGATGGCCTTGAGGGTGCTGTAGAACTTCTTGTTGTCATTCTGGTCTGCATAGGACTGGATCTCTTCAGATTTTCGGCAGAGCCAGTCGTCCTGCATCCGACGCAGCTCCCGCTGGATGGTTGCTTTGATGTTCTTGAGGGCAGACTGTTTTTGAGAGGATGTTGGATCACTGAGGTGGGCTTTTTGCAGACGATGTTTCTCCTGGAGAAGATCTCTGATGTGATCATCGTTCTCATCAAACCAGTCCTGTTGCCTGCGGGCTGTAGGTCCTACTGCATTGAGAGCAGCAGTGTAGACGGTGTCTCTGAACGCAGCCCAGTCCTCCTCGAGATTCCCTGAGGGTTTCAGGTCCTGCAGTTTGCTGGTGAGCTCTTCAGTCAGGGATTGCGTGACAGAGGCTTTGGTGAGCCTGGAAACGTTCAAGCGCTTCGTAAATTTGGAACCTTGAGGCCTTCTGGGAGGATGGATCTTGATGTTCAGCTTAGACACAAGGAGCCTATGGTCAGTCCAGCACTCTGCACCGCACACCGCCTTTGTAACCCTGACATCCTGTCTGTCCCTTTGCCTCACGATGACATAGTCCAGTGGGTGCCAGTGTCTTGAGCGGGGATGCATCCATGAGGTCCTGTTGCGCTTTGGGAGGCTGAAAACTGAGTTGGTGATCAAGAGCTCATGTGCCGCACAGGTCTCCAGCAGAAGGGTGCCATTGCTGTTACAGCTGCCCATGCCATGTTTGCCGAGGACTCCTTCCCATGACTTGTGATCAGTGCCGACCCTGGCATTGAAGTCACCGAGGATGATGAGCTTGTCTGCCCTGGGCACTGCCGCGATGGTAGCGTTCAGGTCTTCATAGAACCTCTCCTTCACATCGTCTGTGTTCGTCATCGTGGGGGCATAGGCACTGATGAGTGTGGCCGAGTGTTTTCCTGGAAGAGGCAGGCGCAGCGTCATCAGGCGGTCACTGACACCTTTGGGAAGTGCAGCCAGCTTACTGACCAAGTTGGATTTAATGGCAAAGAAAACTCCTGCCTCACGCCGCTCTGCTTCAGTGCGGCCTATCCAGAAGAACGTATAGCCAGCACCAGTCTCTGTCAACTGTCCCTCTCCAGCTAGACGTGTCTCGCTGAGAGCAGCGATCTGGATGCCGTACCGGTCCAGCTCTCTGGTGATCAGGGCAGTTCTCCTCTCAGGTCTTGATAGGTCACCAGTCCTATCAAAAAGTGTGCGCACATTCCATGCGCCAAGGGTGATCGGTGTCACCTTTTTCTTTTTTCCTTGTTTCTTACCGCTGGTAATGGGACTCCTGCCAGCTGCGGCTAGCTGGCCAGGAAGAGGTGAGGCAGGCAATTTTTGGGGCACCTTTTCTAGCCCGTTCCTCATGCCAGGAGGTAGGCAGTGCATTCCTACAGAGGGCTGCCTAGTTGCTCGGGGGGCTGCCGAAGTCCAGTGCTGCCTCAGTCATTGGACAGCGACCCTATGGCCCGAGCCGCCTGCGTGCGAGTTTGTGACTATGGCTTCCAGTGAAGTCCACACCTGCCACTTGGCCATGTGCCCGACGCCGCAGGACTTGGGTGAGGGTGGGGGAGATTGCGGGGGTTGTGTGTGTGTGTGTGTGTGAAGTCATGACTTGCGCGGTGCATTGGATTTAAGTGAGGGTGGGTTGCGCAGCGCCGACCTCACTCTCTCGCCCGAGTCCACCTGTATCCAGTGGCAAGACAGAGTCGAGACGGCTGGAGATGGATCCAGGTGCAGTAGATGGCCTGGATACATTATAGCATAACACATCCAGCCCGTAGCGCTCCACAGAGCCTGCTGGTGTTGCCATTCAGCCCGTTGAACCTCTGAGGGTTTCTTCCGCGCAGTCAGCCGAGAACCAGTCTTCTACCCCAGTGTGCTGGCTAGGCTAGGAACCACGGGAAGTGCCATACAGGCATGCAGGAGGACCAGGACTATCAGTAGGGATATTTCCTTAGCTAGAGGACCCTTGCTGAGGTAAGGTGCTACCTCTCTACAGCCTGCGGTTGTAGTTTAACGTCATACCCAGGACATATGTTCGGAGGTGTACCGAACGAGTTTCCACACGAACGAGTTTCCACACGAACATATGAAGTAGCCGCCTAAGCTAAAGTCTTAACAAGCTGCTCCGCTTTCTGCCTCTTCTCTGTCAGTACTCTACACAGCACCCAGCATTGTCCCACCCACACAACCATCTGATTGGTTACACCAGAGCGATAACAGCCAATCAGCAGTGCGTATTCAGAGCGGTAACAGCCAATCAGCAGTGCGTATTCAGAGCGCATGTAGTCAGTGCTTAGCGTTTAGCAGGTAAGTATCAGGCAGCGGACTCTCCCCAAATTATAATAAACACCTCCCAGTCAACTACTAGTAACATCACTATGAGCCCGTTGACCTTCTAGAAATATAAAAGGCAGCTCAGATCGCTCGCAGTCCTGGCTTGAGGTGAAGGCTAATTAGCTTTTAGCGTAACGTTAGCTCATTTTGCGGGGTGTGTGTGTGTGTGTGTGTGTGGGTGTGTGTGCGTTATGGACAGCAAAGCCCTGTCTGTCTGTTATTTCACTTTAACTTTTTCTGTGTTGATTGAGCTGTGTTTAAGCAGCAAAAAAGGACATTATGTTAAATGAAGAGTTTCTGTCTCTGATAGTTGATATAATAATGTAACTGCATCATTAAGCCTACATGAATTCCATGGTGTTCAGGGATGAATAGTCTCTCCTATTGCTATTGTACTATTTTTTCAGCTATAGTTACATTAATCATTAGTAATGGAGCAGCTTAGTTTTGAATGACAGGATCCCTGCTATCACATGTTAACAAAAATACAAAATTTACATATTAAAAATCAACTACAGGCTTCCCAAATGCTGTAATAAATTAAGCATGATGAGTTAACTTGAAACACAACACGCTCGCTCCACTAACCGGAATCGGCGATTGTCAAATATCCAATCAGGTCAACAGTAAATTCTTTCCACTTGTACACTCAGCGGTTTACGCGCGGTTACCAGGTCTGCAGGTATTCTTTCCACTCCCAACGTCCAGTTCTTTCCCGCCGCCAGTACCGACAATGACGGCGAATGGCTGCAAAAGCCATCGAGCACAAACCCACCTGTCTAAGCACGCAATTCAATAGCACGGCTGTCCTCATAATCGCCGTTAAAGTCGCCTTTACAACGGGCCATAAATCCTGGAGAGGAATAATTGAGAGAAGCGGTCCCCCTTGTGTGCATAAAAGACAAGGGAAACAAAGCATCTATTCATTTTTTTTAAGCTGAGTTGCTGCAGCATCCAGAGGAGTGGGCTGGAATAGTCATACAGGAAGTAGACCAGGACCTCTTGTCAGTGGACCAAATACACCTCCTGCGATACAGTGTTGTACACATCATGGAGGTGTGATACCATCTTACTCACCCTTTCATTCTGTCCCATTTTCCCAAGCTCTGGAATCCTTGCTGTGAATATTCTAAAACTGAATCACACTCCATCATATCCAGGAGTTGGACCGGCGTTTAACAAGGTCACTCCTGTTTTGGAACAAACTGCCCGCTCACTCATCTGCTTTTTCCCTTTGTGCGCCGTCTTTTAGGTCGTGTGATGGAGAATATTGGCCTCATAAAAGTAAAATCTGGATTTACACCGCAGCTCTAAAGGGCCTCATTCAGATTTAGGGCCAACACCTGAAACAACTTGTACAAATTGCACATAAACGACTACATTAGTGTTAATCTGTGGTACACTTCCTCCAGTACACCATTGTTGGGTCGCCAGCGCCTCACAGAGGGCCGCCAAAAATACACTACAACTTAATCGCTTCTTCAACATGGTTCACCAACCAAAACCTTGATATGTTTAGTAAGAGAAACAATGTAAACGTGAATAATTGGTTCTCGCCTCAACAAAAGTCTCTATTTTAGTAAAAAACTGTACACCTTGAAGACACTATAATGTACCGTATTTTTCGGACTATAAGTCGCAGTTTTTTCATAGTTTGGCCGGGGGTGCGACTTATACTCAGGAGCGACTTATGTGTGAAATTATTAACACATTACCGTAAAATATCAAATAATATAATTTAGCTCATTCACGTAAGAGACTAGACTATAAGATTTCATCGGATTTAGCGATTAGGAGTGACAGATTGTTTGGTAAACGTATAGCATGTTCTATATGTTATACTTATTTGAATGACTCTTACCATAATATGTTACGTTAACATACCAGGCACGTTCTCAGTTGGTTATTTATGCCTCATATAACGTACACTTATTCAGCCTGTTGTTCACTATTCTTTATTTATTTTAAATTGCCTTTCAAATGTCTATTCTTGGTGTTGGGTTTTATCAAATAAATTTCCCCAAAAAATGCGACTTATACTCTAGTGCGACTTATATGTTTTTTTCCTTCTTTATTATGCATTTTCGGCCGGTGCGACTTATACTCCGGAGCGATTTATAGTCCGAAAAATACGGTACTATGAAGGCAGATTGCATGTGTTTTTTAAAAATGCTATTGTTTTGCTGCAAATCATACTTCTACGTGTACACGTACATGTACTGAAAAATACGGTACACTATATTGCCAAAAGTACAAACCCCGTTTCCATATGAGTTGGGAAATTGTGTTTGGCCCCTTAGTTTCAGTGAAAGGAACTTTGAATGCTCCAGGATACCAAAACATTTTGGACAATTCCATGCTCCCAACCTTGTGAGAACAGTTTGGAGCGGGCCGCTTCCTCTTCTAACATGACTGTGCACTAGTACACAAAGACATGGATGACAGAGTCTGGTGTGGATGAGCTTGACTGGCCTGCACAGAGTCCTGACTTGAACCTGGATGAATTAGAACGGAGACCGAGAGCCAGGCCTTCTCCACCAACATCAGTGTGTGACCTCACCAATGCACTTTTGGAAGAATGGTGGAAAATTCCTATAAACACACTCCGCAACCTTGTGGACAGCCTTCCCAGAAGATTTGAAGCTGTAATAGCTGCAAAAGGTGGACCCACAGCATATTGAACCCTATGGGTTAGGAATGGGATGGCACTTCAAGTTCATATGTGGGTCAAGGCAGGTGGCCAAGTACTTTTGGCAATATAGTGTATATATACACTGTATATCATTAGCAAACCAAAATAACAAGGAGGTAATAGCTCAACAATCTTTTTTTATCCAAACACAAAATTACAGTAAGCTTGAATGTCAACACATACAAGTTTTGTTGGTGTGCTCAAAAAAACAAAAACAGAAAATAATTTTACAATGTGTGGGAATTTTTGTGGCATTGTTGAGCACCCTGGAAGTTTCTGAGTTATAAAAGAGCGATGGCTTTATGTAGTCACCGATAGCATTAGCACAAACTAGCAGTATGAGGCAATCCTTCATCGGCTTGTGTCCCGGTAGTAAGGCTGCAGCTAACGATTATTTTTCAAAAGATGATTTTTTTCGGTTAATCTATAGATTATTTTTTCGATTAATCTATAGATTATTTTTCCTTTTACCGACTATTTTTTTATTTAAAATAAGATGAAAAAATAAATGTAGGCCAGTTTTTTCAAAAGCCATGGCTTTTATTTACAAAAAAAAAGAAGTATGGCCACTCAGTCAACATTGACTACAACATGACAAAATATTCTGTAACAATGTAAACATTTAAAACTTTTAACATTTAACAAAATTAAAAGTAGCTTATTTGCTTTTTAATGTGCAAATATAAAAGTAAACATCCAGTGCAAATCTTAATATTCTGCAATAGTATAAGCATTTCACAAGTAAAAGTATTGCTTATTTTGCTTTAAAATGTGCAAAAATAAAGATAAACATCCAATACAAAAAAGTGCAAAACGAAATATTCTGTAACAACAGTGTAAACATTTCAACAAAAGTGAAAGTATTGCTTATTTGCTAAAATGTGCAAAAATAAAGATAAACATCCAATACAAAAAAGTGCCAATCTAAATATTCTGGAGCACTGTAAACATTAAGTATTGCTTTTAAAATGTGCAAAATAAACATCCAGCCCAACACAGTACACAATAACCAATTCTACTCATTCCAGTGAGTGACTAACAGTTGTAATGAAGAAAGGTTAGCATGTCTACATGCTCTGGTTCTTTTCTTGTTTACAATATTCCCAGCAGCTGAAAATAGGCGCTCAGAAGGGGTCGATGTGGCTGGAACTGAGAGGTAATTAGCCTTCACCTCAAGCCAGGACTGCGAGTAAGCTGAGCTCCAGTTTATATTCCTAGAAGGTCAACGGGCTCATAGTGATGTTACTAGTAGTTGACTTGGAGGTGTTTATTATCATTTGGGGAGAGTCCGCTGCCTGATGCTCACCTGCTAAACACCTATCTGCTCCACGCTGAAGTGCTGACTACATGCGCTCTGAATACGCACTGCTGATTGGCTACTAACGTTTTGAATACGCACTGCTGATTGGCTGATAGCGCTTTCTGTGTACCAATCAGATGGTTGTGTGGGTGGGACAATGCTGCGTGCTGAGACAGGAGCAGAAGGAGCAAAGCAGCTTGTTAAGACTTTAGCTTTAGCTTAGAAACTCGTTCGGTACACCCCTGTACCGAACCGAAAGCCCCGTACCGAAACGGTTCAATACAAAACACGTACCGTTACACCCCTAGCAGATACAAATGACACATTCATGTTTTTGTGTAATGATGACAACGTATGCTCACGCGGACGATTGACTAGTTGATGGTTGATGGTTTTCTTTTCAAATGTTCGTTCATAGCCGTTGTGCTGCTATGATAGGCCATTTCCGCTCGACACAGTGTGCATACAACAACATTATTAGGCCGTGTATTGAAATACTCCCACACTTTTGACGACTTTTGGCGTGATTTTTTCCCCCTCGCTCGCACCGTCTGCTTTGCGCTCCGCCATGACGGTAGTGTGACGTAAATATGCGACGCGTCGACGCACAAAAACGGCGTCGACGTATTTACGTAACCGATGACGTCGACTAGGTCGACGCGTCGTTTCAGCCTTACCCGGTAGTGCCTTCTCCTTTCATTGTACCAAAGGTCCGCTGTGGCATTTTTTTGGTCTCATCACAATTTAAGACTTGCAAAAGAACAAATCCCCATTTGAAGCGTTTCTGTGATCTCGAAGACCGGCCGACACAACCCTGACCGGCGCGAGGTACGCCAATTGTGGAAATAAACTCGTCACAAGTGCCGCCAGCCTTCAAGCTCCTGGAAATGTGTCTGCGGGATGTAAACAGGATGTGACCTAGGGGGCCCCGCCTTTTCAAAATGGCAAATAGAGCCGTTCATGAATCGAGGTTCTGTCACGCCAAATTTCTTTCCTCTACAAAAACCTTCCCTCCCCCATTTACTTCCGGGGCTGCGTCCAATAAAATCACAAAGTTGCCGGGGGTCCTTAACCTGCACGCGACTGTCCTGTTTCGCGCCTGTACAAAAAACAAAACAATAATCGATTTCTTCAGATTCCAGCAGCTGTCAAAGACGAAGTATCCTTCCAGCGACGGGCAGTCAAAGCCGAAGTGCTATCGATCGCTGTCAATGACGTAAGAGGAAACATGACCACAGAAGTAAATGGGGGAGAGAAGGTTTTTGTAGAGGGAAGAAATTTGGCGTGACAGTTCCACTGTACCGTACTCAGTTGTAATACACTTTTCCACCACTGGTAGCAGTAATGACAATATCAAACAAACAGAAGAAGTCTGGAGCCAAAGTCATAGGGAAGTTTCTTAAGTGCAAAAATTATGACTGAAGTGGTGAAGCTGTGTTTTTATTGGCACTTTGATTTTATCGACAGTTTATTAAAAAAAAAACACGTATATTATTATTTAGTTAGAATTTTATTTTTGTTAAAATTTATTTTCCGTCAGTCCTTTCTTTTGCAATATATTTGATTATTTATTTTAGTAATCCGCCTGACCTAAGCCTTGATAACAATCTTTGTGGTTTCCTATCATTTGACAAGGTTTGTTCTGTTCAACTGTAAGCAGGTTAGATACAAATATTTGAATACCATTCAAATCGAGAGTAAGATATTACTAATTCAGTGTCACATTTTTGAGTGGGCCCCGTGCCCCTCTGTAGTAGAAACGTCAAAAAGACTGCAATCTGTGGTTGAATACATGACCTCATTTGCATAAATGGCCTTAACATGTGTGTGTAGTTTTTCATGAGACAAAAAGTGACTAAAAACATAAAAAGAAAAAAAAATGGTTAGACACACAAATTTTCGTGTCTCGCTTCTTTTTATTTTTATTTTTTATTTTAAAAAAAATACAGCCAGAGCCTCCTGTAAGTGCTTTAAAATAGAGGTTGGGGGGGACACTTGGACACCCGCTGCTCATTGAGAAGAGCGATAGGTGCTTTCATATTTGAATCTCTAAAAATCTTCAATAAAACCCAGAAAGAGTCTCTCGGTTTTTAGGGACATAGCTATCAATTGTTTTAGAAATGGAGTAATCTATTGATTAGTTTGATACAACACATTTTATAGCCTCAGTGCGTATTTTAGGGAAAATATTTGAAATAAAAAAAATACTGTTTGTCATAACATTTATACGTATACTCTTTTTAAAATTGCACTTTTAAGATGTGTGCGTTATTAATTTAAAAAAAAAAATGTTCCGCTTCGATCACAACACACACTCAGTTGCAGCGGTCCGCATATTTAAAGTTCCACAGTCAGGATTTTATCTTTTTTCATGACATATTCTCATTCAACGACTTATCAAATCAACAGAATATAAATCAAAGCTTCTTTGAATTAATCAACCCCTAGTAGCTTTGAGCCAAATCGCTTCTTTATTTTTCAAAAGACAGCCCAGAGGGGTCAAAGTAGTCGCTGATCCCTCTTGCTAGGTCTTCTTATTCTCTGCCAGGCCAGGTGAGTGTGTGTTGAGAAACACAGTACCAAGTTGTAGCGACAAGCTTCATTCTCAGTCGTGTTGAAATGTTTTGTGTGTAAGAGCCGGGGCCACATGAATTGGGGGGCCGCCACAAATAAATGATTGTACAAGAAACATTTCAACTTCGGGTCTAATCACAACAAATATGTTTGAATCTGCTTTCTGTAGGGACCAAGTGTGTGCATGTTGGACCAGATAACAAGGTACGCGATAAAGGGGTGCACAAAAATGCGGATTCCAAATAAATTCAGTTTCATAATTTCAATAAGAATACATTTAAAGAAATACATTTTAGGCCATCTTCATGCAACCAAACTGTAACCTGCTTTAAACAAAGTTTCATTATAAATGCTGCTGCTCGAATCCTGACTAGAACCAGGAGAGTGGTCTACTGCTGACATGTTAGAACCATCTCCAGCTCTGAGAACCTCAGGGAGTGGCCTCCTGCTGACATGTTAGAACCATCTCCAGCTCTGAGAACCTCATGGAGTGGTCTCCTGCTGACATGTTAGAACAAAATGAACCATCTCCAGCTCTGAGAATCTCAGGGAGTGGTCTCTTGCTGACATGTTGGAACCATATGAACCATCTCCAGCTCTGAGAACCTCAGGGAGTGGTCTTCTGCTGACATGTTAGAACCATATGAACCATCTCCAGCTCTGAGAACCTCAGGGAGTGGTCTCCTGCTGGTGCCCAGGCCTTAAATCCATGCTGGAAACACTTTCATTGTGCTTATGACAACTGAAAGTATTTTATCTATCCTATTTGTTTTATATTTGAAAGACCGTATAATAGTTTGATGATTTTATTTTGATGTAACTGTCTGTAAGGCACCTTGAATTGTGTACAAATAAATAAAGGTGCCTTATGATACCAAATAATACATAGCTAGAATGGCCCAGACCTTCTCATCCCTGACGTGATGTAATGACTACATGGCTGTGTGTTGCAGGAGTACTGGACCCCCAACAACCCCATGCAGAGCACCATCATCCTCCTCATCGAGCAGATCGTGGTGGCGCTGGGCGGCGAGTTCAAACTCTACCTGCCTCAGCTCATCCCGCACATGCTGCGCGTCTTCATGCATGACAACAGCACCGGGCGCGGCGTCACCATCAAGGTAGGCAAACAACAACGATCTTTGCTCTCTGGGCCGGAGACCACTCGCTACAAGTATGCTGGTGTAAAAAAAAAAAAAAAACTGCAAGGAGATGGGCATGAGTGGCGCTCATGCATGTATCAGGACCCGGTCGCCCGTCTCTCATTCTTTTGTCCAACTGAAAGTTGACTTCACTCTCTCTCCAGGCTAGTACTTCATGACACTAGTAATATTATAATATGTGTGTACATATTAGGGTAGTCCCGATACCAATATTTTGGTACCGGTACCAAAATATATGTTGATACTTTTCTAAACAAAGGGGACCACAAAAAATTTCATTATTGGCTTTTTTTTTTACAAAAAGTCTTAGGGTACATGAAACATATGGTTATTATTGCAATTGTGTCCTTAAATAAAATAGTGAACATACTAGACAACTTGTCTTTTAGTTGTAAGTAAACAAACAAAGACTCCTAATTAGTCTGCTGACGTATGCAGTAAGATATTGTGTCATTTATCTACCTATTATTTTGTCTACATTATGAGGGACAAACTGTAAAAATTGATTATTAATCCACTTGTTCATTTACTGTTAATATCTGCTTATTTTCTCTTTTAACATGTTCTACCTACACTTCTGTTAAAATGTAATAATCACTTATTCTTCTCTTCTTTGATACTTTACATTAGTTTTGGATAATACCACACATTTAGGTATCGATCCGATACCAAGCAGTTACAGGATCATACATTGGTAAAATTCAAAGCCCTCATGTGTCCAGGGATGTATTTCCTGACTTTATAAACATAATATGATTTTTTTTAAAAGGAAATACATTTTGTGACGATAAAAAATATCGATGTAATCATAGTAGTATTGACTAGATACGTTCTTGTACTTGGTATCATTACAGTGGATGTCAGGTGTAGATCCACCCATGGCGTTTGTTTACATTGTGACGTTGGTGAGCTATTGTATCCTCCTACGGTGTGTAGTGAAGCATGTTTAGCTACTCTTCGTCCTGCAGTGATAATGATACTTGTAAGAAACTTACTTTATTTGGATTAGTGATTTAGTAGTAGCTAAAAGACTGCCGAATGCGGATGGATGTTAGCTGCTAGCTAGCTTGCCTGAGTGTGTTTGAGGGTTATAACTTCACCTTTATCTTTGGTTTTTAGGCCAAAATGCGTCCATTCTCCCTATTCTGTCTACACACTGTGTCTGCTTGTAAGTACTCTGTGTGTGTGCACTGCCGAACATGCTCCTCTGCTCGTAAACCCAGCAATGTCACGACGTGACGACGCGCCGTCATGCCCGTTAGGAAAAAAAATGGAGAACCGGTACTTTTCAAACAGAGTATAGTACCGTTTTTAAATCATTAGTACCGCGATACTTTACTAGTACCGGTATACCGTACAACCCTAGTACATAGATAATGAAACAGGGTGGGAACGAAGGCCAGTTCTAAGGCGTTCTTTTCGGCTTAAAGGTGGACAAATATTCCTCTATCATGGACATGAAACAGATACTGGTACTGATGGTGATACTGTTGGCTTTTTCCAGTACAACATGATGCCAAAAATATTGTGTTGTTCATCCAAAAGTGACACTGAAACGCTCAGATGACCAATTTCACTTACCGTATTTTTCGGACTATAAGTCGACGTTTTTTTCATAGTTTGGCCGTGGGTGCGACGTATACTCCGTAGCGACTTATGTGTGAAATTATTAACACATTACTGTAAAGTATCAAATAATATTATTTATCTCATTCGCGTGAGCGACGAAGAAAATGTCCGCAATCGTCACACACACGTCAGCAATCGTCACTCACACGCCAACCAATAATAATTTGGCGGGGGTGGGTCATGTCAGAAGTGCATTGTGGGTCCTGGGATGCTAACTGCTATATGCTACTGCCGTAGCTATTAAAATGGATCACATCAACATTGTCGGTAACTTATAAAAACTGAGAAGGGCTGAACTAAAATGGCACAGAAAAGGAAATCATACACTGCAAATTACAAGCTGGACGTAGTGAAATATGCAGCAGTGAACAGCAATCGAGCAGCAGAAAGAAAGGACGCTAACGGGCCGCATACCAGAGGCGACACCGGGGAAGAAGATTTCATCGGATTTAGCGATTGGGAGTGACAGATTGTTTGGTAAACGTATAGCATGTTCTATATGTTATAGTTATTTGAATGACTCTTGCCATGACGTGTTGCGTTAACATACCAGGCACGTTCTCAGTTGGTTATTTGTGCGTAATATGGCGTACACTTATTCAGCCTGTTGTTCACTATTTTTTTTAATTTTAAATTGCCTTTCAATTGTCTATTCTTGTTGTTGGATTTTATCAAATAAATTTCCCAAAAAAATGCGACTTATACTCCAGTGCGACGTATATATGTTTTTTTCCTTCTTTATTGTGCATTTTCGGCCGGTGCGACGTATACTCCGGAGCGACTTATAGTCCGAAAAATACGGTACTATGAAGGCGGATTGCATGTGTTTTTTAAAAATGCTATTGTTTTGCTGCAAATCATACTTCTACGTGTACACGTACACGTACTGGTGGAGTTGTAAATACTGCAATTGGAGACCGTCATTTCCTTAAGTAAATAAATGTTTGTTAAAAAGTACATAAATACAAGGTAATGACACCTATTGCTAAAAATGCATTGATCCGGAAGTGATAGTGTGTGACCCACCCAACAACCAATCATGTCGTGATTTAGGGTCAGGGTTGACCAATAGGATGAAGCGTGGCTAGTGAAGCAGAGGCGTGGTGATAGCAGAAGTGCATAGAAAATGGCTGTGGAGAGCTGAGGCTGTGTAGCGCTCGAGATAGCACTCAGGCCTATAAGCATCATCAAGTTGTTTTTTTTAGTCCTTTCTTTGATTGCCTGGACCGGATCCCGCAATTCATGTATTTTCCGGAGTTAGTTGGCGAGCTAATCCAGAACCAACAAAATGGTAAACGTGACCTGACTGGTCACGTAAAACTCATAAAGACTATTGGATTTTTGATGAGATTATTTTATGTATTTATTAATGTGCATAGTTACAAATAAAAAAATTAATTATTCGATGTGATTAAATTAAAATTAATCTGTTTGCCCGGAATCGAGTACCAAGGCATTTTTTTATGCTACTGTGACGTAATCCACCATAGGGCCAAAAAAAGTTGTGAATACCAGCACTTTGTTTAAGAAGGTGAGAAATGCGGTTAAATTCAAGAAATAACTCGCCCCTCCTTCCTCATCAAACAAGAGCATTTAATACAAGTAATGTTAAATATGTATTTAGACATTTCATTTATATGTATTTCACTCACATTGTTTTCTGCATGTCAAACCAGTATTATTCTGGATAAAACGTGTGTGTGTGTGTGTGTGTGTGTGTGGAAAGTCAGAAAACCTTTACAAACTCTACACGCCATGTTGGTCACCTTTTGGCATCCTTTACTCTTCAAAAATGTGCTAACGTTAAACTTATGAAGGCAGCAAAAGTGATATAGTGGTCTTACAAGTGTAAATAGAAGTGAGCCAAGGATAGTAGTTCCCACGCAATACCGACACTCGAGTATTCAGCAATACAGATATTGATCCAATATCTATTTGTTGCCATTATACATACTTGTGTTATTTAGTAGTGTGGAATGTTGGAAAATGTTTGATCAAACAGAGAACAATGATAGTCATGAAAAACACTAATATATTTATTATTAACCCTCTGGAATGGACTTACACTGTCTTTAGGTTGAAGTGGAGTGTTAATTGCTTTTTTTTGACACCTAGTGGCCACTAATTCATGAAGTTAAGCTCATGACCTGGTAAGTGGAATGATGCGGACACGTTTGCTACTGGATACTTTGCAATACTGCCTTGGAGACTTTGTATGTGTAAGTAATATGCAACTAGCTGTTTGACACTGCAATACTGTTCAATGATTATTACCTTTGCCTAGCTTGTCTGCTAGTGTGTGCTACCTGCTGTGTAGCTACTAGCTCTTAGAAGCCTATAGCCTTGCATTTTTACCTTTAGTGAATGACTTTAGTAAAATAGAAGACATTTATGGCGTCACATTAGTACCAAAAATCCAAGCGCGTAAAAACTGTTATCGCGCGCTGATTCTCCACTTCGTGCGCGAGCGCGACACCCTTTTGCGCGCGCGTGGTGCCTTTGCGCGCGCGCTGTCTCGGTCTGTGCGCTGTCATGTTTCATTTTGGTACTTTGGGGGCGGGCATGCTTAGACCATCCCTTCTTTCTGATTGGCTTTAAAAAAAAAAAAAAAGAAATAAAAAAAATAAGAAAAATACAACTTCAAGTAGGTTGTAAAAAAAGGCAGATGAAGTGAAACTATAGCAATGCTTTTATTTACACTCTCCTGCACACAGATACTCATGTTATGAGAAGTATATTGTTTCAAAAATATTAACATTAATTGTTGATATTTTAAACATCTTTCAGATTACATTGCTCGAATTCAAAAACCACTTTACTACACAATTATTAGGCCCAATGTGCAAGATTATTCTATTAGTATTAGTTATTTTTATGTTTTATCATATCTTAGCTTATTTTTATGTTTTATCATATCTTAGCCTATTTTTATATGGTCTTATTATATTTATATTTCAGTTTTTATTGTATTTTATTTTATTTTATAGTTTTTCATATTGTAGTTTATTTTTATGTTTGATTATATCTTATCTTATTTCATATTATTTTTGGACTTTTACCTGATGTGTATTTTAATTATTTTTAATCCATTTATTTGATCATCTAGTGTTTCCTCAAAGAGCCCTCTGGATCTCCACGTCCAGAGGGTTCCTGTGATTGGCTATTGTCATTGTGTTGTTATTATTATTGTTGTTGTTGTTGTTGTTTGTTTATTTTTATGTACATGTTTGACTGTCTTCATGGGGTATGGGTGTTATTTCTCATTTTGTTTTTAACTATGTAAAGCACTTTGAGCTGCATTTTAAATGTATGAAAAGTGCTTTATAAACAAAAATGTATTATTATTATTTTTAGTAATAGTACCCTTACAATCACTCCAAACCAGTTCAATAACTTACCTCTTTTTCAGCCAACATTTTTTTATCCACTTCTTCCAATGACCCGCCCTGCTATACTTCTGATTGCTCAAAGCCAATCAGAAAGAAGGGGCGGTCTAAGCATGCCCGCCCCCAAAGTACCAAAATGAAACATGACAGCGCACAGACCGAGACAGCACGCGCGCAGAAAGGCACAGCGCGCGCGCAGAAAGGCACAGCGCGCGCGCAGAAAGGCACAGCGCGCGCGCAGAAAGGCACAGCGCGCACGCAAGAAGGCGCCGCGCGCGCAAAAGGGTGTCGTGCGCGCGCACGAAGTGGAGAATCAGCGCGCGATAACAGTTTTTACGCGCTTGGATTTTTGGTACTAATGTGACGCCATAGACATTTCTGTGCTTTTTGGAGGACATTTAGATGCTAACTGGCTGTTGGCATCTAACATTTGAAATCAGTAGTATCCAAACTATGGCACGCGGGCAAATAGAGGCCCACCGGTAGGTTCAATTTGGCCTGCGAGATCTGGCCCACGGAGTGCCTCCAGCTTACTTTTTAATATCTCACGGGATAATTGCTGCAACTTTGTCGCCATCTTGTGTACATTGTGAGTAGTTCAGGTTAATGACCATAAATTGTACTTTGAAAAAGAGCTGCACAGTTCATTTTAATCATGATCACGATTTTGTCCGCTACGATTAAACGAGGGCGATGGCCAGCGATATGAACATTTAAAGAGCAGGCATATCAATTCAAGCGCTTTCACAACCACCAGGGGGGCGACCGAAAGACAGTAGACTAATTTGGTTTTGGCGGTGGGAGGAAGCCGGAATACGCGGATTCCTCCCACCGCCAAAAACATGCACTTGGTTGATTGATAGGTTGATTGGCATCACTAAATGGACCCTAGTGTGTGAATGTGGTCTGTCTATCTGTGTTGGCCCTGCGATGATGTGGCGACTTGTCCAGGATGTACCCCGCCTTCCGCCCGAATGAAGCTGAGATAGGCTCCAGCACCCGCCGCGACCCCAAAAGGGACAAGCGGTAGAAAATGGATGGATGGATGTCCCCCTCTGGAGCCTATCCCAGCTTGCACTCCGGCAGAAGGCGGGTTAGACCCTGGACAAGTGGCAGAGCCAACACAGATAGACAGACATTTGTCTTTTGTCAATTTTGTTTGAGAACTGATTAATTATTTTTTAAATTTTTATTTTGAAATTAAAGCCTAGTTCTCATATTGTTTGTTTGAAATAGAAAGGGCAATGAAAATATGTTTTACATAACATAGTAAATAATCGTGACTTCCATATTGATACAAATAATCGTGTAGCCCTACTTTGTAATGCACACAGCACAGCATCTACTAATATGACCCAATCCAATCAATTGTGAAGAGGAAACAGTACTTTTACTTTGTTACTTGGACTTTCTTATGATGGCTACATGTGTTTATATCAGTGTGGCCCGCGACACAACACAAACTTAGTCAGGAATCTGATGCCTCCATCTAATTTTTAAATATCTGACAGTGTAATTGCTGTAGTTTTGTCACCATCTTGTGGACATCCTGAGTAATTCAGGTTAATGACCATGAATTTCACTTTGGCATGAACACAGAACAGCATTTTTATATATGACCCAATCCAAACAACCTTTCCCACTCATGGCGCAAATAAACCAACATGAAGTCAACACACTTGGTGACACATAACACAACTTTGTGGGTATTATCAGAAAATGTCCAAGCACAACACATAATTCCATTTAAATCCACTACAAAACCTCTGCTAGGTCTTGAAATGTGAATGTAGAACTTGTAAACCTTGCCGCTCGCCTGGGTCTCCCCCAAAGTCCTAAATTATGGTTGGGGGCAAAGACCACCATACATTATCGAAACTTCTAACCCTTAGGTCTACTTAGTCTCTGAGACTTGAGTAGAACCGCAGCGGATGGACCGGGTCACGTACAGTACGAGTCTGCAGAGGAGCCTCCCGGGAATTCCAAATTAGGGAAATGGGACTCTGGTTACCCGCTAATCCAAAAGGAAAACATACTTCCATCTTTTCAAGGAGCTGTTCCTTCCAGCTATCGCCATCTTGCAGCTCTTCTCCTTCTGTTGTATCGTGTGCCCAAACTTTGTCCACTTAGGGGCCGCAGACTGACAAACCAAAGGATATGGGGGCCATTTTGGTCATTTTAAACTTCAAAACTAAAAAATGCCATTTTGGTAGACATTTGCTATTAATGCTGAAGAGTCAAAGCCAAACTGAAATGCTAACAGTTAGCACGCTGGCCAGATAGTGTCATATAACACAAAAATATAAGCTAAAAAAGCTAGCATGCTATCAGTGCTATGCTAACATTACCATGCTTACTGTTAGAAAATATGATTGAGGTTTATACTTGCAAAATTAGCTATAACAAAGTTAGCATGCTAACAGGTGTCATTTGTCAGTAACAAAATGTTTGACGCTGAGTTGTATACCTGCAAAATTTGCAAAAAAAAAATCTGGCTTGCTAATAGAATGCTAACGATTGTGCCGCGGGAGGTTTATACTTGCAAAATTAGCTAAAATAAAGTTAGCATGCTAACAGGTATCATTTGTCAAGTAACAAAATGTTTGACGCTGAGTTGTATACCTGCAAAAGTTGCAAAAAAAAAGTTAGTTTGCTAATAATAGAATGCTAGCGATTGTGCCGCGGGCCGTTTAAAAATTAGCTACGGTCCACAGACGCCCCACAGGCCGCACTTTGGACACTTGTGACATACACTATCACATTATAAAAAAACGTGTGATGCCAGAAGAAACTTGACAAGTACTTGTGTGCTTTCATGTACAGCTGCTGAATCAAAGAATGTGGGGGCCAGTTTGGTAGTTTTCACCTTCAAAACCAGTACCATATATATATATATATATATATATATATATATATATATATATATATATATATATATATATATATATATATATATATATATATATATATATATATATATACACATTTTATTTCTATTAATGCTAAAGAGTCAAAGCCAAACTGAAATGCTAACAGTTAGCACGCTGGCCAGATCGCGTCAATTAACAAAAATTTGAGCAAAATAAAATAAAAATGTTAGCATGCTAAAAAAGTAAAATTTATGACTTTTTAAAATGCCGCTGTGTACACGGACGTAGGGAGAAGTACAGAGCGCCAATAAACCTTAAAGGCACCGCCTTTGCGTGCCGGCCCAGTCACATAATATCTACGGCTTTTCCCACACACAAGTGAATGCAAGGCATACTTGGTCAACAGCCATACAGGTCACACTGAAGGTGGCCGTATAAGCAACTTTAACACTGTTACAAATATGCCCCACACTGTGAACCCACACCAAACAAGAATGACAAACACATTTCGGGAGAACATCCGCACCGTAACACAACATAAACACAACAGAACAAATACCCAGAACTCCTTGCAGCACTAACTCTTGACAATCAACAGTTTTGATTATCATGTCATGTTCGGATGTACATTGTCTTTGCTCCACAGTAAGTCTTTGCTGTTGTCCAGCATTCTGTTAGCCAGTTCAGTTTTAGTTTCGTTCTGCATAGCCTTCCCTAAGCTTCAATGCCTTTTCTTAGGGACACTCGCCATTTGTTTATTTTTGGTTTAAGTATTAGACACCTTTTTACCTGCACGCTGCCTCCGGCTGTTTCCGACATCTACAAAGCAATTAGCTACCTGCTGCCACCTACTGATATGGAAGAGTATAACGTGGTAAGTCTGCCGATCTACAGATAGCACAGACACTCAACAACGGCACATTATTTGCGGATTATAATTACTGGTTTGCAAAAAATATTTTTTACCCAAATAGGTGAAAGTAGATAATCTCCCACGGCACACCAGTCTGTATCTCACGGCATACTAGTGTGCCGCGGCACAGTGGTTGAAAAACACTGCACTATTGCACTTTGAAAAAAAGTTTTTTTCCCCTGTTACGTCGAAAGAAACCTCTTCAGTAGTGGTGTGCTTTCATGTCCAGCTGCTGAACGCCATCCAGCTGTTTGGTGCCAACCTGGACGACTACCTGCACCTGTTGCTGCCTCCCATCGTCAAGCTCTTTGATGCGCCCGATGTCCCCCTGCAGGCCCGCAAGTCAGTAGCCATGCTTTGTCATCTTTAGCCTAACGGTATGCAGTCATTTGCCTGGGTGTTGTGCTTTTGCACGTACCGTACCAATCACCACTAGTTGTTGTTTTCATGGCCTTTTCAAACACTCAAACAATTGAGCATGATTACGCCAAAAAACAGCAGCAATTTCATGAAGAGTGGTGCATTTAAAGTGTCCTAGTATTTTCCACCATTTTAAATAAGTCTCAGAGATTCTACCATAGTGATTGGTGCTGGAATTTAGGAAGTAATGTGGGTAAGCCTTACTGAGAACACAACATTCCAGGGCTGATATTCGATAAGTTGATGAACCGAATGATAAATGAAAATTAAGTGGGTCAGTTTTCCATATGTGGGCGTTTGTACTACGTAACCCAAAAGCAGTGAAGTTGTCACGTTGTGTAAATGGTAAATAAAAAGAGAATACAATGATTTGCAAATCCTTTTCAACTTATATTCAATTGAATAGACTGCAAAGACAAGATATTTCATGTTCACACTGAGAAACGTTATTTTTTGCAAAAATTAGCTCATTTGGAATTTGATACCTGCAACATGTTTCAAAAAAGCTGGCACAAGTGGCAAAAAAGACTGATAAAGTTGAGGAATGCTCATCAAAGACTTATTGGGAACATCCCACAGGTGAACAGGATAAATGGGAACAGGTGGGTGCCATGATTGGGTATAAAAGCAGCTTCCATGAAATGCTCAGTCATTCACAAACAAGGATGGGGCGAGGGTCACCACTTTGTCAACAAATGTCTGAGCAAATTGTTTAAGAACAACATTTCTCAACCAGCTGTTGCAAGGAATTTAGGGATTTCACCATCTACGCTCCGTAATATCATCAAAAAGGTTCAGAGAATCTGGAGAAATCACTGCATGTAAGCCATGATGGTACAGACCTTGGATCCCTCAGGCGGTACTGCACCAACAAGCGACATCAGTGTGTAAAGGATATCACCACATGGGCTCAGGAACACTTCAGAAAACTACTGTCAGTAACTACAGTTGGTCGCTACATCTGTAACTGCAAGTTAAAACTCTACTATGCAAAGCCAAAGCCATTTATCAACAACACCCAGAAACGCCGCCGGCTTCACTGGGCCCAAGCTCATCTAAGATGGACTGATGCAAAGTGTAAAAGTGTTCTGTGGTCTGACGAGTCCACATTTCAAATTGTTTTTGGAAACTGTGGACGTCGTGTCCTCCGGATCAAAGAGGAAAAGAACCATCCGGACTGTTATAGACGCAAAGTTCAAAAGCCAGCATCTGTAATGGTATGGGGGTGTATTAGTACCCAAGGCTTGGGTAACTTACACATCTGTGAAGGCACCATTAATACTGAAAGGTACATACAGGTTTTGGAGCAACATATGTTGCCATCTAAGCAACGTTATCATGGACACCCCTGCTTATTTCAGCGAGACAATGCCAAGCCACGTGTTACAACAGCGTAGCTTCATAGTAAAAGAGTGCGGGTACTAGACTGGCCTGCCTGTAGTCCAGACATTGAAAATGTGTGGTGCAATTGGAAGGCTAAAATAGCAGAAGGGAGACTGTTGAACAACTTAAGCTGTACATCAAGCAAGAATGAGAAATAATTCCACTTCAAAAATGTGTCTCCTCAGTTCCCAAACCTTTACGGAGTGTTGTTAAAGGGAAAGGCCATGTAACACAGTGGTAAAAATGCCCATCTGATAACTTTTTTGCAATGTGTTGCTGCCATTAAATACTACGTTCATGATTATTTTCAACAAAAAATAACAAAGTTTCTCAGTGTGAACATGAAATATCTTGTCTTTGCAGTCTATTCAATTGAATATAAGTTGAAAAGGATTTGCAAATCATTGTATTCTCTTTTTATGTACCATTTACACAACGTGACAACTGCACTGCTTTTGGGTTTTGTACATACACAGACACGGTTAAAAACTAATCTCACCGTATTCAATTAAAATGATGGAAAAACTGTGATTGATAACCACACTTTGATGAACTAATGGAAGGACTAGCGTTAGCTTGCTACTTATCTTAAATGCTAACATTAAAACAAGAGACATTAACGTCTTTCCCCGTTCAGAAACGTGATACGCCAATCCAAACTTGTATAAACACATTACTGCCTAAACATCTAAGATGCAGTATTCACTAGGGGTGTCAAAAGGAATCGATTTTTACAGATTATTCGTGATTCTTGTTTGTAACAATTCTTAATCCATAAAAAAAAAAAAAAAAAGTCCCCCCCCCCCCCAATCTGTCCTGTCCAGCCACTCAGACAAATCATCATGTTGATGTAGATAAGGTGTGTCAAGCTCATTTTAGATGGGGGCGCCACATGGAGAAAAATCTACTCCCAAGTGGGCCGGACTGGTAAAATCACGGCACGGTAACTTCAAAATAAAGACAAATTCATATTGTTTTCTTAGTTTAAAAATAGAACAAGCACTTTCTGAAAATGTACAAATCATAATGTTGTTGTTGTTTTTTTTACACTTACATATTTGCGGTTAATAGTATTCTATCTTTTATTTGTTGTTATTTATACTTTCTGAATAAATTATGTGATAATGTTCATCAGTCAACTCATTGGTGTTAATTTTCAATCTATCAAGATAAAATAATAATATCAAAATCAAATTACAGGATGTTATTTATGTAGTTTGCTCATTTTCTTAACATCACGTGGTTTATTTTTTATTTTTTTTACATATGTAGCATCATCTACAGAGATACAAAGAATTGCTATTGCGACATCTAGTGGACACATTTAGAACAGCGGTTTCTTTCATTCAACAATTTCGGCTCATTTTTATACTTAGCAAACTCATCCCGCAGGCGGGATAAAATCTGTTCAGGCCCGCGGGCCGTACGTTTGACACCCCTGATGTAGATGATCTATATCTGCTGTACACATTTTCTTTAGAAAAGATACTTCTCTTGTTGCCTCATTTGTATTTGACTTTAGTAAACGTTTGGGTAGCATTTTATTCAAAAAAACCAATTTCTTAAAAGTAATATAGAAATGTATTAGAGTTGTTTATGGAGGAATGTAGTTCATCATAGAACTACAATGTTATTATAAAAAGTATAGATTCTGAATGGAATGGTGTGGCGCTCTAATATTGACACTGAACAAGAAGGCCGTGCGGTCATCCATATAAACTCCACAGTGTCGAGTTGACACAGACGGACGTCCCTTCAACAGGAAGTGAACCACCATGACGTCACATAAACCGGAAGTGAAACAAACTATTCACCCAAATAAAAATAAAAAAACATTCCAAAACGTTTACAAATTAATCTGGAAGAAGATAAATAAAAATAATAAAGGAATATTTAACGTGTCCTCTGACAAAAATGTATATTGTATGGCTATTTATTTTAATTATTAAAAATATTTGAGTATGTATAAATACTGTGATAGTTTTGGTCACTACGGTATAACTTTATTTAGCCATTTTATTTATTGTTCTGCTTGTGTACATTTGAGGGTCCCCCAGCCCCTCCTTAACAAAGACAAAACCTTTTTTATTGCTTTTGTGATTTTTATTCAAGTAACTAAGTATATTTCTTTTATGATTTGTTTGTCTTATTTAAAAGTTTACATTTCAATTGCATTGTTAAAATACACAAGAAATACAAGTTTATTGCATTTGAAAGGGTGTACTTGTATTATGAATATGTATTATCATTACATCACTGGTTAGTTTGGTCTCTAAATGATGTTGACAATAATACAGTTTATCAGCAATAATTTGGAGGTCAATATATCTAATCCAGCAAAATGTATCATCGGTTTGACATTAATGAGCTGTATGTGTCTCCAAGAAGCACTTTTTAGATGTACACTCTTTACTTGTCCAACACAATAGATGTCACAAGTAGAAACCAGTACCAATCTTACAGGTACTGACTGAATTTTGGCGGCACTATTCACAAAAAATCCAACGGTACCACATTTTGATCCCAAGGTCGCATGTAACAACATGTCCGGTTAGAGCTCTTGGTGGGCAAAGACTGACTAGTCTGACTAAGGTTGTAATTGTCCATGCCAACAAGTAAAGTAAAGCTCCACTTTTTAAAATGTATTAGCTTGATGCTAATAGCCATTGGAAATTCATATACATGCTACTAATTAGCATTACTAATTGTTTCATGGTGATTTTAACCCCTCCCAATTTGGTAATGAAAACTACAACTAAGATGCATGTTACACATAAAACAGCTGGTGTGTAATCAGTAGAATACTTACATTACACTAGGTGTGAATGAATGATGGGTTTTTAACATGTAAAGCGACTTTGGGTACTTAGAAAAGCGCTATATAAATCCCAGTTATTATTATTATTATTATTATTAACATACCTAAATAATTGATGTTTGGACATTTGTCCATCGATTCAGAATCTTCCACATTCTAATCATGATGGATCAGAGAATCGATTATTTTCACCACCTCTAATAAGAAGTGCAATACTTACAGTATAAACACTTTGTAGGACTCAACAAAAGACAAAATTGGCACACTCAACTCAATGGCAAAGACTACTTCCTGACCACGGCAACACGCCCAGGACAAATGGAAATTAATGCATACTTGCAAATGAAAACATATAACACAACTGGAGAGCACGGATGTTATTATCAACTTACTGTTGAATTAACATATTATTTCCATACTATAGAGCAGAGGTCCCCAAACTTTTTGACTCGGGGGCCGCATTGGGTTAAAACAATTTGGCCGCGAGCCGGGCTGTGTGTGTGTATATATATATATATACTGTATATACAGTATACATACATACATACATACATATATATATATATATATATATATATATATATATATATATATATGTGTATATATATATATATATATATATATATATATATATATATATATATATATATATATATATATATATATATATATATATATATATATATATATGTATGTATTTGATTTATATGTATATGTATATATGTATTTGATTTATATATATGTATATATATATATATATATATATATACATACATATATATATATATATATACATATATATATACATACATATCTATATATATATATACATACATATGTATATACATACATATATATATATATATATATGTATTTGATATATATATATGTATTTGATATATATATTAGATAGATATATATATGGAATATATATATATATATTATATATATTTGATATATATATATATATATATATATATATATATATATATATATATATATATATATATATATATATATATATATATATATATATATATATATATATATATATATTATATATATATAGCGCACTTTCCGCGCGCACGATGATGTCACGTTATCGATGAGAAAATGCATTTTTAGACAATATGATTTGCCTGAGCGGCTAGGAGACACCGTGAGTAGCAAGCGGTACAAAGTGGATAAGAAAAGACAGAAAAAAATAATTATTTTTTATTTTTTTATTTTTAATTTTATTTTTATACTTGGGACTTCCCGCGGGCCTGATTTTGGACGCTGGCGGGCTGGATCTGTAAATTTGTAAATGTTTATTTACATACCTTAATTGTTTCCAAACGGTGTCTGTAACACGGCAGTAAAATGGCTGATCAAAAAAAACAGAAGTCATGGTCATGGACCCACAAACTGCGCAAGCTAGCTCTCCAATTAGCTAAACAGACTCAATAACTCCACGGTGACGTTTTGGTGAATTTACTGAGGAATTTGTGAAACTGAAACAATACAAAAAGAATGTCACTGTAAGTTAATACTAACACTTGTAAACATTTTAGCATATTAGCTAATGCTAAAGCGGCCAGCTTGATTACATTACGATAGCATGTACAAATATGCATGAAAACAATCCTATAGACATCACACATAGGACACTTTAGTAAGTAAGAATTGTTTTAGTTATATTGTAAAACTTACCAACGTTGCTTGGAGTGATGAATGAAGAATCCATACTAGTAGAAACGTTATGGATAGCTAGAAGAGGGAACGACACTTCTACATCCGGTTGAAAGGACTAAACGGAATGACACTGCACCACCTGCAGTGAGCAAACTCATCCAAAAGATGGCGCCATGGCACAAACAATAACACACATACCGTATTTTATGTATTTTCTTTTTTTTCTTCTTTTTTTTTAACTATTTGTAATATTACCATCAGCAAAGAAAAATCCACAAATTGGCCGCATTGTTTCATAAGACGCAGGGTTCAAAGTGTAAGAAAATATAATTTACGTTAAATGATATTAATAAACAAATTGATAGTTATTACCATAGACATCTGCTAAGAGTACGCAGCATGGAGCCCTACTGCCTACTGGCACTGACGAGACGCGGGCCGCCATCTTGGAGTGATGATCCGCTCCACTCAGTGCAATTCATTTGGCAGGAGCAATGAACTGTCAGCGCATTTAATTCATCTTACCTCACTGAATACCACTGATTTTCACACGCTTTTTTGTCACACATGTAGCTATGATAAAGGACACATGTTTTATTATTCATAGTTTGCTTAACAGTACCGGTAATAGAATATTCTTATATGCTATAAGTGACCAGACGTCCGAGATCAAAACTGGGAATATAATCCCAGCGAAGGGGGAAAAAAACGGTCAGCTATTTTTAAATTGAAGAAACAATATGATTAGGTTATACAGTATATACATGCGTATATCCTACATAAACAATGTATGATGACATTAGATATCTATATATCTTAGGGACTTAACGTGGACCCCGACTTAAACAAGTTTAAAAACTTTTTCGGGTGTTACCATGTAGTGGTCAATTGTACGGAATATGTGTTACTTTGTAATCTACTAATAAAAGTTTCAATCAATCAATTAAACCTATAGACTGTATCTCTGTTGCTGCAGCAGCAGAGAGTTTATTCTGTCTTGACACTTTGTATTGATATTTTGTATTACATTCTTCCCTTAAGATAATGTTTACATTGATTGTTTTATATGTATTTTTTATGTATGTCGCTTTGGATAAAAGCGTCTGCCAAATACTTAAACATAAACATATATAAACACCTGAAAGTCTTTATATCAGCTAAAACCACCAATCTGTTTCACTGGATTCAGAATTATTATTATGGTTATTATTATGGTTACTATTATGGTCATACTCTTGATTGCTAGCGGCTATGATCTTTGCTCCTTCTCAACTCTGTGGTAATATTCTTTTCACAAAATACAACCAATAGTACGTTAATGTTAAATCTTACTTGTGAAAAGTAATCCCCCGATTCCTATTTTCAACAGTCCGCTCATTTGAGCAGGAAAACGCTGAACACCATCTTTGTTTTCTACCTGTCAACTGTCAGTTTAGGCTGCTTGCCGGCTCCTCATCACCACTTCAAGATGGTGGCCCAATTTCTCGCGTCACAGCAACCAATGCTGCGTCTACTTATAAGATGTCTATGGTTATTACCTCATGAACCTTCACGAAAGGACCGAAAATTAGCACCGTCGAGTACCGGTATCGATTCCTCGGTACCGGGAATTGGTGCCATATGGGTTTTAATATACTTATCCCAACATACAACAACATAACATTAAGGATTGGGACAGCAGGACGCAACATTAGCTTAGCTTATTCGCCGACAAAAAACAAAGCGATCAAACTGAGAGCTTCCACGTCTTTTGGCAAACATCCAGGTTTTATTTCCCATGTGTCGCAGACCATCTTTGTTTTTTGTGTGACTACCCTGTCAGGGTTGCCTTGGAGACTCTGGACAGGCTGACAGAATCCCTGGACTTCACCGACTACGCCTCCCGCATCATCCACCCCATCGTCAGGACGCTGGACAGCACGCCAGAGCTGCGCTCCACCTCCATGGACACCTTGTCTTCGCTGGTGTTCCAGCTGGGCAAGAAGGTAGCTAGACCAGTGTGTTTCAACCTTTTTTTGAGCCGAGGCACATTTTTTTTCATTGAAAAAATCCGAAGGCACACCACCGGCAGAAATCATTAAAAAATTAAAAAATTTAGACAATAAAAAGTAGTTGGATATGAATTTAAACCATAACCAAGCATGCATCACTATACTAGTCTCAAAGTACTGTCACATCACGCTGTGACTTATTTAGACTTTTTTGGTGTCTTCCTGTGTGTAGTGTATTTTCCTGTTGCAGTTTCATGTCTTCCTTTGAGCGCTGTTCCCCGCACCTGCTTTGTTTTAGCAATCAAGACTATTTCAGTTGTTGTTATCCTTCTTTGTGTGGGCATTTTTGATTGTCATGTCATGTACGGCGGGGGTCCCCAACCTTTATTGCACCAGGGACCGGTTTAATGTAGGCATTATTTTCACGGACCGGCCTTCCACGTGTGGCAGATAGATATGGCAAATAAGTGCATGAAAAATGAATAGATGAAAAAACTCACCATACCATTCAATTAGTGTAAGCCCCTGGCCTTTTCCCTTTGCAAAAAAGTTCTCCATAGACTTTTGTGTTTTGCTCATTTTTGCTAGTAGTAGGCTTTTTTTTGGCTTTAGTATCTGATGGGTTATAGGTGATACATCACATTCAAGGACAAGAGCATGGATATACAGATTAAGAAAGCTAGAAATACTTGACATTAGTTCCAATAGATTTCTAAAAGTTATGTTTTCATATTTTGTACAATATTTCATACATAAATACACTAATGTTAGCTTTTTTGGTCCAATTGTACATGCGTAAATACATCTGTTATTGCTAACTACTTATGTAGTAGGACGATGTGCAATAATACCAGCACTTTAACTTACTAGGCCAAAGGAGATGGGTATTTATTTCCTTCAGCACAATTATTATATGCAACAATTTAGCACTTCTCCACCTGCCTTATGCACTTTAACTACTATGGTCACTTCGTTCCTGATCTGCCCGGATCTTAGGTCATCAACCTGCAGATGGAACCTAGCTTTTGGCTACGATTTGGCCCCTTTACATTTTATATGTTTATTAATGGGGTGGTATAGCTCAGTTGGTAGAGTGGCCTTGCCAGCAACTTGAGGGTTCCAGGTAAGGCTGCAGCTAACGATTATTTTTCTATCGATTAATGTATAGATTATTTTTTTCGATTAATCGGTTAATCTATAGATTATTTTTTTCGATTGATCTATAGATTATTTTTCCTTTTACCGATTATTTTTTTATTCAAAATGAAGATGAAAAAATTAATGTAGGCCAGTTTTTTCAAAAGGCATGGCTTTTATTTACAAAAAAAAAGAAGTATGGCCACTCAGTCAACATTGACAACAACATGACTAAATATTCTGTAACAATGTAAACATTTAAAACTTTTAACCTTTAACAAAATTAAAAGTAGCTTATTTGCATTTTAATGTGCAAATATAAAAGTCAACATCCAGTGCAAATCTTAATATTCTGCAATAGTATAAGCATTTCAAAAGTAAAAGTATTGCTTATTTTGCTTTAAAATGTGCAAAAATAAAGATAAACATCCAATACAAAAAAGTGTAAAACGAAATATTCTGTAACAGTGTGAACATTTCAACAAAAGTGAAAGTATTGCTTATTTACTAAAATGTGCAAAAATAAAGATAAACATCCAATACAAAAAAGTGCCAATCTAAATATTCTGGAGCACTGTAAACATTAAGTATTGCTTTTAAAATGTGCAAAATAAACATCCAGTCCAACACAGTACACAATAACCAATTCTACTCATTCCAGTGAGTGACTAACAGTTGTAATGAAGAAAGGTTAGCATGTCTACATGCTTTGCTTATTTTCTTGTTTACAATATTCCCAGCAGCTGAAAATAGGCGCTCAGAAGGGGTCGATGTGGCTGGAACTGGGAGGTTTCCCAGTTGAGCCTTCACCTCAAGCCAGGACTGCGAGTGAGCTGAGCTGCAGTTTACGTTTCTAGAAGGTCAACGGGCTCATAGTGATGTTACTAGTAGTTGACTGGGAGGTGTTTATTATCATTTGGGGAGAGTCCGCTGCCTGATGCTCACCTGCTAAACACCTATCTGCTCCACGCTGAAGCGCTGACTACATGCGCTCTGAATACGCACTGCTGATTGGCTGATAATGCTTCGTGTGTACCAATCAGATGGTTGTGTGGGTGGGACAATGCTGCGTGCTGAGACAGAGGCAGAGGAGCGAAGCAGCTTGTTAAGACTTTAGCAGCTAAAGTTAGCTTTAGCTTAGAAACTCGTTCGGTACACCCCCGTACCCAACCGAAAGCCCCGTACCGAAACGGTTCAATACAAAACACGTACCGTTACACCCCTAGCAGATACAAATGACATATTCATGTTTTTGTGTAATGATGACAACGTATGCTCACGCGGACGATTGACTAGTTGATAGTTGATGGTTTTCTTTTCAAATGTTCGTTCATAGCCGTTGTGCTGCTATGATAGGCCATTTACGCTCGACACAGTGTGCATTCAACAACATTATTAGACTGTGTATTGAAATACTTCCACACTTTTGACGACTTTTGGCGTGATTTTTCCCCCTCGCTCGCACCGCTCGCATCGTCTGCTTTGATCGTCTGCTTTGCGCTTCGCCATGACGGTAGTGTGACGTAAATATGCGACGCGTCGACGCACAAAAACGGCGTCGACGTATTTACGTAACCGATGACGTCGACTACGTCGACGCGTCGTTTCAGCCTTAGTTCCAGGTTCAATCCCCGCTTCCGCCATCCTAGTCACTGCCGTTGTGTCCTTGGGCAAGACACTTTACCCACCTGCTCCCAGTGCCACCCACACTGGTTTAAATGTAACTTAGATATTGGGTTTCACTAAGTAAAAGTGCTTTGAGTCACTAGAGAAAAGCGTTCTATAAATATAATTCACTTCACTAATGTGCATTGTCCCATGTAACAAAGATGAAAGAAAAAGTAGATTAATAATTAATTTTCTACCACTTGTCTTTAATAATGTAGACAAAATAATAGGTAGATAAATGACACAACATGTTACTGCATATGTCAGCAGACTAATTAGGAGTCTTTGTTTGTTTACTTACTACTAAAAGACAAGTTGTCTAGTATGTTCACTATTTTATTTAAGGACAAACTTGCAATAAGAAACATATGTTTAATGTACTTTAAGATTTTTTGTTAAAATTAAGCCAATAATGCAAATTTTTTGTGGTCCCCTTTATTTAGAAAAGTACCGAAAAGTATAAAAATAATTTTAGTATCAGTACCAAAATATTGGTATCGTTACAACACTACTTTGCAGCCAGTTCAGTTGTAGTTTCGTTCTGCATCGCCTTTCCTAAGCTTCAATGCCTTTTTTTAGGTGCTCTCACCTTTTGTTTATTTTTGTTTTAAGCATTCGATACCTTTTTACCTGCACACTGCCTCCCGCTGTTGTCTGCATATTGTGATCATCCATCCATCCATTTTCTACCGCTTGCCCCTTTTGGGGTCGCGGGGGGTGCTGGAGCCTATCTCAGGTGCATTCGGGCGGAAGGTGGGGTACACTCTGGACAAGTCGCCACCTCATCACAGGGCCAACACAGATAGACAGACAATGACAAACCATATTGACATCTACAAAGCAATTAGCTATCTGCTGCCACCTACTGATATGGAAGAGTATTACACGGTTACTCTGCCGAGCTCTCGACAGCACTGACACTCAACATCGGCACATTATTTGCGGATTATAATTACTGGTTTGCGAAAAATATTTTTAACCCAAATAGGTGAAATGACATAATCTCCCACGGCACACCAGGCTGTATCTCATGGCCGCGGCACAGTGGTTGAAAAACACTGCGCTAGAAGACTGCCGGCCTTTTATGACTTCCTGCCAGACCGCTGACGTCATGGACCCATGTGACGGACCGGTGTTTGCCAACGGGGGGGCTGCTATTTATGAGCGGGGATGAGGTCACGGCTGCCCCCTCCTCAGTCATCAACGCTATCGTTAGCATTCCTGGCGTAGCCACGTCTGGCAACATGCGAAAAGCAAGCTTTTGATCTCCTGTCGAACCAGTTTGATCCTCATTTATTTGCCTCAGGAGGAATTTAGGCTAAACTGTATAATTAGGCACACTTTTATTGACTTGCTTTCCCTTCCTCTCGTCTGCAGTACCAGATCTTCATTCCCATGGTCAACAAGGTGATGCTGAAGCACCGGATCAACAACCAGCGTTACGACATCCTCATATGTCGCATCGTGAAGGTCAGTCCACGCTTGATGTTACGCCAAACACCATTTTCAGGCCACTCATGTGCAACAAAACGTCATATTCTTAGAGTTAGTTGTTTACCACCCATTGGCAATCTATTGGTGACGTCTGGGGGCGACTTCATCTCATAATTTGTTATAATGCAGTGGTGTCCAAAGTGCGGGCCGCACGTTCTAAAAATACTACTTAGGAAAAAAAAAGTGGAATAAAAGCTAATATATGGTTTTGGTGGGTCATTAAAAGCAGTAAAAATACGGCATGGCGCTGTTGGGAGAGTGGCCGTGCCAGCAACCTGAGGGTTCCTGGTTCAATCCCCACCTTCTACCAACCTCGTCACGTCTGTTGTGTCCTTGAGCAACACACTTCACCCTTGCTCCTGATGGGTGGTGGTTAGGGCCTTGCATGGCAGCTCCCGCCATTAGTGTGTGAATGGGTGAATGTGGAAATAGCGTCAAAGCGCTTTGAGTACCTTGAAGGTAGAAAAGCGCTATACAAGTATAACCCATTTACCATTTATATTTAAGTATTTAAGTGGATATTTGAGACAATTAAGGCCTTAAAAAGCATTTAATATGTTGTCCAGAGGCATTCAAATCATTTACCGTATTTTCCGGACTATTGAGCGCACAGCCACACCCACAAAATTTTAGAGGAACAAATATTTTCCATATATTAGCCGCACCGGACTATAAGCCGCACCCACTGAATTCTAAAGTTAAAAATATGTTTCCATATATTAGTCGCACCAGAATATAAGCTGCAGATATATACGTTGTGAAATTAGTTATTTACACAGAAATATTCTGTAAATATTAATTTACATACCTTAAATGTTTCCAAACGGTGTCTGTAACACGGCAGTAAAACGGCTGATCAAACACAACAGAAGTCATCGTCATTGACCCCACTAACTGCGCAAGCCAGCTCTCAAATCAGCTTTGTGAAAACAGGAATTTGTGAAAGTGAAACAATACAAAAAGAATGTCATTGTAAGTTAATAATACTAACAGACGTAAACGTGTTAGCATATTAGTTAATGCTAACGAGGCTGGTGTCATTAAAACATGCATGAAAACACTCCTGCAGACATCACACATGGGACAGTTTTGTAAGTAAGAATTGTTTTAGTTATATTGTAAGACTTACCAACGTTGCTTGGAGTGATGAATGAAGAATCAATACGAGTAGAAACGCTGTTGACGGCTAGAAGACGGAACGGCACTCCTACTTCCGGTTGAAAGGACTAAATGGAAGGACACTGCAGCGTGCTTACGTAGGCTTCTCTGACGCACAGTGACATAACGCTACCAACTTTTTAAAAGAATATGGCAACTCTTGTGCCGACTTCTCAAGTGATGCAATGCTTTTTTGTACAGCTTTTTTACTTGTGTATATGTGTGTATAAATACATACCTGTGTATATATGTATATGTATGTGTATATCTGTGTATATATATATGTGTATATATTTATATATATACAGTTGTGTTCAAAATAATAGCAGTCCCACATCACTAGCAAGATAAATCACTGTATTTGTTAGAATTTAAACTTCTACACTGCAAGTAAGTTTCTAGAATGTTTAGTAAAGGTATAGAAAACCAACAGGCATGACATGCATGCTGCTGATTCTGTGAAACTGAATCATTTACTGAAAAGGGCGTGTTCAAAAAAATAGCAGTGCTGAGTTCCATAAGTGACGTCATTGATTATGTGGGGAAAAAAAGGTGTTAAACAGGTGGCCCTTATTTAAGCTTCAAGGCAACTGACGCTGCATATGCTGGCTGTGCATTTGTCCTTTAAAAACAGAGTAAAATGGGTCGTTCCAGACACTGTTCAGAAAAAGAGCGTTCTTTGATTAAGAAATTAATAAAAGAGGGGAAAACCTATAAAGAAGTGCAGAAAATGATAGGCTGTTCAGCTAAAATGATATCAAACGCTTTAAAATGGCAGCCAAAACCAGAAAGGCGAGGAAGAAAAAGAAAAACGACTATTGGAATGGATGGGAGAATAACCAAAATGGCAAAGACTCAGCCAATGATCAGCTCCAGGAGGATGAAAGAAGATCTAAGATGGCCTGTGAGTACTGTAACAATCAGACCACGTCTATGTGAAGCCAAGCTACCAGCAAGAAGCCTCCGCAAAGTCCCATTGTTAAAAAAATGACATGTGCTGAAGCGGTTATAATTTGCCAAGGAACACATTGACTGGATTAAAAAGAAATGACGTAATATTTTGTGGACAGATGAGAGTAAGATTGTTCTTTTTGAGTTTAAGGGCCACGGACAGTTTGTCAGACGTCCTGCAAACACTGAATTCTAGCCACAGTACACAGTGAAGACGGTGAAGCATGGTGGTGCAGGCATCATGATATGGGGATGTTTCTCGTACTTTGGTGTTGGTCCTATTTATCGCATACCTGGGATCATGGATCAGTTTTAGTACATCAGAATACTGGAAGAAGTCATGGAGTGGCCTGCACAATCCCCGGACCTTAATCCCATTGAAAACTTGTGGGCTGATACAAAAATGCTGTTCATGAGGCAAAACCAAGAAATGCAGAGGAATTGTGGAACGAATTGTCCTGGGCTGCAATACCTGTTGACAGGTGCCAAAAGTTGGTCAACTCCATGTGCCACAGATGTGAAGCAGTTATCAGAAACCGTGGTTATGCAATTAAATATTAGTTAATGATCCTCAAGAAAGTTGAATATGCAAGCCTTTCTTAGTTTATATGGTACATTTGAGTTTTGTAAAGAAATATGTCAGCACTGCTATTTTTTTGTTTTATATTTATTGACTTTCTGTAAAATATTATCAAATCCAATTACTTTTTTCCAATTTTCTGTTTTTGAAATAGAATGTGCAGTGTCCCCAATGCATTTGTGTTCATTAAAATACAATTTATTTGAAGAATTTTGAGGTTTACTCACCTTTTTAAACACACTGCTATTATTATGAACATAACTGTATGTGTGTATATATACAAACCTATGTGTATATATGTATATATATATAAATGTGTGTATACAGTCATGATCAAAAGTTTACATACACTTGTAAAGAACATAATGTCATGGCTGTCTTGAGTTTCCAATCATTTCTACAACTCTTATTTTTTTGTGATAGAGTGATCGGAGCACATACCGTATTTTTCGGAGTATAAGGCGCACCTGCCGAAAATGCATAATAAAGAAGGAAAAAAACATATATAAGGCGCACTGGAGTATAAGTCGCATTTTTTGGGGAAATTTATTTGATAAAATCCACCACCAAGAATAGACATTTGAAAGGCAATTTGAAATAAATAAAGAATAGTGAACAACAGGCTGAATAAGTGTACGTTATATGAGGCATAAATAACCAACTGAGAACGTGCCTGGTATGTTAACGTAACATATTATGGTAAGAGTCATTCAAATAAGTATAACATATAAAACATGCTATACGTTTACCAAACAATCTGTCACTGCTAATCGCTAAATCCCATGAAATCTTATACGTCTAGTCTCTTACGTGAATGAGCTAAATAATATTATTTGATATTTAACGGTAATATGTTAATAATTTCACACATAAGTCGCTCCTGAGTATAATTTGCACCCCCGGCCAAGCTATGAAAAAAACTGTGACTTATAGTCCGAAAAATACGGTACTTGTTGGTCACAAAAAACATTCATGAAGTTTGGTTCTTTTATGAATTTATTATCAATCAATCAATCAATCAATGTTTGTTTATATAGCCCTAAATCACAAGTGTCTCAAAGGGATGCACAAGCCACAACGACATCCTCGGTACAGAGCCTACATACGGGCAAGGAAAAACTCACCCCAGTGGGACGTCGATGTGAATGACTATGAGAAACCTTTGAGAGGACGGCATATGTGGGTAAACCCCCCCCCCCCCGAGTGGGTCTGACATAATATTGTGAAAGTCCAGTCCACAGTGGATCCAACACATCAGCGAGAGTCCAGTCCATAGTGGGGCCAGCAGGAAACCGTCCCGAGCGGAGACGGGTCAGCAGCGCAGAGATGTCCCCAACCGATGCACAGGCTAGCGGTCCACCCGGGGTCCCGACTCTGGACAGCCAGCACTTCATCCATGGCCATCGGACCTGTGCAACTCCCCCTCCCCGAGGGAGAGGGGAGCAGAGGAGAGAAGAAAAGAAACGGCAGATCAACTGGTCTAAAAAGGGGGTCTATTTAAAGGCTAGGGTATACAAATGAGTTTTAAGATGGGACTTAAATGCTTCTACTGAGGTAGCATCTCTAACTGTTACCGGGAGGGCATTCCAGAGTACTGGAGCCCGAATAGAAAACGCTCTATAGCCCGCAGACTTTTTTTGGGCTCTGGGAATCACTAATAAGCCGGAGTTCTTTGAACGCAGATTTCTTGCCGGGACATATGGTACAATACAATCAGCAAGATAGGCTGGAGCTAGACCATGTAGTATTTTATACGTAAGTAGTAAAACTTTAAAGTCACATCTTAAGTGCACAGGAAGCCAGTGCAGGGGAGCCAGTATAGGCGTAATATGATCAAACTTTCTTGTTTTTGTCAAAAGTCTAACAGCCGCATTTTGTACCAACTGTAATCTTTTAATGCTAGACATAGGGAGACCCGAAAATAATACGTTACAGTAATCGAGACGAGACGTAACGAACGCATGAATAATGATCTCAGCGTCGCTAGTGGACAAAATGGAACGAATTTTTGCGATATTACGGAAATGAAAGAAGGCCGTTTTAGTAACACTCGTAATGTGTTGACTCAAACGAGAGAGTTGGGTCGAAGATAATACCCAGATTCTTTACCGAGTCGCCTTGTGTAATTGTTTGGTTGTCAAATGTTAAGGTGGTATTATTAAATAGATGTCGGTGTCTAGCAGGACCGATAATCAGCATTTCTGTTTTCTTGGCGTTGAGTTGTAAATAGTTAGCGGACATCCATTGTTTAATTTCATTAAGACACGCCTCCAGCTGACTACAATCCGGCGTGTTGGTCAGCTTTAGGGGCATGTAGAGTTGGGTGTTATCAGCATAACAGTGAAAGCTAACACCGTATTTGCGTATGATGTCACCTAGCGGCAGCATGTAAATACTAAAGAGTGCAGGGCCAAGAACCGAACCCTGGGGAACTCCGCACGTTACCTTGACATAGTCCGAGGTCACATTGTTATGGGAGACGCACTGCATCCTGTCAGTAAGATAAGAGTTAAACCAAGACAAGGCTAAGTCTGACATACCAACACGTGTTTTGATACGCTCTAATAAAATATTATGATCGACGGTATCGAAAGCGGCGCTAAGATCAAGAAGCAGCAGCATAGATGACGCATCAGAATCCATCGTTAGCAATAGATCATTAGTCATTTTTGCGAGGGCTGTCTCCGTAGAGTGATTTGCCCTGAAACCGGTTTGAAAAGGTTCACAGAGAATGTTAGACACTAAGTGTTCATTTAGCTGCTGTGCAACAATTTTTTCGAGAATTTTCGAAATATACGGTAGGTGGGACACCGGTCGGTAGTTTACCATGAGGTCAGGATCGAGGTTAGGTCTTTTGAGCAGAGGATGAATAACCGCTTTTTTGAGTGCTAGGGGAACAGTGCCGGAGGAAAGTGATAAGTTTATAATATTTAACACTTATGGACCTAATAATACAAACAGTTCCCTGATAAGTTTCCCAGGAAGTGGGTCAAGTAAACATGTTGTTTGTTTTATCCCACTTACACGCCGTAATAATTCCTCTGTTATTTCATCAAAAAGAGAGAGACTATTTTGGAGGGCAGTATCCGTCGTATATACAGTCGTATCAGTGTTAATATAACCCAGTTGTAGCTGGGATGCATTGTCTTAAATCTCCTTTCTAATGAGTTCAATTTTCTTATTAAAGAAATTCATAAAGTCATCTGCCGAGTGGGTGGAGCTACTGGGAGGAGTCCCTTGTTGGGTTAGCGATGCTACTGTACTAAACAGAAATTTAGGATCGTTTTTGTTGAGGCGGATGAGATTTGAGTAATATTTAGCTTTAGCTAAGGTAAGCATGCGTTTATAAGTTATTAAACTATCACTCCATGCTTGATGGAAAACCTCAAGTTTAGTCGCGCGCCATTTGCGTTCCAGCTTTCTACATGATAATTTATGAGCTCTAATTTCTTCTGTAAACCATGGGGTGCGCCTTTTAGGGGCCCTTTTTTGCTTTAGCGATGCTATACTATCAATGGTTTCGCGCAGGGCATCGTCAAAGTTGTTAGTGAGGTTATCAATAGAGCCGACATAATTTGGGAATGGTGCCATTACCGAAGGCAGTAGGTCAGCAAGATCATCGTTGTAGCAGCATTAATGTTGCGGCCGCTATAGCAGTTATTATTATTATTAGCTTGTTGACAATGAGTCAAAACTTCAAATTGTATAAGGTAATGATCGGACATTACTTTAGTATATGGAAGTATCATAATTTTGGAGGTGGTGACACCCCTGACAAGCACTAGATCTATCGTATTACCGTTGCAATGCGTGGGTTCATGTATTATTCAGCTATCAATTATGGTCTGGAGCGCCACGCACTGAGGATCCGATGGGGTATTCATATGGATATTAAATTCCCCCATTATGATTATATTGTCGGCGTGCGTCACTAGATCAGCAACGAACTCTGAGAATTCACTGATAAAGTCCGAATAGGGCCCAGGGGGCGGTAGATAACAGCCAGGTCGAGAGGTAGCGGTGTGACAGACCTCATAGTAAGCACCTCAAACGATTTATGTTTATTATTTAGGTTAGGGGTAAGGTTAAAGTTTTCATTGTATATTAGTGCGACACCCCCTCCCCTTTTAAGAGGACGGGCAACATGCGCATTCGTATAGTTAGGAGGAGATGCCTCACTTAGCGCAAAAAAATCGTCTGGTTTGCGCCAGGTTTCGCTAAGACCAATGACGTTAAGATTGTTGTCTCTAATGACCTCATTAATTAATAACGCTTTGGGAGACAATGATCTTATGTTTAAAAAGCCAATATTATAGGTATTGGACTGTTTTGACGAGTTTTTGTTGAGATTATTCGTAGTAGCAATATTGCAATGTTGCGTTTATTATGCGTAGTGCACTTTAAATAGTTTCGACCATATCTAGGAATTGATATGACGGGAATTTTCCGATTGTTTGCTTGGTGCTGCGATAAACTGGACACATCATAAATTGCCACCTCAGTAGAATGCATGTCTACCTCTGACACAGTCACAACAGAAAAACATTATGTGAATTGTGTATTATTCTAAGAGAATTGCTATGCGTACATGGATTATCCAGCCTGGCGCTGGCTAGTTCTTTTTTTTTTTTTTTTTTTTTTTTTTTTTTTTTTTATAATGTCCTGCCCAGCTTCTCGGGCAAATCATATAGCAGATGTAGATGCCCATATCGGCTGTTCAGATTTACTTTACAAAAGAGAAGTGTAGGATACTTCTCTTGTTGCCTTACTTGTATTTTGACTTTATTAAATGTATTTATATTATCATTTGGTGCAGCCGGGCCGGAGCAGGAGGGGATAGAAAGAGAGAAAAAGGAAGACAGAGGGGGGAATTGTGGGGACAAGAGGGGGATTAGACAGAGAGACAAAAACAACAACAGCAAACACAACAACAACAACAGAGCAACATCAGCAAATACGACATGTACAAATATGATGGTAAAAGTAATAGCAAATAAGCAGTTAGCGAAAATTAAAAAAAAAAAAAAAAATACAGAAATGACAATGAGCATTATTACACTAAAAATGGAGCAATATGAATACCAATAGAAATAGTGCTATTGATAATAAACAATACCAGTACTTTACCTTTATTATCAACAATACAATTGTTCAAATGCAACAATACATATACGTAATGATAACTTGAGATACGAAAGAATGCAGAAAAATGGAGGGGAAGAAAGAGAAGCAACCTTAACCTTGTAGATTGTTATAGTAACAATAGGTTAAGCTTTGTCAGTGTGCCATGTGTTATACCCAGTTTACCCTATGGCAACAACGTTAATATATGTTTGATGAAACGTGATTATGTGCATGAGTGTATGTGTGCATATGTACTTGTATATGTACAGTATGTGTATGTGTGCTTGTACAGTGAATGTATATGTACAGTATGTGTATATGTGTGTACAGCGAATGTATATGTACAGTATGTGTATACAGTATGTGTGTTTGAACAGTGAATGTATATGTACAGAATGTGTAAATGTGTGTTTGTACAGTGAATGTATATGTACAGTATATGTATGTGTGTGTTTGTACAGTGAATGTATGTGTAGTATGTGTATGTGTGTGTTTGTACAGTGAATGTATATGTACAGTATGTGTATATGTATGTTTTTACAGTGAATGTATATGTACAGTATGTGTATACAGTATGTTTGTATAATGAATGTGCGTGTGGATGTACGAACTTTGAGTGTGTAAATATGTACTGTATTTATTTGTATATATATGTGGGAGCGTAGGTACCTATGTATGTCTGTATGTATGTGTGTGAGTATATGTGAATTTGCATGTACAATACATTTGACTCCCAGTGTGTGCGGGAGCCAGAGTACGGCCCCAGCCTCCCCGAGAGCCCATCCCACAAACAGTAGGTGTGGTGCCCAGGGAACCAGGGGCCACCGCCCCCACGCAGCCAAGCCGGATAGCGACAGGAACCCCAGAGCCTGGCCCACCGTGCCGCCCACAAGGGCCAGCAGCAGGCCGCAGACAGACGCACCCGGCAGAGGACAAGGCACGAGAAAAACAGGGGGCAGCCAGACCCCAAGCCAGCGAGAGACCACACCCCACACGGACAGAAAGGCGGGACGCCCCGCCCGAGGGGCCCGGAGACCCCCCGCAACCGGACGGGAAGACCGCCCCCGCCCCACCGGCAACAGGGCCCCCACGAGCCCCCCCCACCCCCGGAGAGCGCGGCGAGGCCAGCCCACGGCCACCCCACCCAAGCCGGCCGCCACAGGACCACCCAGCACGGGGCCACAGGAACCACCCACCCCACCCACAGGGCCCCCAACGATGGAGATGGAACAACCAGCAACCGCCCCGCCGAGTCCCCCCCCCGAGGTAGGGGAATAAATAAATAAAATAAATAAATACATAATAATAATAATAATAATAATATTAATAAAATATATTTTTTTAAAAAAGGGGAAAAAAATAAAAAAAAAAAAAAAATAATTAAATCTATTTATAAAAAAAAATAAATAAATAAATAAATAAAAAAAAGAATTAAAAGAAGATCACAGACATGCTGACACACAAGGTCGCTACCCCAACAACTGGCCGACTCGCAGCACCTCGGAATACCCTGCAGCACCAAGCCACCACAGTAGACGCAGGGACCAGACCCAGCAGGCCCCAACCAAGACGGCCACCCGGAAGGGATGGACGGCGGGACCCAGGAGCTCCAGACACGCAGTCCGGATGCAGTAGCCTGAGGCGCCGACCCCCACCCGACAGGCAGGCCCAGAACGTACCCCCAGAAATATACATACATATATATATACATACACATAAACATACACATGTACACATACATACACATGCATACACATACACATATATATACATACATACATACATACATACATACATACATACATACATACACACACACACATACCCATACACATACATATACACAGTTTGTCAGCCCCGACAACCACCACGCGCGCGCGCTGCCACCAGTCACAACATCAGCCACCCCCCTGCACCAGACCCAGCAGCCACGGGCGCCCACACCACAAACAAACGGCAGCAGAAACAGCAGCCACAACACCCACAGACAGCCAGCACTACCCAATCAAATCAAAGCGATCAAAAAATAAACCGCGACCGGCAACCACACGCCAACAGGATCACAGATACCAGCCAGCGCCAGCCCGCCAGCAAGCCCAAACGCCAATACGCAAACAAGAGACACCAACACCCCCCCCCCGCCAAAAGACCCCACCACCCCAACCCAAACCCGCACAGAGACACCACCGCCCAAACAACCGAGACACAGTATCCAGACCAGACACGGGCGCCGCGCCGCCACCACATCAAGTCGCCAACAGAGACCCCACAGCGCAAGGTCGGGCCACACGGGCACGGACCCCACCCAACAGGAAGCGAGACCCGCGCGACGCCACACACAAATAAAAAATAAAATAAAATAAAAATAAATAAATATATATATATACATATATACATACATATACATACACATACACATACACATACATACATACATACATACATACACACATACACACATATATATATATATATATACATACACACATATACACATAAAAATTTAAATAAAAAAAAATAAAAAAATAATAATAATAATAAATTAATAAAAGCCTGGCAGGCCACCAGAACGCAGTCCCCGGAATCCGCGCCGGCCGACGAGGCAATGAGGGGTGCGCCGAACCCCAACCCCCCCACATGCATGTGTACAAGGCCCCCAGAGTGTCTACTGTGTAGTTAAAATTAGGAGGTCAGCCATTACAGCCGACCTCCAGTCCCTATTGATATGTGTACTGTAGCGTGAGTGAGATATGTATGCTTGTGGGAACTAATAATGCGATTAAAATTGGGGGACATCAAGGTCTTGGTGGGTCCCAACCAAGCCGAGCCCTCCAAATCCTAAGTGTCTAATATGCAGCTAAGATTGAGGGATGGCCGAGCAGGGGACAAGACAGGAGGACCGGAGCCCCATAGGAGGCATCCTCAATCCCCCGCCATGCCTCCCCGCAGGACAATCCCCCAAAGTCCTATATTTGTGTGACTGTGTGTGCTATAAGTAGGAGGAGTAGAGGGCCCGGACATCCCCCCCAGTCCATGCGGCCGACAACCAGGAACCACGGCCAGGAAGCCGCCCCCCCCACGGCCCGTGACCCACACCAGACCACTTTAGCGTGACGTCACGCGAGCCCACCCCCCGCCAAACAAAGCCAGCCCCCGCCCGCCCCAACCCAACCCCGCAGAGCCCATACCAGCAACCAAACGCAGAAAAACTGCACAGCCCCATGCCCAATGCAAACACCGCATCCCGGCCATCCACACAGCAACGCACCCATACGAGTTCCGGCCAGGGGATGGTGCCCCCCAACTGGGGAAGAAGTCAATGCACCCCGTCCGCACGCCAGCCCCCAAACCAGCCGTCAAGCCAACGCCAGCCAGCCCCCACAACCCCACAAGCGCACAGATACCAGCCACAGTCCCCCAACCACTCCAACCCAACACAGCGACGCCAACCGCCGGCAGTACCACAGCAACCATCACCACCACCGCCCGTCCGCAGTACAAACACCCGCGGCCGCCGAAACCTGAAACAAAAAAAAGCGACCTACCCCGTAAACCACAACAACGCACACCCCCAGCTACCACAGAGGCCGCCAACCCACCTACCCCAACTCGTCCACATACAGGCCAATCGATCCACCGGACATCCACACCCATACACACACCTACACATACATACACACATACACATATACATACATATATGTATATACACATACATACACATACACACATGCATGCATATACACATACACACACACATATATACACCTACATACATATACATATGCACACATACACACACACATACATACACCAAAACAAAACAAAAACAAAAACAAAAACAAAAAAATATAAAAAATAAAAATAAAAATAAAAATAAAAATAATGAATAAAATAAAATAAACCCTTTAACTAAAATAAATAGTTCTAGCTTAACTGACTCCTCACCCGGACTAACAGACTTTGTAATTGCCTGTGACCGGGTTTGCTCTAGTGTAGTCAGTCAAGTGAGACTTAAACAGTAGTCTATGTTCCTAGACAGGATGATGGCACCTTCCTGGTTAGGGTGAAGGCCGTCTCTCATCAGCAAGCCTGGTTTGCCCCAGAAAGAGGGCCAGTTATCAATAAACGTTAGTCCCTGTTGTCTACAGAAGATAGCCAGCCACTTGTTAAGCGAGACTAACCTGCTATATCTCTCATCATTGCCTCTCGCAGGCAGGGGGCCAGAGACAATTACTCGATGCCTGGACATCTTTCTGGCGAGATCACAAGTCCTGGCTATGTTTCTCTTTGTAATCTCTGACTGTCTCATTCTAGTGTCATTGGAGCCAACATGTACAACTATATGTGGCCTAGTGGTTAGAGTGTCCGCCCTGAGATCGGTAGGTTGGAGTTCAAATCCCAGCCGAGTCATACCAAAGACTATAAAAATGGGACCCATTACCTCCCTGCTTGGCACTCAGCATCTAGGGTTGGAGTTGGGGGTTAAATCACCAAAAATGATTCCCGGGTGCGGCGACGCTGCTGCCCACTGCTCCCCAAGGGGATGGGTCAAATGCAGAGGACAAATTTCACCACATCTAGTGTGTGTGTGTGACAATCATTGGTACTTTAATCTTTAATCTTTAATATTTGCATAACTAGTGGTGCGATTAGCCTGTCGTACGTGTTTACTAGGCCTGTTGCGAGTTAGCTCCCTAAGATTAGCTTCAATGTCAGGTGCTCTGGCCCCGGGAATACACTTAATTGTGGCTGGTTTGTTAAGCTTTATGTTTCGAGTGATGGAGTCCCTTATGACTAAGGTGTGGTGCCCGGTAGACTGGGGTGTAGGACTAGCTAAAGAGCTAAATCTATTATGCGTCTCAACCGGTACACGGTAGCTTGTAGGCCGCTTAGGACTGCTACAAGCTGGGCTAGTTAGCTCGCTACAGCTAACGCTAGCAGATGTGTCCGCAACATCTAAAGTTACGAGATTACTCAGCTCTAACTGGCGGACACGGCCCTCTAGCAGAGCCAACCTCTCCGTGAGTAAGGTGCAAGACGCGCAGGAAGCCATTACTCACGGTGTTTTCTGTCACCGAGTGAAGTTCCTGCTGTCTTCCGGGGAGTGGTCGCGGTGTGCGGGAGTAGCTTCCTTCCGAACGGCGCTGCCTTTCTCCGCGCTAGCTTAGCAGCTAGCTAGCTGAGGGAGGGGTGGTGAGACAGAGATCGGGTGATTTGCAAGTTAAATAGTACCACTAAATATGTTTGAGAAGTAGTAAAGAAAGCTGTAGAACAATTAAAAGCACACAGATAGAGCAATACTTAGCCTTTTTCGCAACAGCGAGCAGTCAGCGAGTAGTCACGCACGGTGAACCAGAACCGGAACTCAATTATGGGTCTACTGAAAATGTGAGCAAATCTGCTGGGTCAAAAGTATACACACAGCAATGTTAATATTTGCTTACATGTCCCTTGGCAAATTTCACTGCAATAAGGCACTTTTGGTAGCCATCCACAAGCTTCTGCTTGGATTTTTGACCACTCTTGACAAAATTGTTGCAGTTCAGCTAAATTTGTTGGTTTTCTGACATGGACTTGTTTCTTCAGCATTGTCCACACGTTGAAGTCCGGACTTTGGGTAGGCCATTCTAAAACCTTCATTCTAGCCTGATTTAGCCATTCCTTTACCACTTTTGACGTGTGTTTGGGGTCATTGTCCAGTTGGAACACCCAACTGCGCCCAAGACCCAACCTCCGGGCTGATGATTTTAGGTTGTCCTGAAGAATTTGGAGGTAATCCTCCTTTGTCATTGTCCCATGTAAAGCACCAGTTCCATTGGCAGCAAAACAGGCCCAGAGCCTAATACTACCACCACCATGCTTGACGGTAGGGATGGTGTTCCTGGAATTAAAGGCCTCACCTTTTCTCCTCTAAACATATTGCTGGGTATTGTGGCCAAACAGCTCAATTTTTGTTTCATCTGACATCACATGGACAAAGATAAGACCTTCTGGAAAAAAGTTATCTGGTCAGATGAAAAAAAAAATTTAACCAAATACTAACATTGCTGTATGTATACTTTTGACCCCGCAGATTTGCTCACATTTTCAGTAGACCCATAATAAATTCGTAAAAGAACCAAACTTCATGAATGTTTTTTGTGACCAACAAGTATGTGCTCCAATCACTCTATCACAAAAAAATAAGAGTTGTAGAAATTATTGGAAACTCAAGACAGCCATGACATTATGTTCTTTACAAGTGTATGTAAACTTTTGATCGCAAATGTTCTATATTTTGAAATGCAAATGTTGATGCTCCTCTTGGATACACGTAATAAAGGTGTTTGATGTTTTTTGCTGCTAAATTAACCACAACATTAGCGCCGCATAAAATATTATGTCGCTACTTGGACAAGCGGTAGAAAATGGATGGATGGATACTTGTTCCACGTTTCCTCATGTTCAAAATAATGTTAATGTTCAAAAAACAACTTAAAGCTTTGTCCAGATGTAACCGAAAATTAGATCGATTCCTCTGTACCGGGAATTGGTGCCATATGGGTTTTAATATACTTATCCCAACAAGCGGTAGTAAAACGGCTGATCAAAAAAAACAGAAGTCATCATCATTGACCCACTAGCTGCGCAAGCTAGCTCTCTAATCAGCTTTGTGAAAACAGGAATTTGTGAAAGTGTAACAATCCCAAAATAATGTCATTGTAAGATAATAATACTAACACACACTCGTAAATGTTTTAGCATATTAGTTAATGCTAACGAGGCTGGTGTCATTACATTACGATAGCATGTACAAATATGCATGAAAACACTCCTGCAGACATCACACATGGGACAGTTTTGTAAGTAAGAATTGTTTTAGTTATATTGTAAGACTTACCAACGTTGCTTGGAGTGATGAATGAAAAATCCATACGAGTAGAACCGCTGTGGACGGCTAGAAGACGGAAACGGCACTTCTACTTCCGGTTGAAAGGACTAAATGGAAGGACTGCAAGGACACTGTCCAGATGTTTACTGGTGTTTAAATAACGTTTACCGCAAATGAATATCACCTCCAAATATTCATTATCATCCTCCCAGACTGCTGATTATCCGAATCAATATCGGCCCTGAAAAAAAACATATCGGTGGATCTCTCGTCTCCACTATGAAGCTAGTGTTAAAGTCAGCACACAAAGGAAAGTACATTAATATACACCTACAAATACGTGTAGGAATCATTTTAAATCAACAATACTGTTTGGTATAAACTGAAATAACCATACAGGATAAAAGTTGGCTTTAATGCTACTAGTTTAATGCTAACATACAATGGACAGACTAACGAAAACTAGCATAGCGGTATGTACAAATGTTGAACATACGAGATTTTACCAGAACAAAATTGACACTTACAGACATGTACAGTAGGGCTGTGAATCTTTGATTCGATTCTTGGTGGTCACGATTTGATTCATACTCCATTCTTGATTAAAAAAAACACCACTCATATACATTATTCACCAAAACTGCTCTGCATTCTGTACTGACTAAACTACGGAAGTCCGCTGCTCAAAGCTCAAATTTTAAAACACATAATACGATCAATGTTTTTTGTGTAACATGACTGGTCGCACACCAATCACCTGGAATGTGAAGTGTTAGCTATTGTACGTTATTGGGTAAACACTGGCTTCTCAGTGACTGTACGGTTAGCACTGGAGCAACTAATAATAATATGTTATACTATAGTACTAATAATATTTTATAATACTAATAACAAATATTAGTGTATTAGTTTGTTGTTATGCAGGAAAAACAGATCATTTTTTCCCATTATTTCTAGTTTTCCTGAGTTTCTACTGGCACAGTTCCTCTTAAGTGACATTGAATGCATGCGTAAGGCCTCCAGACACATCACCTCATGTTGGATTGATGCAAACAATACTGTAATCAAGCAAAACATTCTCTGCAACATACGCAAATAATTAGCTAATCATTAGCTAGGAAGAGTGTGCACTTGTTCAACTCTGTGTGTGTGTGTGTGTGTGTGTGTGTGTGTGTGTGTGTGTGTGTGTGTGTGTGTGTGTGTGTGTGTGTGTGTGTGTGCATAACAGGGCTACACTCTGGCAGAGGAGGAAGAGAACCCTCTCATCTTCCAGCACCGCCAGCTCCGCGGTAACCAAGGCGACGCCCTGGTCAGCGGCCCCGTGGAGGCGGGGCCAATGAAGAAGCTGCACGTCAGCACCATCGCCCTCCAGAAGGTCAGAGAGAGCGACGACAAAAACAATAGTTTTGTTGGGGGGTGTCGGCAACGTTACCTTTAAGGTGTGCGCGCGCCTCTGCGCACAGCAAATCTATGCCGCGCACAAAATAGAATCCAATCTGACTGTAAACAACATAACTATTTGTTCTGCAGGATTTTGCAATGCGACTGTGAATGACAGCTGACGACAAGCGCCCCTAACAGATAAAACAATCATCGTCAACACTGTTCATTGCAACGTCTTTCGAGATGCTTTAACGAGGACATCAATTACATCCATCACTTTTACGGAGCAAACACGTTTCATTTTCGGCCGTAACCACAACAAAAACATGAGTAAAAAAACATCTATCTAGCAAAACTGCTCATTTTGTGGAATACATTTTTGTATTTGTAAACCTTACAAAACACCTGATTCTCGTAAAAATCAAATAGATACATTATTACAGACATTTTTAGACATATTGCATGTTCGGTTTTGGAGTTATGTCTATATAACTTTCATATTTAGTATGACAGTTATACTGTCATATTGAGTAAAAAAACTAATTTGTGTCTTAGCAAACCTTACAAAAGATATTTTTTTAGTAAAACACACGAAGATACATTATTCCAGGCATTATTAGACATTTTGCATGTTTGGTTTTAAAGTTATGTTTCAATACATTTTTATTGCTTTTTTCAGATTATCTCAGGATTCTAAGAACATTACTATCATATTGAGTAAAAAACGAAATTTTGTATTTGCAAACCTTACAAAATCTTACGTTTCTTTTAAAACTTACAAAGATACATTATTTCAGGCATTACTAGCCATTTTGCATGTATGGTTTAGGAGTTATGTTTAAATAACTGTCAAATAACTGCGGCGTGGCGAAGTTGGGAGAGTGACCGTGCCAGCAACCTGAGGGTTCCTGGTTCGATCTCCACCTGCTACCAACCTCGTCACGTCCGTTGTGTCCTTGAGCAAGACACTTCACCCTTGCTCCTGATAGGTGGTAGTTAGGGCCTTGCATGGCAGCTCCCGCCATCGGCGTGTGTGTGAATGGGTGAATGTGGAAATAGTGTCAAAGCACTTTGAGTACCTTGAAGGTAGAAAAGCGCTATACAAGTATAACCCATTTACCATTTACAAACTGGGCCAGTTCGTCATCTCAGCCACTGATGCGTTTATGGCCACACAAAAAGTCTGACAACTCCAATACTACACATAAAGTGTAAATGCCAGGTGGTTACACTATGACTCTTCAAATAAATGTGTGCTAATTCTACTGTCATGTATTAAGAATGTTCATTTATGTTTATTTCATTTATCTTGCCAAAAGTATTTGGCCACCTGCCTTGACTCGCATATGAACTTGAAGTGACATCCCATTCCTAACCCATAGCGTTCAATATGATGTGGGTCCACCCTTTGCAGCTATTACAGCTTTAACTCTTCTGGGAAGGCTGTCCACAAGGTTGCGGAGTGTGTTTATAGGAATTCTCCACCATTCTTCCAAAAGCGCATTGGTGAGGTCACACACTGATGTTGGTCGAGAAGGTCTGGCGCGCAGTCTCCGTTCTAATTCATCCCAAAGGTGTTCTGTCGGAGTTCAGGTCAGGACTCTGTGCAGACCAGTCAAGTTCATCCACACCAGACTTTCTCATCCATGTCTTTATTGACCTTGCTTTGTGCACTGGTGCACAGTCATGTTGGAAGAGGAACAGAAGACCTGCTCCAAACTGTTCCTACAAGGTTGGGAGCATGGAATTGTCCGAAATGTTTTGGTATCCTGGAGCATTCAAAGTTCCTTTCACTGGAACTAAGGGGCCAAGTCCAACTCCTGAAAAACAACCCCACACCATTATTCATCCTCCACTATACTACCACTTTGTGGCAGAGTTGCTGTTGTTCCCAAACTCTTCCATTTTCTTATAAAAAAGCCGACAGTTGACTTTGGAATATTTAGGAGCGAGGAAATTTCCCGACTAGATTTGTTGCACAGGTGGCATCCTATGACAGTTCCACGCTGGAAATCACTGAGAGCGGCCCATTCTTTCACAAATGTTCATAGAAACAGTCTCCATGAGTAAGTGCTTGATTTTATACACCTGTGGCTGGGCCAAGTGATTAGGACACCTGATTCTCATCATTTGGATGGGTGGCCAAATACTTTTGGCATTATAGTGTATATTTTACAAACAGAAAGTTACAGGAATGTATACTCTATCCCATGCTTACATCACATTGTGCAACATGAGAATGCTTTAGGGGAATTGAATGTCATCTCTGAAAGGGGTACAAATTATTTCCAAAGCAGGCACGCTGGTACATAGCTAATGAAAAACAAGATTTTTTTTTTGTTATTTCCATTTGAAGTCACCTAAATTAGAAAATAATCTCATGAAAATAACTGCTGTCATTTGATGATCATAATAAAAGATGTAACTTGTTATGAAGTCAGCTTTGGGACAGGTGTGATGCTGGTGTCTGTTCACACTGTGCTCTGGAAGTTTTTGCCTTTGCTCAGATTCATGAAAAATGAGAGGGAACATTGAGTGTAGGTACATTCTGGGTAAATAAATGATGATGTGGCCAACAAGGCTCCAAAAATACTGCCAGCAGCCTCTAACGCCGTTCTGCTCCTGAACGATCAAGTGTAGACTGTAAAAATGTGTTCCCCCGTACACAGGCCTGGGGCGCTGTTCGAAAGGTTTCCAAAGACGACTGGTTGGAGTGGCTGAGGCGCCTGAGTGTGGTCCTCCTCAAGGAGTCTTCCTCCCCGTCCCTGCGGTCCTGCTGGTCACTGGCTCAGTCCTACATCCCGCTGGCCAGGTACCTTCACACACTCCAAAATGTATGCTACGAAGAAGATTAAAGATTAAAGTACCAATGATTGTCACACACACACTAGATGTGGTGAAATTTGTCCTCTGCATTTGACCCATCCCCTTGGGGAGCAGTGGGCAGCAGCAAGAAGATGGAAGTTTCACTTCTGATTGATCAACCAAGCGATTGACCAGCAGAGTTTTTTGGTTTGGTTTTTAATCCTCTCACTAACTTGACTCTCATGACGAAAACATGTAAGCTTCCCCAAAACTTTAGTACAATTATTATATACAGTAAATGTGTTCCCCACTTTAACTACTGCAGCCTGAATAATAAACATTAAATACTCATTATATTTTTGTTTTTTTAACCGTTTTTACAGGCATGTTTTTAAAAAAAAAAACCACCCCAATTCCTTAAAATCATTTTTAAAATTATTATTACTGTTACTATTACTGTTATTTTATTACAAGATTACTATATTATTAATACTTATTATCATTATTATATTATTATTATTGCCACTGCAATTATTACTTTTATCTCTATTTTACTATTTATTATCACTTGTATTGTTTTTGTTTATTTATTTAAATTATTATTTTCACTTATATTACTTTTATTATGATGCAATATGATTTTTGTTATTATTATCAGGCAAGTCAAGTGTATCTATAGAGCATGATTTATACACAAGGCAAAAATTACAAGAAGGCAAAAATAAAATCATCATAAAAATAATTATGATTAAAAATAAAACGTGAGTGTAGATGAAATAGTTTCATTTGATTTAATTCATATTATTACTATCATCATCTTCATTGTCATTATTATTATTATTACTGTGCCCTGATTTCAGCAGCAATGTTGATTTTCATGTACTGTTATTTTTCCACAGTAACAAATTTACAACAATTGTTATAAAAGTCTCAGCTTCCTAAAAACATTTTGTCAGTATTGTCGGGTCATTAAATTGTGTCAATATTATTTTAACGGGTGTTGTTGGCTGCCAGAGGCCTGACTCAAATGTATAGAATACAATAAAAACCCTTATTTTTATTGCTAATTATGATGACAATAAAGTGGCCAATATGTTTTCATTGCTCCGTTTTTTTTTAAAAGAAAACCCAAAAACAACAAAAAACTTGCAGGAAGGGTAAAAGGTGTGACATTTTGCTGCATGCTTTGAATGGGGAAAAAGTGCGACAAATGGTAGACAAACATAACAATTGAAATGATGACAAAGAATAGCATTTGTTTAAGTTGGGATGAATCTGGAATAAAATTTACCTTTTTGGTATTTGTAGCCGTTTGAGGACCATTTCAGGAACAGATGAAAAATTCAACACACCCATAAAAAGTAGAATCTCTCAAGAGTTAAACGTAAAGTATATTTTTCCTATTACAGACTGCAAAGTGTTGTACCAGATCTGAGATGATGCAAGGATGGAATCGTTTTTATAATGAATAGAATAATAAGAAATCAGGTTTAAATGTTGTTTTAGAACCACATAGCACCAAAGACTTGTTTTTCCGCAGGGATCTTTTCAACGCCGCTTTCCTGTCCTGTTGGTCGGAGCTGAGCGAAGACCAGCAGGACGAGTTGATCCGCAGCATCGAATTGGCGCTCACGTCGCAGGACATCGCCGAGGTCACGCAGACGCTGCTCAACCTGGCCGAGTTCATGGAGCACAGTGACAAGGTCCCAACTCACCTTCCTTTTTTTTGCCTCCCTAAAAAAGTTTTTATATTCCATACAGAACTTTTAACGACAAATCATAAAGATTTGTCTCCATAATAAATGACTACTTTTTTGATCGTCACTTTTTTAATTTAAATATTGTCATTTTAAATACTAAAATACAAAGAAGTGTTTTTTTCCCCACATAAATAAATGTTTAGTACATATTTTATGCTTTGCTTCAATTCACATTTTTAAAATGTATTTTTTTAAATCTAATATATTTTAATTAATTTTTTATCTTCATAATATTATTTATATATCTCGAAACAGAACATCTTTCATTTAAATATCAATTTATTATGAACAATTTTCTTCGCATATGTGAAATGAGAGAACTATTTTTACAAAATATCAACTCTGCAAGGATATATTTATGTATTATTATTTATTTACATATTGTCACTTCTAAATATAATTTTAATTTTAATATTTCTATATACCAAAATATAAATATACATTTGTAATTGTAGTTGTATATCACTACACATTTGTTTTAATTTTCTTGCTAGATTAAAAAGGTAATAAAAATATGACTACCGGTACACGTTTTAACATAAAAATTAAAAAAATCCTCATCACAGATAGAAAACATTCACACTCACATTTACACACTAGGGATAATTTTTAAATCTATATTAACAGAAATGGAACATTCAAATCGGATATTTAAAAAAAAAAAAGAACAATTTTAATCTTTCCAAGGATTTAAATTATGATTTTTATCTTGATTTTTAAATAGCAAAATAAAAAATAAAAAATGTTAAACAACAAAAAAAACTGAAAATAAAATACCAACACCCATTTTTAAATTTTTTTAAAAATCTAATATTTTTATGTTGTTTTTTATCTTTATAATATTTGTATATCCATGTTGATAAAAGCCATGCATATTTTAGTTAAATATCAAATAATTTTTCCAATTTTTCTTCACAAAGTCAAAACGGGAGATTTTTTTTTTCAAAATGTGTTGTCATTTTTCAAATTTCAATATGATTTTAATGTCAATTTTAGATGACAGAACATGTCTCAACTTTTTTTCCCCCACATGAATGCTGTATGTTTTTCAATTAAATATGAAATGCATTTTTTTAAAGGGAAAAATCTTTATCCTAAGTTAAAAAAATATGTTGATGTAAATAGAATGTTTAATAATTTTTAACGCTATAAAGTATATATTTTTGTACTAATGAATGGATGAATCAATGTTTTGATTTAAATCATTGCATATTTACAGTGTGTAAATACCAATATTGAATTGTTTTTGGTACCGTTTGCTGCTCTTTCAGGGTCCTCTGCCTCTGAGAGACGACAACGGCATCGTACTGCTCGGCGAGAGGGCAGCCAAATGTCGCGCGTACGCCAAGGCTTTGCATTACAAAGAGCTGGAGTTCCAGAAAGGTGCTTCTCCCCTCATCCTGGAGTCGCTCATCAGGTAGGGGCTCTCATTTCCTAACTGCAGGAATATTTGTGTTCAGGAGTACGCTTGATGCATGTCTGCGTATCATATTCTCATCTGCTGGGGCTTGGAAAACAATTAGTCACATGACCTGCTCTCATCTAGGATTTCTCATTTCCTTCATTTCCGTCACATAATTATGAAGGCATATCCATTGTGGCAGCCACATCACCATTTTCTCCTATATGATTACAAATTATTTAGAACAAAACAAAATATACGCTGTATAAAAACTATGTAGATTTTACTGTAAAAATCTGGCAGCTCAGTCAAGAGATTTTACTGTAAAATCTACAGTTGTTGTTTTCCAGTGCATCAAATTGTTTATTTTTACAATACAATTCTGGTGACTTAGCTGCCAGTATTTTACAGTATAATCCACTGACTTTTTTTACAGTGTACTAATTTTTAATTCTTAAAGTGATTGGGGGTTTGACAGAATTGAATACATTCAATGTACACGCTCACCACTTCACGGAGAGGAAACCAAAACAACCAGGCTTCGCTGCACATCTTAAAAGGGCCAGAGCTCTGCTAGCTGTCTTTCAGTCAGCTACAGACATTTCGTCACAGAATAGGCTCACCTCGCATGATGTTGCTGGGAAAACTGTGGGTGTAATGTTGGCACTTTAGCACACACAGCTGTGCTAATGTTGGTCCCACTCTTTCATGTTATGTAGTTGTATATGATATATGATATTTGAGTTACAAAACCCAAAACCAGTGAAGTTGTCACGTTGTGTAAATGGTAAATAAAAAGAGAATACAATGATTTGCAAATCCTTTTCAACTTATATTCAATTGAATAGACTGCAAAGACAAGATATTTCATGTTCACACTGAGAAACTTAATGGGGTTTTTTTTTGCAAATAATCATGAACTTAGAATTTAATGGCAGCAACACATTGCAAAAAAGTTGTCAGAGGGGCATTTTTACCACTGTGTTACATGGCCTTTCCTTTTAACAACACTCAGTAAAGGTTTGGGAACTGAGGAGACACATTTTTTAAGTGGAATTCTTTCCCATTTTTGCTTGATGTACAACTTAAGTTGTTCAACAGTCTCCCTTCTGCTATTTTAGCCTTCATATTGCACCACACATTTTCAATGGGAGACAGGTCTGGACTACAGGCAGGCCAGTCTAGTACCTGCACTCTTTTACTAAGAAGCCACGCTGTTGTAACCTGTGGCTTGGCATTGTCTTGCTGAAATAAGCAGGGGCGTCCATGATAACGTTGCTTGTATGGCAGCAAATTTTGCTCTAAAAGCTGTATGTACCTTTCAGCATTAATGGTGCCTTCACAGATGTGTAAGTTACCCACGCCTTGGGCACTAATACACCCCCATACCATCACAGATGCTGGCTTTTAAACTTTGCGCTTATAACAATCCGGATGGTTCTTTTCCTCTTTGATCCGGAGGACACAACGTCCACAGTTTCCAAAAGCAATTTGAAATGTTGACTCGTCAGACCACAGAACACTTTTACACTTTGCATCAGTCCATCTTAGATGAGCTCGGGTCCAGGGAAGCGTTTCTGGGTGTTGTTGATAAATGACTTTGGCTTTGCATAGTAGAGTTTTAACTTGCACTTACAGATGTAGCGACCAACTGTAGTTACTGACAGTGGTTTTCTGAAGTGTTCCTGAGCCCATGTGGTGATATCCTTTACACACTGATGTCGCTTTTTGATGCAGTACCGCCTGAGGGATCCAAGGTCCCAGGCCTTGCCGCTTACGTGCAGTGATTTTACGGACCGTAGATGGTGAAATCCCTAAATTCCTTGCAATAGCTGGTTGAGGAAATGTTGTTATTAAACAATTTGCTCAGGCATTTGTTGACAAAGTGGTGACCCTCGCCCCATCCTTGTTTGTGAATGACTGATCATTTCATGGAAGCTGCTTTTATACCCAATCATGGCACCCACCTGTTCCCAATTCGCCTGTTCACCTGTGGGATGTTCCAAATAAGTCTTTCATCAGCATTCCTCAACTTTCTCAGTCTTTTTTGCCACTTGGGCCAGCTTTTTTGAAACATGTTGCAGGCATCAAATTCCAAATGAGCTAATATTTGCAAAAAAATAACACAGTTTCTCAGTGTGAACATGAAATATCTTGTCTTTGCAGTCTATTCAATTGAATATAAGTTGAAAAGGATTTGCCAATCATTGTATTCTCTTTTTATTTACCATTTACACAACGTGACAACTTCACTGCTTTTGGGTCTTGTACAAACTAGGAAAATAGCAAACATTTCCTTAAACGGCACTATACTTTATACAAACATTGGCAAGAAGCAAACATGTTGTACAGTCCCATGTTGTTGTATAAATAACATAAAAATTATCTGTCTACGGTACTGTTCGGGGAATATTTTCCCACATGTAAGTAAAGTGCAACGCCTTAGAAGTGACTAACTTTAGCATCAGTTTTGCTCAAAGACGATAAAACCAATGATCTCACCCTGTTTCTTATCCATCACATACGGAAAGTGAACTCTCAGTTTCAATATGAATTGTTAATCTTCAATTTTATTTGAGATAGACTTACAACAGAAGAATCTTGGAGGACTCTTCTGCAAAAGAATAAAAATATTGATGGTTAATCACAAGTCTACTACTGACAAAATGCAATTAATCACAATTGTTGTATTTTACGGACGATAGAGTGCTCCAGAATTAAAGCCACACCCACTAAATTTCAGAATAATAACATTTTACATATAATAGCTGCACCGGACTATAAGTCGCAGATATACAGTATATGTTGTGAAATAAGTTGTTTACACAGAAACATTTTGTAAATGTTTATTTACATACCATATTTATTTCCAAACGGTGTCTGCAACACGGCAGTAAAACGGCTGATCAAACAAAACAGAAGTCATCGTCATGGACCCACGAGCTGTGCAAGCCTTACAATATGCAGCCATTTGCGTGGGTAATCTGTACCTTCATTTGACAATTGTGCTTTTGCATGTACGGTACCAAGCATAAGTATCTGGTCACCACTATTTGTTCTTTTAATGGCCTTTTCAAACAGGAAGTGCCGAAACAATTTAGCACAATTACGCCAAAAACCAGCAGCAATTTCATGAAACTTTCAGAAGAGTGGTGCATTTAAAGTCTCCTAGTATTTTCCACCCTTTTAAATAAGTCTCAGAGATTTGACCATAGTGATTGGTGCTGGAATTTAGAAAGTAATGTGGGTAAGCCTGACCGAGAACACAACATTTCCGGGCTGATATTCGTAAGTTGATGAGCCAAACGATAAATGAAAATTAAGTGGGTAGTTATCCAGCGTGGATAAGCGCCATATATGCATATGTGGGCGTTTGTACTACATAAACAAAACTAGTCTCACTGTATTAAATTAAAATGATGGAAAAACCGTGATTGATAACCACACTTTGATGAACTAATGGAAGAACTAGCGTTAGCTTGCTAGCATTTAAGCTAGCTAGCAAGCTAACGCTAGTCCTTCCATTAGTTCATCAAAGTGTGGTTATCAATCACGGTTTTTCCATGTTTTCAATGCTAACATTAAAACAAGAGACAACTAAGATGCACGTTACACTCAAAACAGCTGGTGTGTAATCAGTACAATACTTACATTAACATACCTAAATAATTGATGTTTGGACATTTGTCCATCGATTCAGAATCATCCACATTCTACTCATGATGGATCAGAGAATAGATTATTTTCACCACCTCTAATAATAAGTGCAATACTTACAGTGTAAGCACTTTGTAGGACTCAACAAAAGACAAGATTGGCACATTCAATTTAATGGCAAAGACTACTTCCTGACCACGGCAACACGCCCAGGACAAACGGAAATTAATGCATACTTGCAAATGAAAAGATATAACACAACTAGAGAGCACGGTTGTTATTATCAGCTTACTGTTGAATTAACATATTTTACAGACTGTAGAGGTATATAAGCCGCACTCACTAAATTTTAGCAGGAAAAAAATATGTTTCCATATATTAGCCGCACCGGACTATAAGTCGCAGATATATACGTTGTGAAATGAGTTATTTACATAAAAATATTCTGTAAATGTTTATTTACATACCGTAATTGTTTCCAAATGGTGTCTGTAACACGGCAGTAAAACGGCTGATCAAACAAAACAGAAGTCATTGGCATGGACCCACTAGCTGCGCAAGCTCCAGTCAGCTAAACAGACTCAGTAACTCCACGGGGACGTTTTGGTGAATTTACTGAGGAATTTGTGAAAGTGAAACAATACAAAAAGAACGTCATTGTAAGTTAATGATACTCAAAAAGACACTCGTAAACATGTTAGCATATTAGCTAATGCTAACGAGGCTGGTGTCCTTACATTACGATAGCATGTACAAATGTGCATGTAAACACTCCTACAGACATCACACATGGAATGCTTTAGTAAGTAAGAATTGTTTTAGTTATATTGTAACACTTACAAACGTTGCCTGGAGTGAAGAATGAAAAATCCATACGAGTAGAAACGCTATGGACAATTGATTAGAAGACAGAACAGGACTTCTACTTCCGGTTACTCCTCCAAAAGATGGCGCCATAGCACAAACAATAACACCTTTGTTGCATTATGGAAGAAAAATCCATAAATTAGCCGCACCGTTTTATAAGCCGCAGGGTTCAAAGTATAGGGAAAAAGTCACGGCTTATAGCAATTTAGGGTAAGTCTTTTAATGGTTTGACAGCCCTGAGAATAAGTACACAACGGCTCCTTTTGAAGACATATTGTACCTTTGTAAACCAACTCCGCTCATTAGCATTAAAACTACAGACACACAAAGGATTGCTTTTAAACGACGGTCTAAATTCCAGCATCAAGTCCTTCGCTATGGACTATTGTGGGACATCTGACATCTATTAACATTTGGTAAAAAAAAAACTCTATAATGTGTGACCCTTAAGTCAGAGGAGCATTCCAATGATGCGTTTTGGGAACTGTTAAGTCACTTTAATTGATACAAATGTTTGATTGTAACTTGTCTGACTCTGAGTCCAATTATGGCATGACTCGTTAGCCTTTTGTGCCATGACCTGTAGACCTCATCCGTCATCTTTTCCCTCTGTCCTTTTTTATTTACCTTTTGGGGTGGCGGGAATGGCGTGCGGAAAGCTGTTTTCCAGGCATCTAATTGGACGCTTGCCTTGTTTTCATCTCGGACGACTTTTGGACTTCTCGGCGGTCCTGTTTTCAATTTGTCGGGAGCGCTGATGATGATGAATGACGGGGGCGTCTCACCTCCTTTCAGAGACCGCTGCCAAATGTCTCTAATGAGTCCTGACTTGCGTTTGAAGGAAGAGAAACAACTCTCATGCGCTATCTGATCATCGTCACGGCAACAATGGAGGCAAGGGTTTGTGTTAAAGACCCTCTGATTACTGCAGCATTTTTGAATACAGTAATATATATATATATATATATATATATATATATATATATATATATATATATATATATATATATATATATATATATATATATATATATATATATATATATATATATATATATAGGCTGGTGCCAATAAAAGAAGGCTGATATCTATATACGTCAAAATGGCAAATGCCAAATAATCTTTCAATCCCTAGTTGTTGAAGCTCTCTGAAATTAATACACAGCCATATGCTTAAACTGATCAAAATACGTAAATATTACATGTTATTATGAGTGTTACTACATTACATACTGTATATACTTTCAGCGTGTGTATTAAACGTTTATAAAGGTTTTTAGGAGCGCTTTATAGGCTAGGTAGAGCGACTGCCTTTGACTCAATTGTTAGCTTACTTTTGCTAATGTTTATTTACGTATTTACGTAAAAAAGGAAAACATGTGTTCTTGTCTTACTTCAGGATTGTGTATGGGTCCACAAAAAGTGCAGTTCCACTTTAAGAATAGTGGAGTTTGTATGGTAACTGGCAAGATACGTCCAAGTCCACGTGTCCAAACTTTGTCCTTTATGTGATGATGTTGTGCTATCTGGGACTGCCTCCGTGCTCTTGGGCATAGAATGGAGCAGGTTGTTACTGGAATCCTCTCCCACTCCTCCATGACGACGTCACTGGTCGACACTTTCTTTACTTCAACTTGAGGTTGACCCCCAGTTGGCTTCAGGTGTGGAGGAGGCATATTTGTCCTCTCCATCCCTTTCATCTTGGCACAATAGTGCAGTGCGTGATGGAATTCATATTTCCCCTCAGCTCCCCAGTGCCCTCATTACTCATGCAGCCCCAGGCCGTGACGCCACCCTCACCATACCTCGTCTTTGTGTTTGATCAGCGAGTAATAACTGTGGCAACAACACCCACTCTCCTTCAAGGTGTGCATACCTGGTCGTTCATGTCCACCTTCATGGAGCTCAGTGAGCAGGTCTCACTCCTTGTAAAACTAATGTTCTTCCACTCCTTAATTAGGTTTTTATATTCCGTACAGTATTTTTAACGGCCCAATCATAAAGATTCAATGACTACTTTTTTGAGTAACTCAAAAGTATTGCCACTTTTTACATTGAAATATAATTGTCTAAATACCAACATTTAATTAAGTGTTTTTTACGCATATATAAATATATTTTATATGAAATTGAAATATCAGTACACATTTTTAAATGTATTTTTAAATCTAACATTTTTTTTTTTTTTTTAATATTTTATTGTTATATCCAAAGAGAACATATTTCGGTTAAATATTTTTTTCTCATAAAGAAATAAAGAATCATCTCAGTTATGACAACTTTTTAAGCAACTAAAAAGTATTGTCACTTTTTAAATTTAAATGATTTTTTTTAAATTGATTTAAAATACCAAAATAAAATAGGTGTGTTTTTTCCACATAAAAAATATGTTAGAAATGTAAATATCAGTACACATTTACAATTTATTTAAATTTATGTTTTAAATCCAAATGTTTTTAATTCTTTTTTATAATATCTGTATACCTAAAGAGAACATATTTCAGGTAAATATCAAATTATTCTGGAATCAAAAATGAGATTTTTTTGTTTTTGTTCCACAAAATAATTATTTGCAAGGATTTATTTATTTATTATTATATATTTATTTATTATTATATATTTATTTATAGTCACTTTTGTCACTTTTTTCCTCAAGGAATCATCTGTTATTAATGACAGCTTTTTAAGTAACTAAAAAGTATAGTCACTTTTTAATTTTAAATATGATTTTTTTAAATTGATTTAAAATGCCAAAATAAAATATTTTTTTCCACATAAAAAAATATTATAAATTTAAATATCAGTACACATTTACAATTTTTGTTTTAAATCTAAATGTTTTTGATTAAATTTTATAATATTTGTATACCCAAAGAGAACATATTTCAGTTAAATATCGAATTATTCTGAAATCAAAAATATGAGATTTGTATTTTTAATTTTTTTTTACAAAAAAAAATTATTTGCAAGGATTTATTTATTTATTGTTATATATTTATTGTCACTTTTGTCACTTTTTTTCCTCAAAGAATCATCTCAGTTATCAATGACAACTTTTTAAGTAACTAAAAAGTATTGTCACTTTCTAAATTTAAATATCAATCCAACCATCCATTTCCTACCGCTTGTCCCTTTCGGGGTCGCCGGGGGTGCTGGAGCCTATGATTTTTTTTAAATGATTTAAAATACCAAAATAAAATAGGTGTTTTTTTCACATAAAAAAAATATTAGAAATTTAAATATCAGTACACATTTACAATTTATGTTTTAAATTTTAATGTTTTTTATAATTTTTTATTTTTATAATATTATTTTTATATCCAAAGAGAACATATTTCAGTTAAATATCAAATTATTGTGAAATAAAAAATATGCAATTTTTTTTTTTTACAAAAAATAATTATTTGCAAAGATTTATTTATTCTTGTATAATTATTTATTGTACCTTTTTTTCTCATAAAGAATCATCTCAGTAATTAAGTAACTGAAAAGTATTGTCACTTTTTAAATTTAAATAAGATTTTTTTTAATTGATCTAAAATACTAAAATAAAATAAGTGTTTCTTCAACATAAAACATATATTAAAAATGTAAATATCAGTACACATGTACAATTTATTACAAAATATGTAAAAAAATAAATAAATATATTTTTATATCCAAATAGAATATTTTTCAGTTAAATATCAAATTATTATGAAATTGGAAAAAGAAGATTTTATTTTTTAAAAAGTCAATTATTTGCAAGGATTCCATGTATTTATTATATATTTATGTATTGTCACTTTTTAAGTATAATACAATTTCATATATATTTCCACGATAAAATCCCAGATTAATTTCGTCTGTGGAAAACGTTTTGCACTTTTCAAACTTGTGACATTGGGAACAAGCTTTTTTTTTTGCGGCTGTTTTAGGGGCAGCTTCTTTGTCTTCGTGGGCTTTCAAAACACAGTCGTAGCTTTTAAGGACAGGGGGGGCTTAGCCCCCAGGAGATGCACAGGATGCGAGCGAACGTAGCACGGGACGAAATGAAATGCTCCCCGGGACGATGGCTTTTAACCATTTTTTTTCTTTTTCTTTTTATGTATTTATTCATCTTACATTTTATATTAAATGTCTTGGTTTTTTTCCTCCCTCTGAAATTCCTATGAAATGTTAACAAGCCATCCTATAATAATACAACAGCTATTAATGTAACAATACAATAAAACAAATATATTTAATTATGTTTTTTTCATTATTTTAACAATAGGCTAATGTATATTACTTTATATAGATTCTACAAGAAACACAAAACTTAAAAACTAAATTATTTACAATTGCAGACACAAGGTTTCGTGCAGCTTCACTCATTGTAAAGGAAGACGGAAGTCCACGCAGGAGAAAAATGACTACATCACCAGAATGATTGACAATTAGGAGGACCAATAGTCAACATGATCCACCCAGATATAAATAAAACAAATGGCTTATCGATAAGCCATTTAAAAAAAAAATGTTTTAAATATTTATTTATATGTATCATAGGGGGTTGTGGAGTGATTATTATTATTATCTACTGATGATAGTCATACGTGAATGAGCTCAGCTCCTGTTCTGCATGTGTAAAGTGAGAAACACAGCTGAAGCTCCAGAAGGAAGTAACCCCAAAGATAGCAAATGGAAAAAAAATAATGCACATTTAACTTTATAAATAACCAGGACCTTCATGATGCATTTCAGGCTAACTAGCTAACTAAGTAGCAGCATTGTTTTAGAGCGGGAATGTAACTTTTTTTCAAACACAGACCTGGTGTAAAGTGGAGCTAATACATTTTACTACAAGCAGTGATGAATACTTACTTTCTTGAAAAACTTTCTTATGTCCATTTTGCATCCGTTCACGTTCTTGTTCTGCAGTGCTGTGTGCTAATGTGCTTCGTACACCTGCAGGACCGCAAGCAAGGTCGCAGAGAAAATACGGACTGGATTTTGAGAGATGTGGGTATTTTCTATATGAACAAGTGGAATGGATTGGATACCAACGCACTAAAGGGGCTTTCTACCTTACACTATGAAGTGAGGGGAAACTAAGTGAATAATGACAGGTTATATGATTATTTATTTAAACTCATATTCAGGCCACTTTATAATGAATATGTCGGCATGTATTTGTAAAAAAATATATAACACCAAATTATTTAGGGGGGCTTAAAAATATTATAGGCCTAACAACGCAATGGTCGTAGCAATGCTGGCCTTTCAGGTGGCTGATAAGGTTTGATGTGTTGAAGCTCAATGATTTTTTCCCTCCCTTCTTCTGGTATATTTAAAGCACTTTTAGTAAACAAATAGCACATGAAATGTCTTCCTGTGAAGAAGTACCACACAATGGAAGCCATGTTTGAAGAAAAAAAAAGGAGCACTTGATTTGCTCACCCTAACCCTCATTTTGTCTCATTCGAGCCTAGTTAATGATCTATATTTATGTTATTGGATTTATCAGTGTGACGTCATAATCGCTCATATTTATTTTGCACCCCTAATACAAATACATATACTGGTAGAGGTGTGAATATTCGCTACAATTGTCCACAAAGTTGCTCAGTTGGCTGCTACCTCTGTCTTTTTATTCTCTGGCAGAGCAGGTGCGTAAGAACTGTGTTCAGGTAGCGCTAATTCTCTTTGTCTGAGTTTATTTTGTGGCGGCCCACAATCATTTCCAATGTAGGGCAGGGGTGTCAGACTGGGTTTTATTGAGGGCCACTCTAAACCAGGTGGGAAACAGCAGTAAATGAAGTTGCAGATCACATTGACTCATTGTTCATCCTCGTAGCTAGGTATTATTATTAAGGGTGTCAAAAAAAGATTCTTAATTAATTTAAAAAAAAATAGTGATTATTTTTCAAAATTGTTATTTTATTTTTCAATCTGTCCTGTCCGGCTACTTGGGAAAATCATATTGTTGATGTAGGAGATCTGTATCTGCAGATTCACTTTCACTGTTGTCTTATTTGTATTTGACCTTATGAAATGTTTGGGTAGCATTTTATAAAACAAAACCAGTTTTCTTTCAAGTAATATAAAAATTGATGAGAGATGTTTGTCTGTTTTATGGAGGAATGTAGTTAATCATAGAACTGGCACCCAATGTTAATAAAAAGTATTGATTTTCAATCAATAATCGTTTTGAATCGAGAACCGATTCCGAACTGAATCGTTACTCCCTAGAATCGAACCGAATCGTGTGGCGCCCAAAGATTCACAGCTCTAATAATTGTCTGTTCTGGCTCTCAAATTGATCATTATTTCACCTTGCAGAGCGGGAAGCTTCTCCGAGATGTTATCCATTTTGCGATCCGATTCAGAAATTGCCAAAGTCTGAGTTCCCACAGCTCCGCCCAGTCCATCCATCACCAACGGCAGCTTTTGGGCCCTTTGAACGGCTGCCATCGTCTTTCAAATTTGTCGATAGACCAGAGCAACACTAATCCAATCAGCAGATGACTCGTTATCACAGTTCCAAATAGAGAATCTATTCCCTTGATCAAGTATGTGAAAAGAATAGTCAGTTTGCAATGCAAATACTTCATTTTTTATGTGGTGGTTCTGGATAAACGGCAATTTTCCGTCTCTTTTAGAACTATTTAAGTTGGGCTGGGCATTTAATCGAAAAATAATGGAAACTGACATTTAGAGATACTAACTAAAACAAAACTGCCATGTAGGTTGTTAACATTAAAATACACTAGTGGTTGTGCCAGGTGTCGCAAAGTGTGAAGTAAAAAAGTCTTGATTTTGATTTAAGAATTGATTTTGAATCGAATCGTTGCCCCAAGAATCAAATCGAATGGTGTGGTGCTCAAAGATTCATCGGTATGTTTGATAGTTTTTAAAGACTTGGATAAGAAGACCGTCACATTCTTACAGAGGTCTTAAGTCACTGTTGTAGTCCCTCCACCCCCACAAGGAAATTGGATACCATTCCAGCCTTAACGAGATGTTTACCATGACCTAATGTGGCACCTTGTCAAATGAAAAGTATCCGAGTGAGCCCTCCGCAGCGCGTCTTTAGAGAAGCGACTCTTTGTTCCTACCCCTGAGCAAAATGACGCTGGCATGTTTGTGTGTGGTCTTCATTCCCGTCTTTGTGGCAGAATGTCAGCATTTGGCCCCGGGGTCCGAGGTCAGTGACTGCATTGTGATGGTCCCACACAAGTAGTACAAAGCTTTCTTTTCAAAAATATGTTTATTTTCCGTCACATTAAAATAAAAGATACTTACACATTATGTACACATTTTACAACAATGACAGTTAATAACAGGCTTGGTCCCTTTCCACCATCTTTGCTAGCGTGTTTTTGTTTGAATGAACAAAGCATCATTTAGGCACGCACACACATACTGAGACTAGGAAATAAAATATAGAACTGATAAATAGACACACAACTACAATTTACAAGTCAGAAAATCCTCAGGCCAACTTCAAAGAATGAATATCCGTCCTCATCAACCACGACTCACGGCTGGAAACCCACCGGCCGAACCTTCATCTCTACCTTTTTCAGGGAGTAGTTGGGACCGTGCCATCCGTACCAAGTGATGCCGTCCGTGCTCTTGGTGTGCTCGCCGTAGCGGTAGAAAACGCCGTTGAGGTTGGAGTCTGTGCAGCAGTTGTACCAGTAACCACCTAGGGAGACGGGACAGTGGTCAAAACACAAACCCGCTCAAAAGACGTGTGTGTTTGGGCGTTGCCGATGGGTACCTTTGCGTAGAGAGGCGCAGTCATCCACGCACTTGTCGTTGTCTTTGTGGAGGGTGCTGAAGTTGGTGTTGTTGTGGTAGCGCAAGGAGTCGCCGGCGTTCCCGCTGTATTTGGCGAGGAAAAGCCTGTAGCTGTTGAGCTCGTTGGCCACGGTGAAAAAGCCGTACTCGGCGTAGCGTTTCTCTCCCTCCCAGTCCTGCGGTGGCGAACACATTAGTTTTTATGCCTTCCAAATGTTTTATGCCTGTTTTCTAAAAACCTGCCTCCATCTCGATCCTGAGCACAGTGGGCCGCCTTGTCAGACGGAATATATGCTCGTTGCCGAGCCAGAAGTCTCCGCGGATGGATCCAAAGCCGCTCTTGTACGGCTTCCAGTCGCGGTTGAAAGACGTCAGGCCCACTTTGCGTCTCTGGATTAGAGTCCAGCCGCCGCCGTTTGTCTCCATGTCGCAGAACACCTACAGGCATTTCCAAGAAGTCTTACCACGGAGGATCTCATATGGACACGCAGACATTTGGACGCCATGTGTGGCGCCTCCTTTTGGTGGTGGTCAAACTGATCTCAAAGTTAAAGAAATAGTGCCACCCTTGCGCTCGCAAATACATTTTTCCTGATGGCAGCCATTAAAATTAAAAAAACAAAACACAACTACTATGTTGCCTGGGCTGTTATTTTCCCTAAAAACACCACCTGTTGTCTTGAAATCTAAATCCACTGTAACTTTAAGGCGGTTTGCTGAATTCCCTTTAAACTTGGTACACATCTTTAGAGCACTAACAAGCACATGCGTATCAAATTTGAGCTGGATCGATTGTAAAACATGGCCGCCATCAGGCAAAATGTCTGCCGGCGACCAGGCGGGACTTAGCAACAGATCGTCCACAAGCCATTGACCTTTGGACTAAGGATTATACAACCCTGACTACATCTGGATTACTGCAGTATCAGTACTCACGCTGAGCTCAGGTGTTCCCAGGAACTCGTCTTTTGGAAGTTTGTACTCGCCGGATATCTTATAGTTCTTGCTGTAGAGCGAGGCACAGTCGTATATGGCGTCTGGAAGAGAAGAAAGAGTCAGGACACGTAGGACATTTCCTGAGTCTACTCAAAAAGTACATTTGTCTTCCTGTTGACCACACTGACAAGATAAACAACATTGTTGCCGTGACAACCACTGCTAATTAGTGCTGACATGATTGACACTCACGCAGATCTAACTTTGCCGATCCGTAAATAATTGAACGAGAACCTTATTGGTTACGACTTTTCACAGGAGTTTTGGCTTCTTTCAAACTTACTGAACTCACCTGATGTGGTCTGGGGCGCCGACTGCAGGGTCTGAAGCTGCATGATCTCCACGCGGTTGTTGATTTCAGAGTACTTGCTCTCGGCCTCGGTGACCCGGGCTTCCTGCTGCCGGTTCTGCATGTCCAGGTCCATGATTTGCCTCACCATGCTCCTCAGGTCCACCTCCTGCTTGCGACTCAGCTCCCCGACCAGGCTGGTCAGGTTGGCCACCTGGACCTTGAGAGAGCGCACCTCGTCACAGCATTGCGCCTTGGGGGGCTTCGGCGCTTTGGGCGTTTTCCTGGGATTCTGGGCCCACGCCGCCGTCACCAGGAGAAAGGCGACCAGCAAAGCTGCCGCGCTCTGATTGACGTCGGCCATATCTGGAGAAGTTTGTAGTAGTCGGTCAAGTCGCGGTTGCCCAGTAGTTCTTCTTTGATCCGACTCCGGTTTCCACAGTGAAGCTCTCCTCTCCCAGAGCATCTTAAGTATTTTACAAGTGGACCCTCCCCTTTTCTTCCCTCTCTGGGTGGAGATCCTTTTCATCCCTTCCCCTCCACATTCTCCTCTCAGCTTGCTTTCACTCATTCCTCAGACCCGAGACCCACGTTTGGTTTCTGGCTGCTGGAACAGAAGAGGTTTTCGGTTTTTTTTCTGTTTTTTTTTGGAAAGAACCGTACCAACAGGAGTAAATAAAGATGACTACCAGATGGTATTGCAGTTCCACTTTGAAGTCACCTTTTTGGTGTGTAAATCACATGTAATGATAAAACTAGGCAAAGTCTCGTGAATACTCACTGATGGTTTTACGGCCTCCGCCCCCTCACCGCGTGCTCACTTCAGTCACCCTCTTAGCAGATATTTGTTTTACGATCTCCCGGGGGAGGACCCGTTTCTTCAATAACCTCGCTCCTCACATGCCAAGGCATGTGTGAAGTCCTCCAGGCCCGTTTGGGGGTTTTGATGGATGGATTGAATGTGGTATTTAATATCTACAGTGTTAAAAAAAAACAACTACATCCATAAAGCAGCATCATGGTTAAATGGACCTCTTCTTCCATTTCAAATCATTTCATTTGACGCAACATTGATGTTTAACAATATTATTTTACAACTAGAAAATTCCCATGGAAATTTTGATGGGCCTGCTATCTGTGCCCTGGACCTCTGGCCGGGTGTCGCCGGAATTGCCGTACTTATTAGATGGTGGCGAGTGTCTTAATCCGTGAGTTTTAGGTGTAACTGTACAAACCCTGTTTCCATATGAGTTGGGAAATTGTGTTAGATGTAAATATAAACGGAATACAATGATTTGCAAATCATTTTCAACACATATTCAGTTGAATATGCTACAAAGACAACATATTTGATGTTCAAACTGATAAACGTTTTTTTTTTTGCAAATAATCATTAACTTTAGAATTTGATGCCAGCAACACGTGACAAAGAAGTTGGGAAAGGTGGCAATAAATACTGATAAAGTTGAGGAATGCTCATCAAACACTTATTTGGAACATCCCATAGGTGAACAGGCAAATTGGGAACAGGTGGGTGCCATGATTGGGTATAAAAGTAGATTCCATGAAATTCACAAACAAGGATGGGGCGAGGGTCACCACTTTGTCAACAAATGCGTGTGTAAATTGTTGAGCAGTTTAAGAAAAACCTTTCTCAACCAGCTAATGCAAGGAATTTAGGGATTTCACCATCTACGGTCCGTAATATCATCAAAGGGTTCAGAGAATCTGGAGAAACAACTGCACGTAAGCAGCTAAGCCCGTGACCTTCAATCCCTCAGGCTATAGTGGATCAACAAGCAACATCAGTGGGTAAAGGATATCACCACATGGGCTCAGGAACACTTCAGAAACTTTTGAATGATTTCTTTCTTGAATTCACTGAACATCATCCACTTCTGGCCCACAGCACTGTCCCGCATGCTTACTTTGGAAAAGCCACGCTGTGTCCATCCCAAGCTAGAAGTAAGAGCTACATCTGTAAGTTAAAACTCTCCTATGCAAGGCGAAAACCGTTTATCAACAACACCCAGAAACGCCGTCGGCTTCGCTGGGCCTGAGCTCATCTAAGATGGACTGATACAAAGTGGAAAAGTGTTCTGTGGTCTGACGAGTCCACATTTCAAATTGTTTTTGGAAACTGTGGACGTCGTGTCCTCCAGACCAAAGAGGAAAAGAACCATCCGGATTGTTATAGGCGCAAAGTTGAAAAGCCAGCATCTGTGATGGTATGGGGGTGTATTAGTGCCTAAGACATGGGTAATTTACACATCTGTGAAGGCGCCATTAATGCTGAGAGGTACATACAGGTTTTGGAGCAACATATGTTGCCATCCAAGCAACGTTACCATGCTTATTTCAGCAAGACAATGCCAAGCCACGTGTTACATCAACGTGGCTTCATAGTAAAAGAGTGCGGGTACTAGACTGGCCTGCCTGTAGTCCAGACCTGTCTCCCATTGAAAATGTGTGGCGCATTATGAAGCCTAAAATACCACAACGGAGACCCCCGGACTGTTGAACAACTTAAGCTGTACATCAAGCAAGAATGGGAAAGAATTCCACCTGAGAAGCTTAAAAAATGTGTCTCCTCAGTTCCCAAACGTTTACTGAGTGTTGTTAAAAGGAAAGGCCATGTAACACAGTGGTGAACCTGCCCTTTCCCAACTACTTTGGCACGTGTTGCAGCCATGAAATTCTAAGTTAATTATTATTTGCAAAAAAAAAATAAAGTTTATGAGTTTAAACATCAAATATATTGTCTTTGTAGTGCATTCAATTGAATATGGGTTGAAAAGGATTTGCAAATCATTGTATTCCGTTTTTATTTACATCTAACACAATTTCCCAACTCATATGGAAACGGGGTTTGTACAAAAGAATTACAGAATGAGCCTAAAAAGTTAGCATGCGCACTTTAAAATGCCAACACTTAGCAAATGTGCTAACGGTGGCATTCTAACAGTTAGCATATCTCACACGTCAATTAACACGGCTGTAAGAAGTATGGCTTCGGAAGTAGAGAAAAAAGTGTAAAAGTAGATGAACAAGTTTGCATATTTAAGTTAGCTAGCTAGCATGCTATCATTTGCATGCTAAAAGTTAACAAGTGTCACATACCAAGTAATATGACTCTGGGGTAAACGGTAGCAAAACTAGCTCAAAAAGTTAGCACGCTAATGTTAGCATGCTAGCAAGCTAACGTGACCATAATAATAGTTAGCATGTGTCACATACCAAGTTATATGACTCTAAGGTGTATGGCTGGGGAAATACAGAAAAAAAGAGTACACATAGCTAAAAAAAAGTTAGCACTTTAAGGTTAGCATGTTAATTAGTAATTAATACTAATAATGTAACTAATTGATTAATTTCATTTAATATATTTTCAGTTTATTAGGGGTGTAAAAAGAAAATCGATTCACATCTGAATCGCGATTCTTATTCATCCCGATTCTAAATCGATTCATATTCTTCAAAAATCAATTTAAAAATAATTGAACATATCTTTTTAATAAAAATCCATTTAAAAAAAAGGACGTTAGAATGAGCTTTTCTAATTTGTAACCTGTTTTGAAAAAGTTTCATGATAATTATTACGCCAAATAAAACCGTGTGAGAATCGATACTGAGTTGGATGGTAATGGAATGGTTAAGGTGCCCAAAGGTTCACACCCCGACATGCACCTTATTTTCTGTTAGCTTTTTCAAATGTTTTATTTTATGTTAGCTGTTGTTTTGAAGTAATAATGTACATGAAGTAGTACCGCAACTTGTGTGCCAAACTCAAAATATTGAAATAAAAGGAAATTCATATTCATAGAACAACTTTTACATGATAGGTGTCTAAAAACAAGACAATAGAATTTGGTACAGCAATTTTATGAATTAAGGTGACAATCATATGGACATCTGTATCTGCGTCAAACACACCATCCGCAGCTTCTCCATATTTTCGCGGATAAATGTTCGCCGTTTAGGTATTATTTTAACGTCCTTGTCGACTCATTCTGCTGACGAGACGTTCTGCGCTCCGACCGCTTCATCCAAGTTACCCAGCGAGGCGTGCTCTCGTGCTTTTGAATGATTTCTTTCTTGAATTCACTGAACATCATCCACTTCTGGCCCTCAGCACTGTCCCGCATGCTCACTTTGGAAAAGCCACGCTGTGTCCATCCCGAGCTAGAAGTAAGAGCGGATGTTTTTAAAGCATGAGAAGTAATCGCAAAAAGCCGCTGCCTGACCAGGGCTCATAATATCTGCAGAGACTCCTCCCACCCCCCACCAAGGACTGTTTTCACTGCTGGACTCTAGAAAGAGGTTCCGTAGCAGAACCTCCAGGTTCTGTAACAGCTTCTTCCCTCAGGCTGTAAGACTCTTGAACGCATCATAATAATCCCCTCAATTCCCCCCAAAAATGGATTAAGTGGCTGGAATATAAAGACAATATAACATACATCCATAAACCTGGATGCATATGCAAAAGTGCAATATATTTATCTGTACAGTAATCTATGTATTTATATCTGCACCTTATTGCTCTTTCATCCTGCACTACCATGAGCTAATGCAACGAAATTTCGAATTTGAATGACAATAAAAAGGAAGTCTAAGTCTAACCGGGTGCATCTAGGACTGGTTTTATGGTGATGGTCTCATGAATCCTGTGACTCTCAGGTCACTGGCACAAGTCAGTCTTCCTTTACGGAAAAAGGCTGTTCATGTTGTCATCCTGCGTTCCTCACTGTGAGTCACATGTGACTCCAACCTTTCTCCTCTTTCCTCTGCCCTGGACTCAGTCCTTCCCCGCAAACCCGGGAAGGTCTTGCACCTTTACCGTGGCTTTCCCCTCGGAAAGCTCTTTCAAATGACCGTCCGACTCATCGGACCCGGTCCGTCACCTCGGACCCCCTGCGGAGCTGATTGCATTAGATGTGCGTGCAGCGCTGGCTGACGGAATGCTTTCAAGAAGCCCAAAGGGGTCTTTGCGTTCAGTATTAAACACTGACCACGGGAGTCTACGTGGCTGTCAGCACGGCACTCACGGCTTCAATTACTCTGACTAGAAACCACAGGCAGCAGATTCTTTGTCCATCCAAATGTTGCAATTACATAACTTGTGTTAACGTCTTCCTCCTGACATTTTTCTCTCTTTAGGCATGGGGATAAAGTGCTGACATTGTGCAATAGTCACTCTTTCAGAGCAGCTCATTTGTTTTAAAATGTCAAAGATACTGCGGGGGGAAAATAAAATCATAACAAAATGGAATGAGAAAAAGCTGCGATGTATTATTATTAAATTATTATTATTATTATTATTATTATATATTATTAGAGTCACTATTAACACAAAGCTGCCATGCAGGCTGTTTTTTTTCTTTAAAGTTGTCATTGCTAAAAAAAATAATAATGATGAATAATGTATGAATTATATTCAACACTTTTATGAGTGGGACCCTTTTGGATCCCCAAGAATTTTAGTGGGATTTTTTTTAAACTGGCATTGCTCAAAAAATAATAATGAATCAAAAATCAATCTTATGAATTATTGACATATTTCAAGGGTCCAATTAAATCACATCAAATATTTCACTTGGAATTATTTTTTGAGGACAATGTTGTATAGTTTGTGTGTTTGTCATATACAAAATGTTTTCTTTGACCAAAAAAAAACATTTAAAAAAAAACAAAAACTTAGAATCTACAGATTGATCTGAAGTTGATCGAGAGATTTACGTGTTAAAAGTAAAAAAATAAAATAAAAAAAAGTATGACTAATTTTTAACACTTTAGTGACCCTTTTGGATCCCTAATCATTTTAGTGGGATTTTTTTTTTTTACACTGTCATAAATTTTTTTTAAAAATGCATCAAAATCGGTGTTGTTATGAATTATTGACATATTCAAGGGTCCAATTACTTCACATCAAATATTCCACCTAGAAATTATATAATATAATATTGCGTATTTTGTGTGTTTGCCATAAAAAACTAGTTTTCTTTAAAAGAAATAAAAAATAAAATAAAAAGAGTGGGGTATAAAAAACAAAAAAAAACATGGGGGAAAAAAATAAAAACTTATAATCAACAGTTTGATCTGAAGTTGTTCTAGAGATATATGTGTTGAAAAACAAATGTATGACTTATTTCCAACACTTTTATGAGTGGGACCCTTTGTGATCCTCAAGAACTTTAGTGGGATTTTTTTTAAACTGGCATTGCTCAAAAAATAATAATGAATCAAAATCAATCTTATGATATTTTTTGTGGACAATGTTGTATAGTTTCTGTGTTTGTCATATACAAAATGTTTTCTTTGACAAAAAAAAAATCATAAAAAAAAAAAAAAGTTATAATCTACAGATTGATCTGAAGTTGATCTAGAGATTTACGTGTTAAAAGTAAACAAAATAAAAAGTATGACAAATTTTTAACACTTTAGTGAGCGGGACCCTTTTGGATCCTCAATCATTTTAGTGGGATTTTTTAAAAACTGTCATTAAAAAAAAAACAATTATTGCATCACAATCGGTGTTGTTATGAATTATTGACACATTCAAGGGTTCAATTACTTCACATCAAATATTACACTTTGAACATTTTTTGGGGGAACTATTGCGTATTTTGTGTTTTCTTTAAAAAAAAAAGAAAAAAAGATGGGGCATAAAAAACAACAAAAAAACATGGGGGGAAAAAAATAAAGCCAAAAATATTTCAAGGGTCCAATTATTTCACATCAATTATTTCACTTGGAATTATTTTTTGAGGACAAAGTTGTATAGTTTGTGTGTTTGTTATATACAAAATGTTTTCTTTGACAAAAAAACTAAACATAAAATACTTATATTTAGGGATGGTGTTCGAAACCGGTTCTCCCGATTTTTCAATAAGAAAAGAACCGATTCCATAGATTCGTATCCCATTTTCAGAACCGGTTCCCGTTATCAAAGCCACTATACCGTATTTTCGCGACCATAGGGCGTACCGTATTAAAAGGCGCCGTGTCAGTTACGGGTGCTATTTCTGTATTTAACGCATAAATAATGCGCAGCTTAATTTTGGGCGCAGGCATGGTTAAACATACGCTAGTTTAAAACATACGCTAGTTTAAAACATACGCTAGTTTAAAACATACGCTAGTTTAAAACATACGCTATCTTAAAACATATTCGATCATGCATGGACGCTGTTTTAGAAAGGCAGCAGGAGCAAAGCTGAGGGGCGTGCCTTTAGCATCCTCTCTCACCTGAAACCTTCACCCTATAACGGCCGCATGCTGTCCTCAGTCACGTCCGCTTTTCCTCCATATAAACAGCGTGCCGGCCCAGTCATATAACATCTATGGCTTTTGGAACTCAGTGCACACACAACAAACTATCTGGATTCCATAAGAGATTCGATAAGGAATCGGTTCGATAAGAGGATTCGATAATGGGCTCGAACTCGATAATTTCTTAACGAATATCATCCCTATTTATAATCTACAGATTGATCTGAAATTGATGTAGAGATTTACGTGTTAAAAGTAAAAAGAAAAAAAAAAAAAAAGTATGACTAATTTTTAACACTTTAGTGAGCGGGAGCCTTTTGGATCCCTAATTATTTTAGTGGGATTTTTTTTTTACACTGTCATTAAAAAAAATGCATCAAAATCGGTGTTGTTATGAATTATTGGCATATTCAAGGGTCCAATTACTTCACATCAAATATTACACTTTGAACATTTTTTGGGGGAACTATTGCGTATTTTGTGTTTTTGCCATAAAAAAATAGTTTTTTTCCATTAACTCTCTGTGAAGCACCAGTTCCATTGGCAGCAAAACAGGCCCAGAGCATAATACTACCACCACCATGCTTGACGGTAGGGATGGTGTTCCTGGGATTAAAGGCCTCACCTTTCCTCCTCCAAACATATTGCTGGGTATTGTGGCCAAACAGCTCCATTTTTGTTTCATCTGACATCACATGGACAAAGATAAGACCTTCTGGAGGAAAGTTCTGTGGTCAGATGAAACAAAAATTTAGCTGTTTGGCCACAATACCCAGCAATATGTTTGGATGAGCAAAGGTGAGGCCTTTAATCCCAGGAACACCAATCCTACCGTCAAGCATGGTGGTGGTAGTATTATGCTCTGGGCCTGTTTTGCTGCCAATGGAACTGGTGCTTTACAGAGAGTAAATGGGACACTGAAAAAGGAGGATTACCTCCAAATTCTTCAGGACAAGCTAAAATCATCAGCCCAGAGGTTGGGTCTTGGGCGCAGTTAGGTGTTCCAACAGTACAATGACCCCAAACACACGTCAAAAGTGGTCAAGGAATGGCTAAATCAGGCTAGAATGAAGGTTTTAGAATGGCCTTCCCAAAGTCCTGACTTAAACGTGTGGACAATGCTGAAGAAACAAGTCCATGTCAGAAAACCAACACATTTAGCTGAACTTCACCAATTTTGTCAAGAGGAGTGGTCAAAAATTCAAGCAGAAGCTTGTGGATGGCTACCAAAAGTGCCTTATTGCAGTGAAACCTGCCAAGGGACATGTAACCAAATATTAACATTGATGTATGTATACTTTTGACCCAGCAGATTTGCTCACATTTTCAGTAGGCTCATAATAAATTCATAAAAGAACCAAACTTCATGAATGTTTTTGTGACCAACAAGTATGTGCTCCAATCACTCTATCACAAAAAAATAAGAGTATGTGTGTGACTTATTTTTAACATATTATGACTGAAACCTTTCTGGGTTTCCAGGACCAAACTTGAGGGGATCCCTAAAAGTTCAAACAAATCTATGTATTGGCTTAGGAAATGAAAACTACCAAAATGGCCCCCGCAGGTGTTTATTTTTCAGTGTGCGGCCCTCAGTGGAAAAAAGTAGAGACACCCCTGTGCTGGGGAGTTCTCCTGCTCTTCCTGCAGTGGAATGAAAACAGCAGATTAGTCCAAGCGACATATACTTATCTCCCCTGGCAGCCACTAATAGCAGCTAGGCTGTATGCTATCTCAGCTCCATGGAACAATATGCTTTTTATTAAACCAAAGGTCGGTCTCGCTGCTTAAAGATTGCCAGTGGATATGAGAAGGGATCTTTTTATTTTGTCCTACTTTGTTCTTACTCCCCTGAACTTGTGCTGTTTGATCTTACACAAGCCTTTCTTCCTGGGCTGCACACTTCAGTTGACTACAAGTTTCCATTGGCAAAAGTCCTAGAGAGTACCAAAATAAAGGTTTTAGCACTTCTCAGGTGGTAGAGAGGTGCAAAGTCTTTTCCAATTGTAACTTCTGTTCACACCTCTGCCTGCTTTCTCTGTTAGCCTGCTTTCTTCTGCTTCTCGGATGGGGAAAACAAATACAATTAAATCAAGTGAACCAAAATGGCTGTTGCCCTGTGTAAGAGTTCATGAAGTACCTTTAAAGAATATTGATCCAAATACAAGACAACTACCATGAAACAAATATTAATAGTGACTTTTTAGGGACGACAGAGGAGCCACTTTATGGTCACCAAGTGTGAGAAAAATCAATCTCTTATTTGCACCACTTGTTTCTTTTCATGACACACCTCCATCTAATGAGTGTGACCACCACTTCACTAACATGCTTTAATACACAACTTCAAATAGTGCAGGCAAGAGATTAAAACATTTATTACCATCTGTAATTAATTAATCTTTTTTTTCATCTAAAGCGTTCAACTTGAGGTATTTTAATGTAGTTGTTATATTATTGTGGCAGATTCAAAGACTGACGTTCATAACAATAACACATTTTTTAATGTTTTGGTGTAAACACAAATATATAAATAATACATGACACAAACTTGAGTACAGATGACAACAATAATGCTAACAAATGTGTGGCTTTACTACTTGTTTAAATACAAAGCTTGGTGTTATACTCAGCAGCTTTTGTGTGCACTGTGAGCAGTTTCTATTTGTACGCTGTTGTATGATGATATGACATCTATTACATTGTTGTATGATATGATATCTATTACATTGTTGTATGATACATGACATTACATTGTTGTATGTGATATATGACATCTATTACATTGTTGTATGTGATATATGACATCTCTTACATTGTTGTATGTGATATATGACATCTATTACATTGTTGTATGATATATGACATTACATTGTTGTATGTGATGTATGACATCTATTACATTGTTGTATGATATATGACATCCATTACATTGTTGTATGTGATATATGACATCTATTACATTGTTGTATGTGATAAATGACATCTATTACATTGTTTTATGTGATATATGGCATCTATTACATTGTTGTATGATATATGACATTACATTGTTGTATGTGATACTGTATATGACATCTATTACATTGTTGTATGTGATATATGACATCTATTACATTGTTGTATGTGATATATGACATATATTACATTGTTGTATGATGATATATGACATCTATTACATTGTTGTATGTAGGGCTGGGCGATATAGCCTTTATTTAATATCTCAATATTTTAGGCCATGTCACGATACACGATATATATCTCGATATTTTGCCTTAGCTTTGAATGAACACTTGATGCATATAATCACACCAGTATGATGATTCTATGTGTCTACATTAAAACATTCTTGTTCATACTGCATTAATATATGCTCATTTTAAACTTTCATGCAGAGAGGGAAATCACAACTAAGTCAATTGACCAAAAGTGTATTTATTAAACAGAAAGTGCAAGATTGTCAGATACATTTTAAAACAAGCTATTAGTGCACTTTTGTGCATGATGTCACTAAGATGACATATCATAACAACACTAAATTAAAGTGCACTTTTTGTACAGAACACCACTACAATAGTTTAAAACAAATAAAGTGCACTTTTGTGCATGATGTCCACAAGATATTTCAATAACTGTCAAATAAAAATGAGCTGCATAATAGGAAATCAAATAGTGAAAGTACTTCGCTTTGTGGTAGGTTACTGCGGATGTTATCTCCTTCTGTTGTTGACTATTTTTTTCATACGGTGTTGATGTGGAAATGGTTGCCTCTGCATTTTGTTGGTGTGGCACCGAACGCAGATGTTAACATACAGATTTTCAAACACTCTTCATTCTCTAGCGGGTGACTTTTCAAATGATACTACAAATGAGCAGTAATGCTACTTTTTGTAGCAACGCTTTTGCCCCACACTTGACATATTACGGTTGTCTGTTCAACATCTTCTCGTTTGAAGCCAAACCACCGCCAGACGATGGACCCCGTGCTGTTTTTCTTGGGAATTAATTCTTCCTTCATTTGTTACCAGATTTGCACCTTCTTTCTCTCGTATTACCACTCGCACTGCACCGCTAGTATCACAGCTACCGTTACCCATGCCGCTACCTCTCTGCTCCGAGAGGGCGTATACGTATGTGACATATGTAAGAAGGTGCGCTTGTTTTACGTCTCTGTGAGAAGGAGAGACAACAAAGAGTGAGAAACGCCTGTAGTGTAATGGCCCCAGCTAAAAGCAACTGCGTGAGAACGTATAGTCGAATATCACGATATAGTAATTTTCTATATCGCACAGAGACAAACCCGCGATATATCGAGTATATCGATATATCGCCCAGCCCTAGTTGTATGTGATATATGACATATATTACATTGTTGTATGCTGATATATGACATATATTACATTGTTGTATGCTGATATATTACATCTATTACATTGTTGTATGCTGATATATAACATCTATTACATTGTTGTATGATTATATATGACATCTATTACATTGTTGTAAGTGATATGTTACATCTATTACATTGTTTTATGTGATATATGACATCTATTACATTGTTGTATGCTAATATATGACATTACATTGTTGTATGTGATATATGACATCTATTATATTGTTGTATGTGGTATATGACATCTATTACATTGTTGTATGTGATATATGACATCTATTACATTGTTGTATGTGATATATGACATCTATTATATTGTTGTATATGATATATGACACATATTACATTGTTGTATGTGATATATGACATCTACTACATTGTTGTATGTAATATATGACATCTATTACATTGTTGTATGATAATATATGACATATATTACATTGTTGTATGTGATATATTACATCTATTACATTGTTGTATGTGATATATGACATCTATTATATTGTTGTATGCTGATATATGACATTACATTGTTGTATGTGATGTATGACATCTATTATATTGTTGTATGTGATATATGACATGTATTACATTGTTCTATGTGATATATGACATCTATTACATTGTTGTATGATGATATATGACAGATATTACATTGTTCTATGTGATATATTACATCTATTACATTGTTGTATGTGATATATGACATCTATTACATTGTTGTGTGCTGATATATGACATTACATTGTTGTATGTTATATATGACATCTATTATATTGTTGTATGTGCTATATGACATCTATTACATTGTTGTATGTGATATATGACATCTATTACATTGTTGTATGATGATATATGACATATTACATTGTTGTATGTAATACTGTATATGACATCTATTACATTGTTGTATGTGATATATGACATATATTACATTGTTGTATGTGATATATGACATCTATTACATTGTTGTATGTGATATATGACATATATTACATTGTTGTATGATGATATATGACATCTATTACATTGTTGTATGTAGGGCTGGGCGATATAGCCTTTATTTAATATCTCAATATTTTAGGCCATGTCACGATACACGATATATATCTCGATATTTTGCCTTAGCTTTGAATGAACACTTGATGCATATAATCACACCAGTATGATGATTCTATGTGTCTACATTAAAACATTCTTGTTCATACTGCATTAATATATGCTCATTTTAAACTTTCATGCAGAGAGGGAAATCACAACTAAGTCAATTGACCAAAAGTGTATTTATTAAACAGAAAGTGCAAGATTGTCAGATACATTTTAAAACAAGCTATTAGTGCACTTTTGTGCATGATGTCACTAAGATGACATATCATAGCAACACTAAATTAAAGTGCACTTTTTGTACAGAACACCACTACAATAGTTTAAAACAAATAAAGTGCACTTTTGTGCATGATGTCACACAAGATATTTCAATAACTGTCAAATAAAAATGAGCTGCATAATAGGAAATCAAATAGTGAAAGTACTTCGCTTTGTGGTAGGTTACTGCGGATGTTATCTCCTTCTGTTGTTGACTATTTTTTTCATACGGTGTTGATGTGGAAATGGTTGCCTCGGCATTTTGTTGGTGTGGCACCGAACGCAGATGTTAACATGCAGATTTTCAAACACTCTTCATTCTCTAGCGGGTGACTTTTCAAATGATACTACAAATGAGCAGTAATGCTACTTTTTGTAGCAACGCTTTTGCCCCACACTTGACATATTACGGTTGTCTGTTCAACATCTTCTCGTTTGAAGCCAAACCACCGCCAGACGATGGACCCCGTGCTGTTTTTCTTGGGAATTAATTCTTCCTTCATTTGTTACCAGATTTGCACCTTCTTTCTCTCGTATTACCACTCGCACTGCACCGCTAGTATCACAGCTACCGTTACCCATGCCGCTACCTCTCTGCTCCGAGAGGGCGTATACGTATGTGACGTATGTAAGAAGGTGCGCTTGTTTTACGTCTCTGTGAGAAGGAGAGACAACAAAGAGTGAGAAACGCCTGTAGTGTAATGGCCCCAGCTAAAAGCAACTGCGTGAGAACGTATAGTCGAATATCACGATATAGTCATTTTCTATATCGCACAGAGACAAACCCGCGATATATCGAGTATATCGATATATCGCCCAGCCCTAGTTGTATGCTGATATATGACATATATTACATTGTTGTATGCTGATATATGACATATATTACATTGTTGTATGCTGATATATGACATCTATTACATTGTTGTATGCTGATATATAACATCTATTACATTGTTGTATGATTATATATGACATCTATTACATTGTTGTAAGTGATATGTTACATCTATTACATTGTTTTATGTGATATATGACATCTATTACATTGTTGTATGCTAATATATGACACTACATTGTTGTATGTGATATATGACATCTATTATATTGTTGTATGTGATATATGACATCTATTACATTCTTGTATGTGATATATGACATCTATTACATTGTTGTATGTGATATATGACATCTATTATATTGTTGTATATGATATATGACACATATTACATTGTTGTATGTGATATATGACATCTATTACATTGTTGTATGTAATATATGACATCTATTACATTGTTGTATGATAATATATGACATATATTACATTGTTGTATGTGATATATTACATCTATTACATTGTTGTATGTGATATATGACATCTATTATATTGTTGTATGCTGATATATGACATTACATTGTTGTATGTGATGTATGACATCTATTATATTGTTGTATGATATATGACATGTATTACATTGTTCTATGTGATATATGACATCTATTACATTGTTGTATGATGATATATGACAGATATTACATTGTTCTATGTGATATATTACATCTATTACATTGTTGTATGTGATATATGACATCTATTACATTGTTGTGTGCTGATATATGACATTACATTGTTGTATGTTATTTATGACATCTATTACATTGTTGTATGTGATATATGACATCAAGTACATTGTTGTATGATGATATATGACATATTACATTGTTGTAAGTGATATATGACATCTATTACATTGTTGTATGTGATATATGACATCTATTACATTGTTGTATGCTGATATATGACATTACATTGTTGTATGTGATATATGGCATCTATTATATTGTTGTATGTGATATATGACATCTATTACATTGTTGTATGTGATATCTGACATCTATTACATTGTTGAATGTGATATATGACATCTATTACATTGTTGTATGTGATATATGACATCTATTACATTGTTGTATGTGATACATGAGATCTATTACATTGTTTTATGTGATATATGACATCTATTACATTGTTGTATGTGACATATGACATCTATTACATTGTTGTATGTGATACATGACATCTATTACATTGTTGTATGTGATATATGACATCTATTACATTTTTGTATGTGATATATTACATCTATTACATTGCTGTATGTGATATATGACATCTATTACATTGTTGTATGTGATTATGACATCTATTACATTGTTGTATGTGATATATGACATCTATTACATTTTTGCATGTGATATATGACATCTATTACGTTGTATATAAAAAGTAGTTAAAATGCGCAACCCAATAGACTTAAATGGACTTACTGAACACTATTATAATTCCAACATTAAAGGCCTACTGAAACCCACTACTACCGACCACGCAGTCTGATAGTTTATATATCAATGATGAAATCTTAACATTGCAACACATGCCAATACGGCCGGGTTAACTTCTAAAGTGCAATTTTAAATTCCCCGCTAAACTTCCGGTTGAAAACTCCTTTGGATGATGACGTATGCACGTGACGTAGCCAGTAGAACAGAGGTATGGCTCCCCCATTGAGGGCAATACAAAAAGCTCTGTTTTCATTTCATAATTCCACAGTATTCTGGACATCTGTGTTGGTGAATCTTTTGCAATTTGTTTAATGAACAATGGAGATTGCAAAGAAGAAAGTTGTAGGTGGGATCGGTGTATTAGCGGCTGGCTGTAGCAACACAACCAGGAGGACTTACTTGGATAGCAGACGCGCTAGCCGATGCTAGCCGCCAACCAATGCTAGCCGCCAACCGCATCTGTGATCGGGTGAAGTCCTTCGTCGCGCCGTCGATCGCTGGAACGCAGGTGAGCACGGGTGTTGATGAGCAGATGAGGGCTGGCTGGCGTAGGTGGAGCGCTAATGTTTTTATCATAGCTCTGTGAGGTCCGGTTGCTAAGTTGCTAAGTTAGCTTCAGCGTCGTTAGCAACAGCATTGTTAAGCTTTGCCAGGCTGAGAATTATTAACCGTGTAGTTACATGTCCATGGTTTAATAGTATTGTTGATCTTCTGTCTGTCTTTCCAGTCAGGGATTTATTTATTTTGTTTCTATCTGCATTTGAGCCAGATGCTATCACGTTAGCTCAGTAGCTAAAGAGCTTCGCCGATGTATTGTCGTGGAGATAAAAGTTACTTTGAATGTCCATTTCGCGTTCTCGACTCTCATTTTCAAGAGGATATAGTATCCGAGGTGGTTTAAAATACAAATCCGTGATCCACAATAGAAAAAGGAGAGAGTGTGGAATCCAATGAGCCAGCTTGTACCTAAGTTACGGTCAGAGCAAAAAAAGATATGTCTTTCACTGCATTCTAGTCCGTCACTCTAACGTTCCTCATCCACGAATCTTTCATCCTCGCTCAAATTAATGGGGTAATCGTCGCTTTCTCGGTCCGAATCGCTCTAGCTGCGTTGAAAACAATAGGAAAATATAGATACCAAAAGTTGCCAACTTTATCGTCGTTGTTCTATACTAAATCCTTTCAGCAAAAATATGGCAATATCGCGAAATGATCAAGTATGACACATAGAATGGATCTGCTATCCCCGTTTAAATAAAAAAAAATCATTTCAGTAGGCCTTTAAGACTACATTTTGGACAACACACTTTCAATTAGAAGAGTGAAACTTATTCAATATTATTTTTTAAAAGTGTGACCTTTAAGACATATAAGAGGACTTTTTTCTTTAACATACCTGAATGATTAGTTTGATAGATTGTAACAAACCTCACATAGGGTCAAATCATCTTTTGGAGGTAAACGAGTGATTAAATTCACAGACTGGTGGTGTGCCGCACTACCTTACTGCCACACTATTTTCCAGGCTTTGAGGGAGAGGATTTGAACACACTGGGGGTATTGTGCAGCTCCCACTGGCTGACTTCATGTCTTGGCAGTGCTGCAGGCAGCCATGCCTGCCAGCTGCTGTTCGTTATACGGCCGACCCTCCGCCAGCTAACGTTTGCCACGCTCCCAAAGCAGTAGCTCAGACAAACATCCTGAACGGATAGAGTGTATATTGGCCGCAATCTTCCAGAGTCTTCACGGTGCTTTCAAGAGAAACGCCTAATGACATTCGTACTGTGAAGGAGAGAAATAATGCCTTTTTAATTGGTCTCATTAATAGAAGAATAAACAGCGCCTAACTTCCCCAGAACCAATGCAGTGGACATTTTTGTTATAAATGCGGAAAAATGGCTGCCCACTGCTCCTCCAAAGAATGGCTTCAATGCAGACAAATGTTTCCAAACATTGTACTGTATTTTCTGGACTATAGAGCCACACCCACTCAATTTTACGTATACATAGTGAAATGAGTTATTTACACAAATATTCTGTAAATGTTCCTTAATTGTTTCCTAACAGTGTCTGTAACATGGCAGTAAAACGGCAGATCAAACAAAACAGAAGTCATGGTCATGGACCCACTAGCTGCGCAAGGTAGCTCTCCAATCAGCTAAACAGACTCAGTAACTCCACGGTGACAGTTTAGGTGAATTTTATTGAATAATTTGTGATAGTGAAACAATACAAAAAGAATGTCATTCTAAGTTAATAATACTAACACAGACACTTGTAAATCTGTTAGCATTATAGTTAATGCCAATGACGCTAGCTTGAGTACATTATGATAGCACATACAAATATGCGTGAAAACACTCCTACAGACATCACACATGGGATGCTTTAGTAAGTAAGAATTGTTTTAGTTGTATTGTAAAACTTACAAAAGTTGCTTGGAGTGATGAAGGAAGAATCCATCCGAGTAGAAACGCTATGGACGGCAGAAGACAGAATGGCACTTCTGCTTTTGGTTCAAAGCTTTAACAGCATGAGTTCACATTTACTTGTCCAAAAGATGGCGCCATAGCACAAACAATAACGCACCATTTAAGTGTCTTTGCACGTGTTTGATGAAAACTATTTGCTATATGGCCGTCAGCGAAGAAATTCCATAAATTCGGAGGGACGGTATAGCTCGGTTGGTAGAGCGGCCGTGCCATCAACTTGAGGGTTGCAGGTTCGATCCCCGCTTCTGCCATCCTAGTCACTGCCGTTGTGTCCTTGGGCAAGACACTTTACCCACCTGCTCCCAGTGCCACCCACACTGGTTTAAATGTAACTTAGGTATTGGGTTTCACAATGTAAAGCGCTTTGAGTCACTTGAGAAAAAGCGCTATATAAATATAATTCACTTCACTTCACATAAATTAGTCGCAGGCTTTAAAGCATGGGGAAAAGTAGCGGTTTAAAGTTTGTTATTTACGCTACATGTGGCAACGAAATATGATGGCAGTAACACTTCCTGTCCCTCACTCCATGCGGGCGATATAAGTACGCCTCTGTACTGTAGGGAATGTTGTGTGCCAAAAATCAGATTAGGGATGCATGTATCGTTAAGTTGCTCATAGACTCCAGCGCACTGGGGAATCGGCGCAGAATGTCCGCAATCATCAAAACTTTCATAATGGTGTTGGACAGTGCGCCTTATAGTCCGGTGCGTCTAATGTAGCGCATTTTTCGGATTATAAATCGCTCCGGAGTATAAATCGCAACGGCCGAAAATGCATAATAAAGAAGGAAAAAACATATAAGTCACACTACAGTATAAGTCGCATTTTTTGGGGAAATTTATTTGATAAAATCCAACACCAACAATAGACATTTGAAAGGCAATTTAAAATAAATAAAGAATAGTGAACAACAGGCTGAATAAGTGTATGTTATATGACGCATAAATAACCAACTGAGAACGTGCCTGTTATGTTAACGTAACATATTATGGTAAGAGTCATTCAAATAACTATAACATATAGAACATGCTATACGTTTACTAAACAATCTGTCACTCCTAATCGCTAAATCCGATGAAATCTTCTTCCTCTGTGTCGCTTCTAAATAATATTATTTGATATTTTACGGTAATGTGTTTATAATTTCACACATAAATTGCTCCAGAGTATAAGTCGCACCCCTGACCAAACTGAAAAAAACTGCGATTTATAATCTGAAAAATACGGTAGGTATTTATCCTGGTTGTGCTTGCCGACCTCGAAGCAATTTTATTTGTTTTGCGGTGTAATGATAAGTGTGACCAGTCACACAATAGATAGGTGTGCACTGCATGTTGGCACCTGTTCAATAAATGATGCGAGCATGTACCCGTAAGCAAACAACATCAAAACTTTGAACATTACACACAACGCTTAAAAATCTGTCAAAATGTTTTAGTACAACTTTGGTAAACTACGAAGCCGCACCGCTTGGATTGTCAGAGCATTACGGCTACCGTAGTCAGACGCACTGTGCTTCGACATTCGGGTATTACTATGGTGTGTGTATAGGGACCCCAAAGTGGCACCTATTCGGAGACATTATCTGGTGTTTTGTTTCGCAATATTATGCAAAACTTTTCTTACCTATTGGTACCTGCTGATGTGTATTTGAGATCTGCAAGAGACCCGGAAATGTGCGTGCGTCCAGTCCGCACCGTAGTCAGTAACGTAAATTCCGGACTATAAGCCGCTACTTTTTTACTCCACTTTGAACCCTGCGGCTTATAAAACAGTGTGGCTACTATTTGTTTTTTTTATTCACTTGACGGCCATAATGCAAATAGTTTACAAAAAACAAACAAATACACTGAGAAGGTGTTTTATTGTTATATTGTTGTTTGCTATGGCACCATCTTTTGGACGAATTCACTCACTACAGGTACTGCAGTGTCCTTCTATTTAGTGCTTTCAACCGAAAATAAAAGTGGCATTCAGTCTTTTAGCCGTCCATAGCGTATCTACTGGTATGAATTCTTCATTCATCACTCCTAGCAGCATTTGTAAGTTTTACAATATAACTAAAACAAGTGGTGATGTGTGATGTCTGTTGGAGTGTTTTCATGCATATTTGTACGTGCTATCGCAATGTAATCAAGCTAGCGTCAATAGCATTAGCTAATATGCTAACATGTTTACGAGTGTCTGTGTTAGTATTATTAACTTAGAATGGCATTATTTTTGTATTGTTTCACTTCCAGCGGTTCCTTAATGAATGACACGAGGATTCACGCCCTTCTTTTCATTGCGCTATCTTACAAACGCTCCACAGTTGCTGAAACCGATGCAAAGAGTGTTTGTTCTTGAAGAGAACAAACACAAATTGACTGATGGAATATCGGCCGAGGCCTGGACAAAAGTGCACAAAGCCTGGTTCGGGCGATCGTAAAATTCGAGTTTTGCGCAACGGTACCAATTTTCTGTAGTTTTGTGTGTGCTTATAAATGTTATTTGTTTTATAGTCAATTTTTATATTTAAAATGAGCTGATTATAACTGTGCTGTCCAGTTGTTGTATCTGGTTTTCTGATTACATTTGCGATGCATTTGAACTTCCAAGACATTGGACTATATATATTATGTTGTCTGACTAGGAAGCAGCTTTTTCCAGGAAGCTTGAATGTGTTATGTTGCGCCCTACTAAGTGTTTGTACTGTAACTATTGTACTTATTACACACCAGCTGTTTGATTGTAACATTATGTTAGTTATAGTTTTAAATAACAAATTTGGGGGTTGTTGAAATCGCCATGTAAAATCGCTCATGCTAATAGTAGCCGGTCTATGGCAAATCCCATGTAAATTACCATCAAGCTAGTGTTTTTTGGAAGCGTGGAGCCTTACTTTTTTTTTTACCTGCTTAGTGGCCTTGTGGTTAGAGTTAGAGTGAGATTGGTAGGTCGTGAGTTCAAACCTCAGCCGAGTCATACCAAAGACTATAAAAAGGGAAGCCATTACCTCCCTGCTTGGCACTCAGCATCAAGGGTTGGAATTGGGGGTTAAATCACCAAAAATGATTCCCAGGCGTGGCCACCGCTGCTGCCCACTGCTCCCCTCACCTCCCAGGGTTCGAACAAGGCGATGGGTCAAATGCAGAGGACAAATTTCACCACACCTAGTGTGTGTGTGTGTGACTATCATTGGTACTTTAACTTTAACTTTAACGTTGGAGAGTTTTCTACCGAACGTACTTGCTTTGTTGGTGTTAAAACCTGCAACATTACTTCGAGGGAGTCAGGCTGGGTCCGCCATGAGTGCTGCTTGACTTATTGTTTACGTGAGCCGGTGTTTTTTTGTCTACAACCGCACGTAACGTCACATGCAACAAATGTACCGGAACATGGTTGATTTCACGCAATTGAGTAAAGACGAAATCGGGTCAGTGCCTATAAAAGTACCAAATGCAGTACCCATCCCTACTTGTGGACGTCCACTTGGAGTACCCAGATCTCTGTAGACTACGTTTGGGTCTTAGCACCCCTGTTCAGAGTCAAGTATTATTTTAAAGTTAGTTTAAAAGAAAAAAAACAACAAACCTACTGGGAATGGTTAGCATGGTAACAACCACATTCCAATGAGGTAACTTCCAGTTTTTGGGAGTACTGCTGGTGGGGGGGGGGTTGGTTCTGACCCGAAAGGTGACGAGGCCCAGGAAACATTGGTCTCTCCAGCTGATGGCCCACGCTCTTAACTCGCTGGAGGCAACAAAACAAAAACCCGCTCTGATCCCAAAACAATTTGCGAGTTACCAAGTATGGAGGTAACTTCCTCTGCATCCGACAATGCATCACTTTCTCTGTTGCGTTGATGCCGAGGTCTGCGATTGATAAAGGCGCTTAAATCCTAATGGTTTCCATAAAACTCCCCTCAGAGATGGTGTACTCCAAGTGTTCAAACCATGTTGTGTTGCTTACGTCATGACGTTGGTTCCAACTCTGAATCCCCTCAACTTCCTTTCAGTCACGGTCTTCAAAAATCTCCACTTTGCCTCAGTTGTTTTGTCGGTGATTTGATTTAGAGCACCCAGCCCCCGAGGTCTGTTTTCATGGGACGTTACTCTTAATAGGCCGATGTCGATGTTGTGTAACACGAATATGTGCCTCCAGAGCCTGCTTAAATCTATCATAGCCATCGCTTGTTTGCGCTTCTTTTGCGGGAAGCAGCGCTCAAACGCTCGCTTTTGAAGTTGCAGCTTTTCGTGGTGTCATGAACAAAAAAGCAGGCTTCACTTCACATCTTAAAGTAGCTGTAGAGCGGAAAAACAAGTTACCTCTATATTGAACTATTATCATATATATCTGATTTATGACACCAAAAAACTTCCAAAGTTTGCAAATAAATAGATATGATCAAAATAGTATTGATCTCCAATCCACTTTATTTATATAGCACATTTCAAAAAACAATAGAAGTTTCATAAAGTGCTGCACAGAAGTTAAGACATACATACTAGGAGAGTCAAAAATATAAAACATTTAACTATCAAAGAATAAATACATAAAAGCAAATGAAATAGACTACAATCACACAACTCTCATGCTGGTTTAAAAGCCAAAGAGTAAAAATATGTTTTAAGACGTAATTTAAAACTCCTTGAAGTTGGAGCCAAGAGGGATATTGTTCCACCTCTGTTGTTTGAATGGCTTTTTCGGGACGACAAGAAGAAACTGATCAGCTGACCTCAGAGACCTTGTTTGTGGGGGATGCTAATCCGTTAAGAGTTTTAAAAACAAACAATAATATTTTAAAATGAATTCTAAAATGAACGAAGAGCCAAGGAAGGGATGCTAAAATGTTTTTTTGTGCAAGTTAAAAGGCGAGCAGCAGCATTTCTGACTAACTGCAATCAAGCGATTGAGGCCTGGTTCCTTCCAACGTAGAGGGAGTGGCGGTAGTCCAAACGTGATGAAATAAAAGCATGCAATACCCAAAGTCGTTAAAAGATAAAAACTGATTTAATGTTTGCTAAAAGTCTTAGATGATAAAAACAACAGAGTTAATTTTCTTTTCCAATTTAAAATTATTTTCCAACTTAAAACAAAGATTTGTGACTGTGGGTTTTAAATAAGGCATCAGGGGGTCCAGGTCACTGGAGGGAGCATTCTGTTTGACTTTTGAGTCATCCATCCATCCATCCATTTTCTACCGCTTATTCCCTTCGGGGTCGCGGGGGGCGCTGGAGCCTATCTCAGCTACAATCGGGCGGAAGGCGGGGTACACCCTGGACAAGTCGCCACCTCATCGCATTCCGTCTTGTTCTCATTTAAGTTTAGAAAGTTTACCACCAACCATGCTTTTATATCCTCACGGAGATTTCCGAACCATTATGACAGATAATGAGGAAGCCAGTCATGTGATCTGTGACGTAGAGGAGGAACCACAGATCCCTTCATCACTAACAACAATGCTAATTAGAGATGTCCGATAATATCGGCCTGCCATAAGTCGCTCCTGAGTATAAGTCGCACCCCCGGCCAAACTATGGAAAAAACTGCGATTTATAGTCCGAAAAATACGGTAATAAAGTCAAGTATAAACAAGCCAAGAAGAGAAGTATAAGTAAACATGTAGAGTACCGTATTTTTCGGATTATAAATCGCAGTTTTTTTCATAGTTTGGCCGTGGGTGCGACTTATACTCCGGAGCGACTTATGTATGAAATTATTAACACATTACCGTAAAATATCAAATAATATTATTTATCTAATTCACGGAAGAGACGAAGCAAAATGTCAGCAATCGTCACACACACGTCAACCAATAAGAATTTGGTCATGGCAGAAGTGCATTGTGGGTCATGGGACGCTAACTGCTATATGCAATATGCTACTGCTGTAGCTATTAAAATGGATAATTTCTACATTGGCGGTAACTTATAAAAACTGAACAAAAATGGCACCGAAAAGGAAATCATATACTGCAGATTACAAGCTGGACGTAGTGAAATATGCAGCAGAAAACGGCGATCGAGCAGCAAAAAGAAAGAACGCTAGCGGCGCATACCAGGAGCGACAATGAGGAAAAAGATTTCATCGGATTTAGCGATCAGGAGTGACAGATTGTTTGGTAAACGTATAGCATGTTGTATATGTTATACAAACCCCGTTTCCATATGAGTTGGGAAATTGTGTTAGATGTAAATATAAACGGGATACAATGATTTGCAAATCCTTATCAACCCATGTTCAATTGAATGCACTACAAAGACAAGATATTTGATGTTCAAACTCATAAACTTTTTTTTTTTTTTTGCAAATAATAATTAACTGGCTGCAACACGTGCCAAAGTAGTTGGGAAAGGGCATGTTCACCACTGTGTTACATGGCCTTTCCTTTTAACAACACTAAGTAAACGTTTGGGAACTGAGGAGACACATTTTTTAAGCTTCTCAGGTGGAATTCTTTCCCATTCTTGCTTGATGTACAGCTTAAGTTGTTCAACAGTCCGGGGGTCTCCGTTGTGGTATTTTAGGCTTCATAATGCGCCACACATTTTCAATGGGAGACAGGTCTGGACTACAGGCAGGCCAGTCTAGTACCCGCACTCTTTTACTATGAAGCCACGTTGATGTAACACGTGGCTTGGCATTGTCTTGCTGAAAAAAGCAGGGCCGTCCATGGTAACGTTGCTCCAAAACCTGTATGTACCTTTCAGCATTAATGGGGCCTTCACAGATGTGTAAGTTACCCATGTCTTGGGCACTAATACACCCCCATACCATCACAGATGCTGGTTTTTCAACTTTGCGCCTATAACAATCCGGATGGTTCTTTTCCTCTTTGGTCCGGAGGACACGACGTCCACAGTTTCCAAAAACAATTTGAAATGTGGACTCGTCAGACCACAGAACACTTTTCCACTTTGTATCAGTCCATCTTAGATGAGCTCAGGCCCAGCAAAGCCGACGGCGTTTCTGGGTGTTGTTGATAAACGGTTTTCGCCTTGCATAGGACAGTTTTAACTTGCACTTACAGATGTAGCGACCAACTGTAGTTACTGACAGTGGGTTTCTGAAGTGTTCCTGAGCCCATGTGGTGATATCCTTTACACACTGATGTCACTTGTTGGTGCAGTACAGCCTGAGGGATCGAAGGTCACGGGCTTAGCTGCTTACGTGCAGTGATTTCTCCAGATTCTATGAACTTTTGATGATATAACGGAGCGTAGATGGTGAAATCCCTAAATTCCTTGCAATAGCTGGTTGAGAAAGGTTTTTCTTAAACTGTTCAACAATTTGCTCACACATTTGTTGACAAAGTGGTGACCCTCGCCCCATGCTTGTTTGTGAATGACTGAGCATTTCATGGAATCTACTTTTATACCCAATCATGGCACCCACCTGTTCCCAATTTGCCTGTTCACCTGTGGGATGTTCCAAATAAGTGTTTGATGAGCATTCCTCAACTTTATCAGTATTTATTGCCACCTTTCCCAACTTCTTTGTCACGTGTTGCTGGCATCAAATTCTAAAGTTAATGATTATTTGCAAAAAGAAAACGTTTATCAGTTTGAACATCAAATATGTTGTCTTTGTAGCATATTCAACTGAATATGGGTTGAAAATGATTTGCAAATCATTGTATTCCGTTTATATTTACATCTAACACAATTTCCCAACTCATATGGAAACGGGGTTTGTAGTTATTTGAATGACTCTTACCATAATATGTTACTTTAACATACCAGGCACGTTCTCAGTTGGTTATTTATGCGTCATATAACGTACACTTATTCAGCCTGTAGTTCACTATTCTTCATTTATTTTAAATTGCCTTTCAAATGTCTATTCTTGGTGTTGGATTTTATCAAATAAATTTCCCCCAAAAATGCGACTTATACTCGAGTGTGACGTATATACTGTATGTTTTTTTCCTTCTTTATTATGCATTTTCGGCCGGTGCGACGTATACTCCGGAGCGATTTATAATCCGAAAAATACGGTAGATATGGCCATTTGTATCCACAATACCATTTGACCCAACAGGTATTTAGAAAAATAAACTTGAGACGTTGCACGGGCCGGATTCGGGACTTTTAATGATGATTAATTCAGCTTCCCTGTTTTATTTTAGTGGAACAGCACTGGCAGACCTTGTTGTTCCACCAACATTCCATGTTTGGATGTAATATTAGAGTACGGGACGTTAGCTTGATCAATGTTTGATAAATATCTCGCCTTCTCTGTTTAAAAGGCAAAGGTGTTGCTGTGGGACCTTCTGTTACGTTACAGCGCTGATGGCAATCAATCATCCCTTCCATCCATTTTCTACTGCTTGTCCCTTTCGGGGTCGCCGGGGGGTGCAATCAAATGTTATTCATGAAGCACTTTGCATACATAAAAGAAATGCAACACAGCGTGTTTTACTGACTTAAAAACAATGCCCAGTCTCACACACCCAAATGAATGTGTGGCTGAGTGCAGAGGAGCCATTTGCTTACATGTCCCTTGGCAAGTTTCACTGCAATAAGGCGCTTTTGGTAGCCATCTACAAGCTTCTGCTTGAATTTTTGACCACTCCTCTTGACAAAGTTGGTGCAGTTCAGCTAAATTTGTTGGTTTTCTGACATGGACTTGTTTCTTCAGCATTGTCCACACGTTTAAGTCAGGACTTTGGGAAGGCCATTCTAAAACCTTCATTCTAGCCTGATTTAGCCATTCCTTTACAACTTTTGACGTGTGTTTGGGGTCATTGTCCTGTTGTCCAAGACCCAACCTCCAAGCTGATGATTTTAGGTTGTCCTGAAGAGTTAGAAGGTGATCCTCCTTTTTTATTGTTCCATTTACTCTCTGTAAAGCACCAGTTCCATTGGCAACAAAACAGGCCCAGAGCATAATACTACCAGTAGTCACGGTGTTCCTGGGATTAAAGGCCTCACCTTTTCTTCTCCAAACATATTGCTGGGTATTGTGGCCAAACAGCTCCATTTTTGTTTCATCCGACCACAGAACTTTCCTCCAGAAGGTCTTATCTTTGTCCATGTGATCAGCAGCAAACGTTAGACGAGCCTTAAGGTGTTGCTCCTGGAGCAAGAGCTTCCTTCTTGCATGGTAGCCTCTCAGTCCATGGCGATGCAAAACACGCTTTACTGTGGACACTGACACCTGTGTTCCAGCAGCTTCCAATTCATTGCAGACCTGCTTTTTGGTGGTTCTCGGTTGACTCTTGATCATCCTGACCAATTTCCTCAGAGCAGCAGGTGATAGCTTGCGTTTTCTTCCTGATCGTGGCAGTGACAAAACTGTGCCATGCACTTTATACTTACGGACAATTGTCTGCACAGTTGCTCTTGAGACCTTAAAGGCCTACTGAAACCCACTACTACCGACCACGCAGTCTGATAGTTTATATATCAATGATGTAATCTTAACATTGCAACACATGCCAATACGGCCGGGTTAACTTATAAAGTGCAATTTTAAATTTCCCGGGAAACTTCCGGCTGAAAACGTCTAGGTATGATGACGTTTGCGCGTGACGTCAATGGTTGAAGCGGAAGTATTGGTACACCATTGTATCCCAATACAAACAGTTCTGTTTTAATCACAAAATTCCACAGTATTCTCGACATCTGTGTTGGTGAATCTTTTGCAATTTGTTTAATGAACAATGGAGACTGCAAAGAAGAAAGCTGTAGGTGGGATCGGTGTATTAGCGGCTGGCTGCAGCAACACAAACAGGAGGACTTTGAGTTGGATAGCAGACGCGCTATCCGACGCTAGCCGCCGACCGCATCGATGATCAAGTGAAGTCCTTCGTCGCGCCGTCGATCGCTGGAACGCAGGTGAGCACGGGTGTTGATGAGCAGATGAGAGCTAGCATAGGTGGAGAGTTAATGTTTTTAGCATAGCTCTGTTGAGGTCCCGTAGCTAAGTTAGCTTCAATGGCGTCGTTAGCAACAGCATTGCTAGGCTTCGCCAGACGGTACAGCATTAACCGTGTGGTTACAGGTCCAGAGTTTGGTAGTATTGTTGATCTTCTGTCTATCCTTCCAGTCAGGGGCTTATTTCGTCTGTTTCTATATGCAGTTAAGCACGATGCTATCATGTTAGCTCCGTAGCTAAAGTGCTTCGCCGATGTATTGTCGTGGAGATAAGTCACTGTGAATGTCCATTTCGCGTTCTTGACTCTCATTTTCAAGAGGATATAGTATCCGAGGTGGTTTAAAATACAAATCCGTGATCTACAATAGAAAAAGGAGAAAGTGTGGAATCCAATGAGCCAGCTTGTACCTAAGTTACGGTCAGAGCGAAAAAAGATACGTTCTGCACTGCACGCTAGTCCTTCACTTTTACGTTCCTCATCCACAAATCTTTCATCCTCGCTCAAATTAATGGGGTAATCGTCGCTTTCTCGGTCCGAATCGCTCTCGCTGCTGGTGTAAACAATGGGTAAATGTGAGGAGCCCTTCAACCTGCGACGTCACCCTACTTCCGGTACAGGCAAGGCTTTTTTTATCAGCGACCAAAAGTTGCGAACTTTATCGTCGATGTTCTCTACTAAATCCTTTCAGCAAAAATATGGCAATATCGCGAAATGATCAAGTATGACACAGAATGGATCTGCTATGCCCATTTTTAAATAAGAAAATTTCATTTCAGTAGGCCTTTAAGCTGCTTTGAAATGAGTCCAAGTGACTTTCCTGACTTGTTCAAGTCAATTATTAATTTTTCAGATCTGTGCTGAGTTCCTTTGACTTTCTCATTGTCACGTTTGTAACCGAGTCTAATGACTGCATCACATGAGCCCTATTTAAATGGGGTCAGAGAAGTCAACAAGTGTGGTCAATCATAATCACTCACATGAAGTTAAGAGGCCCAGCAGATTAGGATACTTTTTTAAGTACTGTATACCCATAATAAATTCATAAAAGAACCAAACTTCATGAATGTTTTTTGCGACCAACAAGTATGTGCTCCAATCACTCTATCACAAAAAAATAACAGTTGTATAAATGATTGGAAACTCAAGACAGCCATGACATTATGTTCTTTACAAGTGTATGCAAACTTTTGACCACGACTGTATACGTAAAACTGTACAGGATAAAGTGCAGCGTTGTCTAAGTCCCTTCTGTCCTTGATACAGACTTGCAAGAATAGCACGACCTGAAAAAGTGTCTTTGTACGTTTGATGGATGTCTATGAATGTATTTGAAGTGAAATGTTATGTTTTACTTGAGGGTTTAGCATTGGACACTGAATCTCCAGGATCAAGTCAATTTCCTTTCATAATCACATTAGTTTCAGCAACCCTGCTCTCGGCTTGCTCTGCGTACATCCGAGGTCGTCAGACCGGGGAATTGGCCGTCTTTCCTAAATTTTTAGCGGTAAAGTATTATTAACCGTGTGAGTCCGTGTTTTGGTTTTCCAGTAAAGCCTGGATGTTACCTAGCAGATGGAAAGAAGGAGCATGTCGTCACAATCCTTGCAGCGATTGTTGGAAGCCAAAGATCCTTTTTGGTGATTCTTTAGGTTTAGACTTTACACCAGTGTTGTCCCCATTCTAGTATATAAATGTATTTCGATACTTTTCAAAATAAAGGGGACCACAATAAATGCTTTATTTGAACAGAAATGTTATGATACATTAAACATATGTTTCTTATTGCAATCAAAGAACAATTTATGCATAAAATAAGAGTGAACATACAAGACAACTTGTCTTTTAATAGTAAGTAAACAAACAAAGACTCCTAATTAGTCTGCTGACATATGCAGTAACTTATTGTGTCTACCTATTATTTTGTCTGCATTATTGTGTAGATATCAGCCTTCCCGGTAAGGTCTATTCAGGTGTACTGGAGAGGAGGCTACGCCGGATAGTCGAACCTCGGATTCAGGAGGAACAGTGTGGTTTTCGTCCTGGTCGTGGAACTGTGGACCAGCTCTATACTTGGCAGGGTCCTTGAGAGTGCATGGGAGTTTGCCCAACCAGTCTACATGTGTTTTGTGGACTTGGAGAAGGCATTCGACCGTGTTCCTCGGGAGGTCCTGTGGGGAGTGCTCAGAGAGTATGGGGTATTGGACTGTCTGATTGTGGCGGTCCACTCCCTGTATGATCAGTGTCAGAGCTTGGTCCGCATTGCCGGCAGTAAGTCGCACACGTTTCCAGTGAGGTTTGGACTCCGCCAAGGCTGCCCCTTGTGACCGATTCTGTTCATAACTTTTATTGACAGAATTTCTAGGCGCAGTCAAGGCGTTGAGGGGATCCGGTTTGGTGGCTGCAGGATTAGGTCTCTGCTTTTTGCAGATGATGGGGTCCTGATGGCTTCATCTGGCCAAGATCTTCAGCTCTCACTGGATCGGTTCGCAGCCGAGTGTGAAGCGACTGGGATGAGAATCAGCATCTCCAAGTTCGAGTCCATGGTTCTCGCCCGGAAAAGGGTGGAGTGCCATCTCCGGGTTGCGGAGGAGACCCTGCCCCAAGTGGAGGAGTTCAAGTACCTCGTAGTCTTGTTCACGAGTGAGGGAAAAGTGGAATGTGAGATCGACAGGCGGCTCGGTAATGCGGACGCTGTATCGAACCGTTGTGGTGAAGAAGGAGCTGAGCCGGAAGGCAAAGCTCTCAATTTACCGGTCGATCTACGTTCCCATCCTCACCTATGCTCATGAGCTTTGGGTTATGACCAAAAGGACAAGATCACGGGTACAAGCGGCCGAAATTAGTTTCCTCCGCCGGGTGGGGGGGCTCTCCCTTAGAGATATGGTGAGAAGCTCTGTCATCCGGGAGGAGCTCAAAGTAAAGCCGCTGCTCCTCCACATCGAGAAGAGCCAGATGAGGTGGTTCGGGCATCTGGTCAGGATGCCACCCGAACGCCTCCCGAGGGAGGTGTTTAGGGCAAGTCCGACCGGTAGGAGGCCACGGGGAAGACCCAGGACACGTTGGGAAGACTATGTCTTCTGGCTGGCCTGGAAACGCCTCGGGATCCCCCGGGAGGAGCTGGACGAAGTGGCTGAGGAGAGGAAAGTCTGGGCTTCCCTGCTTAGGCTGCTGCCCCCGCGACCCGACCTCGGATAAGCGGAAGAAGATGGATGGATGGATTGTGTGGATGCTCCAAAACATTCACACGTTTTCTACACCAACATTAATCTATTTACCGTATTTCCTTGAATAGCCGCAGGGGCGTTAATTAATTTAAAACCTCCTGTCACTCCTGCGTTTACCGGAAACCGGCGGGATGGCCGTGCATGCGGTAATTATTTTAAAACATCTTCTCACTCCGGCGTTTACCAAAAGGAATCCATAAAATGTAGGCGTGCGCTTTGAGTGTGATGTAAGCATACCATCATGAAAAGCACATTTAATTAAAAAAAACGTTATTATGGTCTTACCTGTACTTATAAATGGAGTCCATTTGCAGCTCCTGCTGACCAAAAGCATCGATAACTTTTTTATATAAGTCTTCATTATTTTCTGTTTTCCGTTTTAAAAGTCTCTGTCTCGATGGAGATATTCCTTTAATTATTACCTCCTGCTTCGATTGAAAGTCCAGTTTAGAAAACTGTTTTATTTTAGATACCGGTATGTAATCCTCCATGTTAGAAGGAAGAAAAAAAAATCTCTTGCTGCGTGTGTTCACTTCTTCTGCAGTACCGGAAGTCGCTAGAAGGATCACTAGCGCGGCAGCGCCCTCTACCACCAGGAGGCGGGAGTCATTTAATGACTTATACAGTATTTCACACACGCAGCTACGGTATATTAATAAAACATAGATGCTTACTGTTCTCTTTAGCATACTGTACCGGTATTCAATAGCTTGGACCTTAAATCCTACTGAATAGCTCTTTATCTTTTTTCCTTTGTGCGATTGTAAACTACTGAAAGCAGCTTCCTCCATTTTGAAAATGAGGACAGATGCGTCACTCGTGACGTAACGAATTTGACCCGGTGGAAGTTCTAGCCATATGCTAAATATTTTGCGAAACGAGTTTGACTCGGTGAAAATTATAGACATGCGATAATAAAATTAATATTTTGCGAAACGAATTTTATCCGGCTTCAATAATAAACCGGCGATAAGGCCAAGCATGCGTTAATTATTTTGAGAAACGAGTTTGACCCGGCAGTAATTCTAGACGTGCGAATACTATATTCCCTGCGCCAATTCAAGGAAATACGGTATTCTTCTTCTTCTAATCCAGATTTTGGAATGCTCTACCTTCCACATTTTTCACCCGATTCAAACCGTTCCAACTTCAAACTGTTCCGCCTATTTGGGAATTGTGGGCTTTCCCTCGACTAATTTCAAAAGTTCCCAGAATTCCAGGTTTTCCGGGAAATTTTTCCCATTCAAAATGAATCGGCCATTTTTCAAACTTCCACCATTTCCATATTTTTCAACCGATTCAAACCATTCCACCTTCAACACATTCCACTTTTTTCTGGCGACTACTTCTTCCACATTTTTCAACCCACTTCAATCGTTCCACCGTCCAAACCTTCCTCTTAATCACGACAAAAAACAAAGTTGTTTTTTGAACAGGAAAAATTCCCGGTTTTCCCGAAATTCCTGGAATTCCTTGTACCATTTCTCAATTAAAAAAATTACTACTTCAACATTTCTCGCCCGATTTTAAAAATTCCAACACCAACCATTTCAACTCAATCTGAACATTCAAGTCTTCTAACATTTTTCAAAAAATTCCCACTTTTCCCGAAATTCCTACATTTCCATGAAGTTATCCATTGAAATGAATGGGACCTTTTTCAAAGTTCCACAATTCCCACATTTTGTATTCAATTCAAACCCTTCCAACTTCAAAATATTCAGCCTGTTCAAAATTGTGTGCTCTCCTTCAACAATTTTAAAGAATTCTCGGATTTCCAAGAATTCCCAGTTTTCAGGGACATTTTCCCCATTCAAAATGAATTGTCCAGTTTTTAAACTTCCACAATTCCCACATTTTTCAACCGATTCAAACCATTCCAACATCAACACTCATCCAACTAACACTTTCCCAAGTTCCAAACCAAATTCCGTTTTTCCTGGAATTTCAAACTCTTCAACATTCAAACTATTCTTACACTCATACTACATTCTGTCAGCATTTGAGTTCAACTTCAGCATTGGAGCATTCACACGCTATTCCTTCAGGAATTGCATCACCTCGTTCATATAGTTCATTTCCTGTTAATATCTGCTTACTTCCTGTTTTAACATGTTCTATCTACACCTCTGTTAAAATGTAATAATCACTTATTCTTAGTTAGTATTCTATAGTTTTAGGCGATACTACACATTTTGGTATCGATCTGATACCAAGTAGTTACAGGATCATACATTGGTCATATTCAAGTTCTCTTGTGTTCAGGGACCGTGAAAATAACAAAATATTTTGTGATAATAAATAATATTGATGAAATCGTTGTAGTATTGGGTATATACGGCTTTAGTAGTTGATATTTGTATAGATCTACCCATTTGTTTACATTGAGGAGCGCTAGCTTGTTAGCGATTAGCTATTGCATCCTCCTACGGTGTGTAGTGAAGTATGTTTAGCCGTTCCTCGTCCTCCAGTGATAATAATACATGTAAGAAACATACTTTATTTGTCACCATGGAGGCCGGGATTAGTGATTGAGAAGTAGCTAAAGCACTGCGGACCGACGTTAGCCGCTAGCTAACTAGCGAGGACTTGCACTGCATTGAGTTTGAGTTGAGTTTGAGTTTATTTCGAACATGCAAGCATACAACATGATACATCACAATTTCCAGTTTCTCTTTTCAACATGTTCGAAAAGGAGTAGGAAGAAGCATATCTTATTTAATCCTACCCCTTTTCTTCTACTTAACAGTTGCTACAACTTTTGTTCACTTCCTGTTCTCAATTTATTCACAATATTCTCCTTAAGTAATCACAATAAAAATAAATAAAGAATACTCGGTAAAGTAAGTTACATTTCATATGGTGAGATGAGTAAGATTATTTTGAAAATGAATGGATAGATGAAATAAATTCAGAATGTTTATCATAGTTCTTCTTCTTTGTACTTTGTAAACACTTTAAGTTTGAAGAGTTTCTTGAAGTGGATCACATCAGTACATTGTTTGATTGCTTTGCTTAATCCATTCCATAATTTAATTCCACATACTGATATACTGAAGGTCTTAAGTGTTGTACGTGCATACAAATGTTTTAAATTACATTTTTCTCTAAGATTATATTTATCGTCTTTTTTTGAGAAGAATTGTTGTATATTCTTGGGTAGCAGATTATAGTTTGCTTTGTGTATAATTTTAGCTGTTTGCAAATTCACTATGTTGTGGAATTTCAGTTCTTTTGATTCAATAAATAAAGGGTTTGTATGTTCTCTATATCCAACATTATGTATTATTCTAACTGATCTTTTTTGTAACACCGTTAATGAATAAAGTGTACTTTTGTAGTTATTACCCCATATTTCTACACACTTTAACAATAACTCAGATGTGGTAACACTAGCGAGCAGTAGAGAATATGAAGTGATTTTTGGTCTAGAACACGTTTTGCTGTATTCATTATTGACGTGTTTCTTGCTACTTTATGTTGTATATCTTTTACATGAGATTTCCAGTTCAATTTATCATCAATCATTATACCTAGAAATTTAGTTTCATTTACTCTTTCAATTTCTATTCCGTCTATTTGTATTTCTGTTTGACTATCTCTTCTACTGTTACCAAATAGCATTATTTTAGTTTTACTGAGATTCAAAGATAGTCTGTTTTTGTCAAACCATCTTTTTAAAAGAACTACGTCACCTCTATCGGTAGTTCTGAAGGCAAAATACGTTCAATCGACCTCTTCTGTGCTCTGTTTGTGTGTTGACTCACACGCGCCTCGGCTCATATTCCTGGCGATGTCACTACTGCGCGCCATGAAAAATGAAAGTACCGGTATTTTTCAAAGACAGTATAGTAGCTTTTGTAAGTGGTTAGTACCGCGGTACTTGGTTAGTGCCGTTAAAAACGGTTTTACCCCTGAACATTTAAGACCAAAAGTGTGGCTAAAGTTTTTGTAATCCATGTCTTTGCCATTCAAGCTTGAAAGCAAACCTGTTTGTGCAGTACTAGGAAAGCCACTGCGGGTTCATACATGCTGCTATATGCTATAAAATGATCTTTTTTTTTTTTTTAACATTTAATGGTCTCTCCTGTTACTTTGGCTTGTTGACATTATAAAGTCAACTGACCGAACAAACCCTTTCACCGAGCAGTATCGGTTTCTTCTTCTTCCCTCTTAGTGAAGGACTCGCATTGCTAACATCCAGCAAGAATTTCACCTGGAAAGTAATTAGATTTCGGGACATGTTCCAAATAAGGTTGATAGATGATTCGTCATTCAAGAGTTGGACTTCAGCTCAGCAGGTTTGAGTTAGGATGTGATGATTCTTGACGGTAGTTTTAAGAGCTGCTGTGCTGAGAACATGATGTGTGAACCTTGTCATCTGGCTGTGTTTACTTTGGCCTTCCTGGGGGGGGGGGGGGGGGGGAGCTGGCAGCCAGATGGCTCTAGCTACAGGAGAGACAACTTGTATTCACCATTGTCTCCTCTGATGAAAACTGTAACTTTGGCCCTTAAAGGGGAACTGCACTTTTTTGGAATTTCATACAAGACAACATTTTTATTTTTTTGCATTCCAACATATAAAAATCATCTCATTCTCGGTGGCTAGCAATGTAGCTAATGTTAGCAATCAATTCTACCTCTAAATCATTTTAAAAATGCATTCAAAAACCGTCAACAATACTTCATTTACGTTCTGTGTACAGCTCTGGTAATGGGTACATTCCACCTGCACAAATGTACTTCAAAATGTAACAATCAAAATAAATATGACTTTTTTGTTTGTTTACTAGGGCATGTATATATAATATGCATTCGTTTGACCATTTAAAATCAATGATAATAAAAAGGAGATGCTTGGAAATAGCATTAAAATGCCCCAAAAACTTGGAATAACGCGATTCATAGCGTTACTTTTTGGTGTGACCATCATGAGCGTTCTGTTCAGGTATATTTCTTTTATATTTTGATAAATCATCATATTTATGTATTACTAAATTTAAATAGGTATTGATTAGAGATGTCCGATAATATCGGCCTGCCGATATTATCGGCCAATAAATGCTTTAAAATGTAATATCGGAAACTATCTGTATCTGCTTTTTTATTATCGGTATCGGTTTTTTTTTTTTGTTTTATTGTTTTTTTTGTTTTTTTTTAATTAAATCAACATAAAAAAACACAAGATACACTTACAATTAGTGCACCAACCCAAAAATTCTCCCTCCTCCATTTACACTCATTCACACAAAAGGGTTGTTTCTTTCTGTTATTAATATTCTGGTTCCTACATTATATATCAATATATATCAATACAGTCTGCAAGGGATACAGTCCGTAAGCACACATGATTGTGTGTGCTGCTGGTCCACTAATAGTACTAACCTTTAACAGTTAATTTTACAAATTTTCATGAATTACTAGTTTTTATATAACTGTTTTTATATTGTTTTACTTTCTTTTTTATTCAAGAAAATGTTTTTAATTTATTTATCTTATTTTATTTTTATTTTTTATTTTTTAAAAAGGACCTTATCTTCACCATACCTGGTTGTCCAAATTAGGCATAATAATGTGTTAATTCCACGAGTGTATGTATCGGTATCGGTTGATATCGGTATCGGTAAATAAGAGTTGGACAATATGGGAATATTGGATATCGGCAAAAAAGCCATTATCGGACAACCCTTAATCAATCTTTAAGCTGTGTGTATTTGATTTCAGTTTGCTTTTGACGTCTTATTTAGAATTGTAGTTGAAACTTTTACAACCTTGTGTTGCGCTCATGATGGCGTAACCAAACTACCGGTAGATTTCATTTAATGATCTTATTTAGAATATGTATTCCCTTTTTTACCTTTAGTATATTTAAATATTAATTTATAAACATTGAATAAAATGCAATTGCCTTCATCTTATAGGGTAATGTTTAGTTACACCAAGTCATGAGCGTAACACTAAGCTTAATCTTTTTGACTTGTAATATCTCTAATTCTGGTGGTGTTTTATGCTTTTTTCTTTCTGGAACATGTACTATACATATAATACAATAAAGTCCCATATAAAATTATGTTTCTAGCAATACTTTAATTTTGCCTTTTAAAGTAACACTCCAATGTCCATTAGTGGAGCTGTACACTTCTGTAACCTGTATAATAACCAAACTGTAGCAACATTGTTATCATAAGAGTGAACACTGAGGAAATCTTTGTACTAGCGTACTAACACATCGCCATGCTACATTATTAGCCATAAAAGCTAACTACGGAAAGAGATAAGTTAGCTTCACGACACGAAACACGTTTGAGTTTGTGATACACAACACTGTGATAGGACCTCAATCTGTACTGATTGAAAAACATGAACAATCATATTACAGTATCTGTAAAGTATTATTACATGTTTTGTTTGTACACAGCCTGCCAGACAGCATATGTACTGTAGTTGTAATAACACACATGACGTGCGGCGTGTATCATGATCAATATAAAGTGTGACTCACTCCATGGACAGTTGTCTGTTTGGTCCAGCTGGCCAAGGACAATTGTTTCTGTTTATTTGGGTAACCACTCCATTTATTTGGAAATAGCTTGGCTTCAAATTCCAAATTTTGCAGCATCGAGTCACTTGTTCCATCTGCTCCATCTCACTCTTCCTTCGTGCTCGCTTCTAGAAGCAGCAGTTCATCCTCTGTAGATTCAGCTTCAAAAAGATAAGGTTGTGAATCCTCATTTGTTCTCTTTTTCTGGCCATTTTGAGCGTTTAATTGACCCCACAAATGTGATGCTCCAGAAACTCAATCTGCTCAAAGGAAGGTCAGTTTTGTAGCTTCTGTAACGAGCTAAACTGTTTTCAGATGTGTGAACATGATTGCACAAGGGTTTTCTAATCATCAATTAGCCTTCTGAGCCAATGAGCAAACACATTGTACCATTAGAACACTGGAGTGATAGTTGCTGGAAATGGGCCTCTATACACCTATGTAAATATTGCACCAAAAACCAGACATTTGCAGCTAGAATAGTCATTTACCACATTAGCAATGTATAGAGTGTATTTCTTTAAAGTTAAGACTAGTTTAAAGTTATCTTCATTGAAAAGTACAGTGCTTTTCCTTCAAAAATAAGAACATTTCAATGTGACCCCAAACTTTTGAACGGTAGTGTGTATATATATATATATATATATATATATATATATATATATATATATATATATATATATATATATATATATATATATATATATATATATATATGTATATATATATATATATATATATATATATATATATATATATATATATATATATATATATACACACATATATATATATATACACACATATATATATATATATATACTTACAGTGTGTATATTGTACATATTACATGTTGTTATGAAGGTGTCTGTTACTACATTATATATATACTTGCAGTGTGTATATTGTACATATTACATATTGTTATGAAGGTGTCTGTTACTACATTATGTATATATATATATATATATATATATGTATATATATATATATATATATATATATATATATATATATATATGTATATATATGTATATATATGTATATATATATATATATATATATATATATATATATATATATATATATATATATATATATATATATATATATATATATATATATACCTGCAGTGTGTATATTGTACATATTACATATTGTTATGAAGGTCTCTGTTACTACATTATATATATACTTGCAGTGTGTATATTGTACATATTACATATTGTTATGAAGGTGTCTGTTACTACATTATATATATATATATATATATATACATATATATATATATATATATATATATATATATATATATATATATATATATATATATATATACTTGCAGTGTGTATATTGTACATATTACATATTGTTAAGGTGTCTGTTACTACATTATATATATACTTGCAGTGTGTATATTGTACATATTACATCTGTTACTACATTATATATATATATATACTTGCAGTGTGTATATAAAACGTGGATGGAGGGTTTTGAAGTTGTTTTAGAGACTTTGAAGACTACAACATCTTGCAAGTGTTTTTATCATCTCTAAAATAAAAAAGAGAGACGTGTGTTCTTGTCTCTCATAATGATTGTGAACGGTAGGAGAAATTCTAAAAAAAAAAGTGCAGTTCCCCTTTAAAGCCTGAACCACTAATTCATTGACAGAACATTCCAATTATTTGAAACAGGAGCTTTTATTGGTCCTTCTAAACCGGTCTTTATTTAATTTTTTTTTTACAAAAATCCAATTTCCAAATATGATTTTCAATTTGTATCATATTTGACACAGCTGCTCCCAAAATTTTATTTTTTATAACAAAGCAAAACATGATGCAATACGCATAAATATATATCATGCTATTTACTAACATAGAAACATTTGTCGTCATCTTCCCCCAGCTGCTCCACATCACTTGAATTCACCTCAATGTTGTAATTATTTACCGTACAAAAAACATACAAAATGTCAACATCGTTATGTATTTTTTTCATGTGATTTTTTTTTTCTCTCATAAAAATCAGAAAGCTATGATTTTATTATAACAACTCACACTGAATAATCACCACAAATTAATACAGCAAATGTTATATATATATATTTTACCTCTAAATATACCATATTTTGTAATATGAACATTATATTAGTATTTTTTACAACATGTAAAGACTATGTTGCTCCATGCTATTAATAATGCATGAAATGCAATAACATGCCAGTTGACTGAGTTACATTTTATACTTGTTGGTTCACTTTTACTCCAAAATATGTTAGGAAATATTTTGTAATTTTACATTGCATCCACTGATTACTGTTCATACTGATGTGTCAGCAAATAATTGTTTTTTTTTAAACATATCCCTTTTAAAATTTGGCAAAGTTTGCCTTAAAAAAATCTGGTGTTTTTGGTTTCTTCTTTGAGGCAATCTTGCAGGACGACTGGACAGCCCTCTGATAAGTCAATTACTGCCCTCGTGTGGATTATACCTTCTAAAAATAGTTTTTAAAAAAACAGAATAAAAGACTAAATAATAAAACACAAAACTGCCATGCACGCTGTTTTTTTTCTTTAAAATTGTCATTGCTCAAAAATAATAATGAATCAAAATCAATGTTATGAATCATTGACATGTTTAAGGCTCCAATCACTTCACATCTATATTCCACTTTGAAATATTTTGGGGGGAAAGTATTGCATATTTGTCATGAAAAAACAAAGATGTCTTTGCAAAAAGGGCTTAAAACAAACAACAACAACAAAAAAAGGAAAAGCTTATAATCGATTGATAGATCTGAAGTTAATCTAGGGATTTGAACAACACCCTTTTGGATCCCCAATCATTGCTCAAAAATAATAATACATTAAAATCTATGTTGTTAGGAAATATTGACATATTTAGGGCAGAAGTTACTTCACACCAAATATTCCACTTTGAATTTTTGGAGGGGAAATTATTGCATATTTAAAAACTGAGTTTTGACTAAAACATAAAAATAGTAGTAAAAATGTTATATCGACATATCTAAAGTTGAGATTTTCAGCATTTAATCATAGTACAAAAAAAAGTCTTATTTTTAATATTTTAATGCCTAAGACACTTCTGGGTCCTCTATCCATCCATTTTCTACCGCTTGTCCCTTTAGGGGTCGCAGGGGATGCTGGAGCCTATCTCAGCTGCATTCGGGCGGAAGGCGGGGTACACCCTGGACAAGTCGCCACCGCATCGCAGACTTCTGGGTCCTGTGGGACAAAAGTTGAAGGGATAAAAACATGATGGTTTTGAAAATGAAAAATATCAAAATAGCGCCCGCATGCTTTAATTTTTTAGTGGAAAAAGTCATATTTTGTTGGGGGATGAAATACTTCACTCCAGTACAAATATGTCTGTTAAAGTCCAGATTGTAGGAAGACCATGGAGCGTCCATGTCAATCATCCAGGTATCAAAGAGTTGAGTGTTGTCCGTGGGCTTCAGGACTCTGTTAAGAGTGTCGTCATGTGCGGGTCCTCTGAAGTAAGGCATGCTGGGAATATTAATTGTAGCTGTCAGTATTCATTCAGGCTTTTTATGGCTTTGTGAATACGACTGTGCGTAAAAGCTACTTTTCTGAGAAGGAGGCCGAGGTAGACTCCTCAGGAACTTTTCAAACGCTTCATTGTACTGACGTATCGGCGGCGGCTCGCTCATGGGCCTTTCAGTGGAGGTGCCTTTCACAGGAGTGTTTCCAGATGTGTGCACATCAGGCTCTTTCCTCAAACAATAAACAATTCATCCTCCAGAAAACAATTCTCTACATTGCCAAAAATCTAACTCCTCAACATTCTTTGTAGCTTTAGCAATGTTTCTTGATGAATGTGGTCTGGTAGATGAAGGAAGTGTTTACTCTTATCACTTCAACAAACATTTTCGTTTGTGTCTTTACGGCTTTGAAGTTATTCTCAAATATGACTAATCATATCGTCCACCTGCTCAAAATCTCCCCAAACGTGTCCCATTTGTGTGTGCTGCACAACATCTTTTGTCTAACTCTTAGCGTTGTTATGTGGTGGGGCTGCTTATAAATAACATGTTCACATAAAAACTATAAAAGTTAATAGACAAAAATTGTTGCAGCACAAACGAATGGGACAAGTTTGGAGAGATGTTCCCAGCAGGCACAAGACATTGAAACAATGTTGATAACTGGTTGAATAGGTCTTGACGTTGAGCAACACAAATACAATGTTGGAACAACATGCTTTTTGTCAACGTTTAAACAATGTTGGGTTCTGAAGTTGATTTGACCATTGAATTTTGGTCATGTCCCAACCAATATTCTACAACACAAATACAAAGTTGTAACAACATGTTTTTTGACAACGTTTAATCAATGTTGGGTTCTGAAGTTGATTTGACCATTGAATTTTGGTCATTTCCCAACCAATATCAGTGTTTCCTATAAACTGCCAAGATACCTGTGGCGTTGGGGGAGTGGCTATGGGCGTGGTCACCATGACATCATCGAGTAATTTGCATAATTTACTACAATGATATGATTTTCTCTAAAAAGGCTCAAAAAATGTATACTTACTAATTAATAATAACAGTTTTGTTTTAAACGTCCATCCATCCATCCATCCATCCATTTTACGATATAATTACGACACTTTATGTACATATTTATATACAGATTTGAACAATAAGTTATTCACTGAAATATATTTATTAATTGTGGTTCTTACAAAAAATATATTTTATAAAAATATAAAAGCTAAAATGTCTCTTAAAGCTCTGCCCCTTTAATTAGTGCATACTAAATAATTTAACTTTAGCCTACTACTACAATCATATTATTTACCAGCAACATAAAGTGAAACAGAGGCAGATGTGTCCTGCCACAGTCAGTAACAAATAAACAGAAAACAGTAGTGGTGGTAGATAGACACAAAGCTTCATCAAACATCTGATCCACTGAACAAAGAGCTCCAAAAATCTTGATCCTACACTTCTCTTTTGTAAAGTAAATCTGAACAGCCGATATGGGCATCTACATCAACTATATGATTTGCCTGAGAAGCTTGACAGGACACAAAAAACATTTTAAAAATTAAAATAAAAATAAAAAATATTAAAAAAAAAAATTTTTATTTTTTTTTGTGGCGGCCTTAATTCTTTCGTGGCGGGCCGCCACAAATAAATGAATGTGTGGGAAACACTGACTATTCTACAACACAAATACAACGTTGAAACATGTTTTTTGACAACGTTTAATCGATGTTGGGTTCTAACGTTGATTTGACCATTGAAATTTGGTCATTTCCCAACCAATATTCTACAACACAAATACAACGTTGAAACAACATGCTTTTTGACGATGTTTAATCAATGTTGGTTTGTGATGTTGATTTGACATTGAAATTTGGTCATTTCCCAACCAAATTAAAATTTGACTAATTGTCCAGCGCTAATTGAATGTTACTAACATAAAAACTATAATAGACAAAACAAATGTCAAATTGCAGTCCAGAATGTTGGTATCCTTAAAGCTATGACTCTTCTTGACTAAAAAGAAGGTTACCGTATTTTTCAGACTATAAGTCGCAGTTTTTTTCATAGTTTGGCCGGGGGTGCGACTTATACTCAGGAGCGACTTATGTGTGAAATTATTAACACATTACCGTAAAATATCAAATATTATTATTTAGCTCATTCACGTAAGAGACTAGATGTATAAGATTTCATCGGATTTAGCGATTAGGAGTGACAGATTGTTTGGTAAACGTATAGCAAGTTCTATATGTTATAGTGATTTGAATGACACCATAAAATGTTACGTTAACATACCAGGCACGTTCTCAGTTGGTTATTTATGCCTCATATAACGTACACTTATTCAGCCTGTTGTTCACTATTCTTTATTTATTTTAAATTGCCTTTCAAATGTCTATTCTTGGTGTTGGGTTTTATCAAATACATTTCCCAAAAAAATGCGACTTATACTCCAGTGCAACGTATATACAGTATGTTTTTTTCCTTCTTTATTATGCATTTTCTGCTGGTGCGACTTATACTCAGAAAAATACGGTAATAAGTTAAGAACAGATGGATTTTGTCTGAAGAAGACGTCCTAATAGCACATCTTTGTCTCCGTCTCACAGTATCAACAACAAACTGCAACAGCCAGAAGCTGCGTCGGGTGTGCTGGAGTACGCCATGAAACATTTTGGTGAACTGGTGAGTTTTGCTTCCTACTACTTCAGCTGCAATCATTCATCAGTACATGTCAATGAATGAACGTGTCAAAAACGCTTCATTTATTCAAGCCATGAAGGATACAGGGTGCAAATGCTTATTGTATATTTCAAAGTGTCAGAAGGACTGGAGCCTAAGATGTTATCTTAAGTTCTGTTGGACTTAGTAATTGTTCCTGTCCACAGTACCTTTAATCAAGTCTATCACGGGTGGTCTTAAGTCTGCATCCACCTCTGCAGCTCACGTGAGCCACGCACCCGCAGAACTCCGTGTTCTAAAAAAGGCAACATGTGGGAAAGCCATTTGCTCGCATGACTTGTCAGCAAAAAAAAAGAGTGCTGTATTATGTTTACTATATATCATCGGTGTCATAACTCGTTTCATCGCAGTTAGGGCCGCTCGTAACTGTGGATAATATATTATTAATATTCATGGATAGAGATTCACCTCATGATATTATGACACAATTTCGGATGCATTTTGATGATTTTTGTTTTTACATAAACTAACAATAACAATCTGTAGATTTTATGATCAAAACTGGTAGTTCGGTCTTAAAATAGTATTTTTTAAAGGTAAAAGATATTGATCTAATCACTGTTGATTGTACACTTTTGATATTTGTATCGATCCACCCACATTTAAGAGCTGTAACTCAGCGGTTAGCACCGCTGTGTGTATGGTAGCATGTTTAGCTCTTCCTCGTCCTCCAGAGAAACATGTGAGGGCAGGCATTCACTTTTTGTCAGGGGGGGTCCTGACAAAAATGGATGTCCTTCACTGCTGGGGCTTCGTCTGTCCAAACTGATTACTAGGTGTAGGACAAACACTTATGTTGGTGGTTAATGTAACCATGTGTTGGAAATTATTTAAGACTTTATCGTGTCCTAAAAATGATATGATACGATATTAATTATGATATTAATGACATTGTAAAGGACTGTTATCGATCTAATGTCGATGTGCTAAAACCTTTGTCTTGGAATTCAATGTATTCTCGGTTGCCAAAAAGGCTTTCAAAGTAATGTTTTGATATTGACACATCTCGTTTGTGCATAAATCAAATCAATCAATCAAATCAATCACAATATTACTTTGAATCACTTTGGCAACCATAGGTTGTCATCTGTTGTAAATGTCAGCTTTTTAAAGGGTACTTCAACACGTAAACAGTACAGTAAGTACTTTATTATCATATATGTAATTCTCTTAAGGGTAACCTAATAATTTATGCACAGATGAGATGTGTCAATGTCAAAGTATTACCTTGAATCACTTTTTGGCAACCACTTAGTTGTCGTTAGGGGTAAATTTCAGCTTTTTAAAGGGTACTTCAACACGTAAACAGTACAGTATGTACTTTATCATCATATATGTAACTCTTAAGGGTAAACCTAATACTTTATGCAGGGATGAGACTTGTCAATATCAAAATATTATATTGAATCACTTTTTGGCAACCACTAAGTTGTCGTCTAGGGTACATTTGAGCTTTTTAAAGAGTAATTCAACACGTAAACAGTACAGTATGTGCTTTATTATCATACATGTAACTCTTAAGGGTAACCTAGTAATTTATGCAGAAATGGGATGTGTCAATATCAAAGTATTATATTGAATACATTTTTGGCAACCACTAAGTTGCCGTTTGGGGAAAATTTCAGCTTTTTAAAGGGTACTTCAACACGTAAACAGTACAGTATGTACTTTATTATTATATATGTAACTCTCTTAAGGGTAACCTAATAATTTATGCAGAGATGAGACTTGTCAATATCAAAATATTATATCGAATCACTTTTTGGCAACCACTAAGCTGTTGTTTGGGGTAAATTTCAGTTTTTTTTAAAGGGTATTTAATACACGTAAACAGCACAGTATGTACTTTATTATCATATATGTAACTATTTTAAGAGTAACCTAACAATTTATGCACAGATGAGATGTGTCAATATCAAAGTATTATATTGAATCACTTTTTGGCAACCACTAAGTTGTCATAGGGGTAAATTTCAGCATTTTAAAGGGTACTTCAATATGTAAACAGTACAATATGTATGTTAAATAGGTTCATTTAGCCTACTAATGTGTATTTATAAATAGTTGATTTATATAGGCTAGTAAGGTAAAGTTTTGTACAATCCATATAACACGTCACAGATTACGTCACACTAACATCACGTGACACCTCTGAGGAAGGCTGCAGAAGCAAGATAGCCGAAACTTGTCAGGTACAAAAATTGTACCTTACTAGCCTATATAAATCAACTATTTATAAGTACAATATGTACGTTATTATTATATATGTAACTCTCTTAAAGGTAATCTAGTAATTTATGCACATAGGGGATGTGTCAATATCACAATATTACTTTTCATCACTTTTTGGCAACCTCTAAGTTGTCGTTTGGGGTAAATTCCAGCTTTTTAAAGGGTACTTCAACACATAAACAGTACAGTATGTACTTTATTATCATATGTACTTCTCTAAAGGGTAATCTAGTAATTTATGCACATAAGGGATGTGTCAATATCACAATATTACTTTTCATCACTTTTTGGCAACCTCTAAGTTGTTGTTTGGGGTAAATTCCAGCTTTTTAAAGGGTACTTCAACAAATAAACAGTACAGTATGTACTTTATTATCATATATGTACTTCTCTAAAGGGTAACCTAATAATTTAGGCAGAGATGAGATGTGTCAATATTACAATATTATGTTGAATCACTTTTTGGCAACCAATAATACATTGATTTAACAAATTCATCCAAACACTATTCATATGCATTATGTGCATGAACAAACAACAGTTAATATTGTATGTAGCTTCTAAACGACAAAAAGGTTTTAGCACATCGACATTGGATCAATAACAGTCCTTTACAATCTCATTAATACCATAAAAATGGCCAACGCTTTCATTTTTAGGACACGATAAAGTCTTAAATAATTTCCAACACACATGGTTAGATTAACTACCAATATAAAGTGTTTGTCCTACACCTAGTAATCTGTTTGGACTGACGACGCCCCAGCAGTGAAGGTTTAGCGATCGATGAATAATAGATGTGTTGTGGTGTCACCATCCATGACTCGCCTGCTGATGGCATCATAGGAGTACAAATCAAATAAGTCCTCATAAACTCAGTTGTACACATAATACCAAGTGGAAAATGTTAAAGCCGCACATTTTGGTTTCTTTTTTTGGGGGGGACTCCTGACTTCCTCATCTGTGGATGACCATTAGCCGCTAGCTTGCGTTGATGGCGTGTTTGTTCGCTTATCGCTGTCAAATTTGCGGGACACAGTTAGAATGTGTCATCAACATGCGTTATCATGATATAACGATATTAATAAAAACACAATTTTTGGCTAAATTATATATTTTTTTAATGTCAGCTCGGTTTTTTATTGTAAAATGTACAGGATTTTTGTATAGCACTGTTTTTTTAACGACAAAATACTGGCAGTTTTTTTACTTTGATTGATTGATTGATTTAAACTTTTATTAGGAGATTGCACAGTACAGTACATATTCTGTACAATTGACCACTAAATGGTAGGTTGGGTTGCTATCAGCATACTTCAGTCATCAACAATTATACATGCATACAATTATATCATCTGATATACTGTACATGTTGTTGTTTTTTTAACTGTGTATTACTCTGAATGAAAAAATAGTACCACCGTTTTTTTAAGGTAAAATTCTGTCGACAAAGCTGCCAGTTGTTTTTTGACCGTAAAATCTATTTTTATTTTTACAGTGTGACAGATATCAAAGTATTTAATTTCATTTGAACAACAATTGCATTTTTGTCAAGTATAATAATATAATAGTTTTAATATGAATAAATAATTTACAAGTTTTACATTCATGTCTTTGTTCTTTCAAAATGAAAAGCAAAAATACGTTTAGTAAGAGAAGATAAAATACTTTATTGACGTGAGCCACATAAAATGATGCGGCGGGCCAAATCTGGCCTTTGGGCCTTGAGTTTGACACCTGTGCTATAAAGTGTATGTTCTATGCATGCTTGTGATTCCTCCTCCACCTGCAATAGCAGCGTACTGGAAATAATTCTACATGGAGGAAGATGTCTGCTTTCTACCAAGTTCATCGAAAGAGGATGTAATGCCTCCTGCCAAATATATCAACAATCAATAAGTATTGCCAAGGGCCCGGTGCCGCTCTGTATGATTTACCATTTGCCAAGTCCATTGCCAAGAGTTTGTCTTTGGAGTTTACGTGTGAACTGGTGCTCTGAGTTACACTTTGAAGTCTTGCTATTTTATTGTTACCAAAATAGAACTACTGTACATGATACAGATCTTTATCTTACAGGTTTTCCTTGTCACTCACATAAGTTCCATTCATGTTTCTGATGTGTGCAGTATTTTCCGGATGATAGAGGGCAGATATATACCTTGTGAAATGAGTTATTTATACAGAAATATTCTGTAAATGTTTATTTACTTACCTTAATTGTTTCCAAACGGTGTCTGTAACACGGCAGTAAAATGGCTGATCAAACAAAAGAGAAGTCGTCATCATGGACCCACTAGCTGCGCAAGCTAGCTCTCTAATCAGCTAAACAGACTCAATAACTCCACGGTGACGTTTTGGTGAATTTACAAAACTGCAACGATACAAAAAGAATGCCATTGTAAGTTAATGTGGAGGTTGCACTCCCGTGGGTCCTCCAGACCACCAAGCATCGACATGAGAGCCCGGGTTTCAGGATGTAAAATGGGTTTATTTTCAGGGTTTTCCATTCTTTTGCTTTTTCAGCACAAAGTCTGTCTCTCTGGGTTCGTGTCTGTGTCGCTCTCGCTTGCGCTCTCGCTCCAGCTCCAACCACTCTCTCCTCCCGGCTGCTGCCTTTTAACAGAGCGACAGTTGATTAGATAAACAGGCCCAGGTGGGTCATCTACGCACCTGTCGCTGATCTCGAAGCCGGTCCTGGCACACCCTGCTTCGCTGCAGGTCCGCAGGCCACACCCCCCTCCACAGTTAATAATACTAACACAGACACTCGTAAATGTGTTAGCATATTAGCTGATGCTAACGACGCTAGCTTGATTACATTACGATAGCACGTACAAATATGCATGAAAACACTGCTACAGACATCACTTACGGGACGCACATTCATGCACAAGTACTTCCAGACCTGAGTGCATACACATGTAAATACATTATTGTATAAGATATATTTGATACATTATTAGATAATACAAAAGTTAAAAATAAATGCAATTGCATGCAGTACAAGTATGGTTTTTCTGTCTAAACAGAATGAACAAATACATTTAGGAAGAAAAAAAGTACTTTATTGACACATAATATTTCCAGGCTTTTGCAGACCCATCTATAATGATGTAGGGGCCAAATATGGCCCTTGAATTTGACACCTGTGGGAAAATATTCCCTTAACATTAGAAAATGAATGTTCAAATGTTTTGCCGAAAAAAAGGTGTGTTTTATCGTTTTACCCGTTCAATGGCACCAACTAATGGATGGAAGAGTGAAACATTTCATCCTCTGGCCAGGAAATCCAAGCCACCTGGTACGAGAAGCTCCACGAGTGGGAAGACGCCCTGGTGGCGTACGACAAGAAGATCGACTTGAACAAGGAGGACCCAGAGCTCATCCTGGGCAGGATGCGCTGCTTGGAGGCCCTGGGAGAATGGTAATATTGTTATTCTAAGAGTAGTAGGTGTACAGCTTTCAGCATAGCCTCTAAATCAGAGATGGTCATTTGACTTAGTCCAAATGTGAAACATATTTGGGTAGTGATTTCTTTCAAGCTGCACAATCATTGATGGCATGTCTGCTCTGAAAACATAGAACAGCTTTTCAATGTATACTAACGCAGTGTAAAAAATGGCCGTAGATTTTAGCGATAAAAACTGGCAGCTCAGTTGCCAGAATGTTAACGTAATAACACAATTTGCAGTCATTTGGTGTAAAAAACCTTTGTAAAATTGATGGTCAAATTCTGGCGACTGAGTGGCCATTTTTCAAACCGTAACATATATAGATTTTGTTTTTTTTACAGGCTAACTAGTTTCCTTTGCATTTGCCACCCCTGCTCTACGGTAAAGTTGTGACGTTTTGACGCTCTATGGAGAGGATCATCGCACTTCCAAATGTAGAATCCTCCATAAGTCTAATGTGTCTGGGTAGCATCTTAAAGCCATCAGATGAAATATAGAGGAGGAGCTGCAGAAAATGAACTTTGTCAATGTTTTCTGCTGAAGCCTTGAGTCCACTTCATTCAAAACTAGGTTTTATAAGTAAGTCATATATTATTATTTCTTTAAACTTTCAACCTTCTAAAAACAGCTTCAGACCTATCCATAGATATAATGTTTTTTATGTGGGTATTCTTTTGTTTTTTTAGGTTTTATGCTCTTTTTGTAAAGAACAAACATGTTTTATGATGGGAAAAACACAAAATATTCATAATTTCCAAAAAGTAGTTACAAAGTGGAATACTTTAGATGAGATAATTACAGCCATTAATTGGTCAATAATTCATAACTAAACTGATTTTGATGCATTATTATTGTTGGAACTATGACAGTTTTTTTTCTTCGAAAAACTCACATTATCCCTTCTTAGCCCAAAAATGGTCACGCTCAAAAAAAGTGTGGTTAGTAAGTCATATATCATTTTTTTTCATACTTTCAAAATTTTAAATTCTTCGACAGTTTCAGACCTATTCATAGATATAAAGTTGTTATATATTTGTCATTTTTAAAAATGTTTTTGCTCTTTTTGGAGCGCAAGACAAGAACTAAAACACGACACACAGGAAAACAGCAAAAAAGTCAAAATAAGTCAGGGTGTGATGTGACAGGTGGTGACAGTACACCTACTTTGAGACAAGAGCTATATTGATGCATGCTTGGTTATGGTTTAAAGTCATATCCAACAATTGCAACAACAACTTTTTACTGTCAACTGAGTTTCGTTTTTTAAGGATTTCTGCTGGTGGAGTGCCTCTGCAAAAAAGGTTGAAAAACACTGACTTAAGTAAAACTGAAACAATGGAGGACATTTTGTTGTTAACTTGTATCGGACATGATATCACACTTTTTACACAGAGGCCAATATCATCGCATACTTATTTTTTTTCTGACTAATGTCCGATTTCAGTATTGGATAATAAATACATTTTATGCCTTGCCTTTTCCAGACTGTACTGACAAAAGACATTTCGGGGGGGGGGGGTTACAAGATGAAAATAAAAAAAATAGTTTCTTCCCAATTGAGCAAAGTAATTTAATCCGGAAAGAATGAAGGGTTACAGAAATGTCAGATGTGGAGGCTGCTTCTCGCTAGTCTTGAGAAGTCGTGACGGCGAGCAGATGGCCGTCTACTTACGTAACTGTCCCGTCTCTTTTTGTCAACCCTGTCACTCCGCTAAATGTTTGTTTTTCAACACCACCATTTTGCCCAAGTTGTGTTCTAATGCTGGTCCCACCATTACGCAAGGCTTGAGGGGGTCAAAGGAGAGAACACATCCAACACTCCTGTCAAAGAGCTTCGATACGGGTTTGATCAAAAATAATAGGACAGAGTTAGACTTCTCATAGCGTCAAAGGACAACACAAGTTGTTCCAGCTTTGACGTAGGCGAGGAAAAACCTGCAGTGAGAGGAAACCAGCGACAGTAATCAGGATATTACTGGAAAAAGAAACCAGCCGTAACGTCCAGAAGGACTGGAGTCCTTGCTGTCTCACGTTGTAAATACATGTTGTGATGGAACTTTACTCCTGAGCCTCCAATTTGTATTGCATTTCAACATAATTGTTACCATTTGGAAATAATGGAAACTTCCTCATAAAAAATCCTATCACTATAACCGCAATGTAGCATTTTCATATTGGAGCCCAAGTCTTTCATTTTAAGTCTGGAATAATAAGAGGTGACTCGATTATGTATACCTTGTGAAATAAGTTATTTACACAGAATATTTATTTACCTTCATTGTTTCCAAACGGTGTCTGTAACACGGCAGTAAAACAGCTGATCAAACAAAACAGAAGTCAGGGTTATGGGCCCACTAGCTGCGCAAGCTACCTCTCCAATCAGCTAAACAGACTCAATAACTCCACGGTGACGTTTTGGTGAATTTACAGAGGAATTTGTGAAAGTGAAACAATACAAAAAGAATGTCATTTTAAGTTAATAATACTAACACGGACACTTGTAAACCTGTTAGCACATTAGCTAACGCTACTGACACTAGCTTGATTACATGACGATCAGACATATGCACGAAAACACTCCCACAGACGTCACACATGGGATGCTAAAGTAAGTAGGAATTGTTTTAGTTCTATTGTAAAACTTACAAATGTTAATTGGAGTGATAAATGAAGAATCCATACGAGTAGAAATGCTATGGACAATTAGGGAACTGAACGGCACATGTACTTCCGGTTCAAAGCTTTAAACAGCAGGAAACACTTGTAGACATTCGCCCAGCTGCACCTGCAGTGAGCAAACTTGTCCAAAAGGTGGCGCCATAGCACAAACAATAACACTCCTATGCAGTTCCAATCAGCTAAACAGACTCAATAACTCCACGGTGACATGTTGGTGAATTTACCGAGGAATTTGTGAAAGTGAAACAATACAAAAATAATGCCATTGTAAGTTATTAATACTAACACAGACACTCGTAAACCTCTTAGCATATTAGCTAATGCTAACGACGCTATCGTGATTACATTCCAATAACATGAACAAGTATGCATGAAAACACTCCTGCAGAGATCACACATGGGACGCTTTAAAAGTAAGTAAGAATTGTTTTAGTTATATTGTAAAACTCACAAAGATTACTTGGAGTGATAAATTAAGTATCCATACGAGTAGAAACGTTCTAGATGGAACGGCACCTGTACGATAAACGTACATATATGCATGAACACACTCTAACAGACATTACACATGGGACGGTTTAGTAAGTAGGAATTGTTTTAGTTATATTGTAAAGCTCACAAAGGTTACTTGGAGTGATAAATTAAGTATCCATATGAGTAGAAACGTTATAGATGGAACGGCACCTGTACGATAGCACGTTCAAATATGCATGAACACACTCTAACAGACATCACACATGGGACGGTTTAGTAAGTAGCAATTGTTTTTGTTATATTATAAAACTTACAAACCTTGCTTGGAGTGATGAAAACACGAGTAAAAATGCTGTGGAAGAGTAAACGACACTTCTACTTCCAGTTGAAAGCACTAAACAAAAGAACACCGCAGCACCCGCAGTGAGCAAACTCGTGCAAAAAATGGCGCCTTAGCACAAACAACAAAACACTTTTTCAGTGTTTTTGCATGTGTTTGATGAAAATATTTGCATTATGACCGTCTTCGATGAAAAGTCCGTAAATTAGCTGCACCGTTTAATAAGCCGTAGCCTTCAAAGCGTTGGAAAAAAGTGGAGGCTTATAGTCTGTAATTTACGGTAGTTGTGTCCCATTATTGTTTGTTTTTGTAAGTTCAGAACGGGGCTCTAACATTTAGATTGAAGAAGATTTGTCAGTGCTTCCTTCCAGGACCCTATAGGCACGTGTACTTTGTACTCCTCTGCTCGCATGCTCTTGAGCCAGGCAGATGGGGAATGGCTTCACTTCACTTCCAAGCCCGCCTTAGGCTTTTCTCTGGTTTGAAGATTTGACTTGCAAGCTGGCGCCAGCAGACTTCCTGCTTGAGAAGATGGCTGGGTTTGATCTCCTGAAGGACAACACTGAGCGTTCTTCATGTGTCGCTCTGCAGGTGCAAACTCTGCTCTGTCAGGAAGATACGATGCTGCAGTAGTTGAGAGGAATACAATCAAGTGTTTGCCAGCACAAAAGTCATCTTGAATCCATTATTGTGTAAAATGCTATTATGGAAATAACTTCTCATGCTTTTATCGTTTGTTTGTTTTGAACATTTGAATCAATGTTTCTCCCAGAACCCAATCAGCAAATATTCAGGTCCAATAAACATTTCTATAGTTGCTGCATAGTCATGCAAACTCTCCAGCTTTAACGGTGAAACAGATGAGAAGCGAGGTCACCATGGTTATTACCTTTTATTTGACACAGTATGGGGAACACAGAGGGGGACATAGAGGGGGACACAGAGGGGTACACCGAGGGGAACACCGACGGGGACACAGAGGGGAACACAGAGGGAAATACAGAGGGGAACAGGCAGTTGATTTGTTGTCTGTTAGAGAGATGAGTAGGAACCAGGAGAGGGCAGTGCATTTATATATGTTTATGTATACAGTATATGAATATGTATATATGTAAATGTCTATATATGTATGTAAATGCATATATACATACATCGATCCATCCATTTTATACCGCTTGTCCCTCTCTGGGTCGCAGGGGTGCTGGAGCCTATCCCAGCTGCATTCGAGCGAAGGGCGGGGTACACCCTGGACAAGTCGCCACCTCATTGCATGTAAAATATATGTATGTATGTGTGTGTGTATGTATATATATATATATATATATATATATACACATGTATGTATACATATGTGTATATACATGTATATATTTGTGTGTATATATACTGTACATGTATTCGTGTACATAAACATGTGTATATATACATGTGTATATATGTATGTGTATATATACATGTGTATGTGTATATATACACATGTGTATGTGTATATATACATGTATGTGTATATACATGTATATGTGTATATATACATGTATGTGTATATACATGTATATGTGTATATATACATGTATATGTATATATACATATGTGTGTATATATACGTGTATGTGTGTATATATACGTGTATGTGTATATATACACATGTATATGTGTATATACATGTATATGTGTATATATATACATGTATGTATGTATGTATATACATGTATATGTATATATATACATGTATATATGTATATATACATGTATATGTATGTGTGTATATATACATGTGTATGTACAGTATATGTGTGTCACGAGGTGTTGGTGACAAACCCCAAGATGCAGAGAAGGCAGGTTTTGTGCGGGAAAACATAATTTAATGTCCAAAAATTAAGAGAAAAAACACAAACCAGGAACCAGGGACAGCCAAACTGGAAAACGGGAAACAGGAACCAGCAAACAGGAACTAAGAACAAAAAGACAGCAAGCTGCAAACAGCTACAGGATAAAGCTTACTGCTATGACGACAGCGACAAGGACAAGTAGTAACGACAGGTAGTGATGACAACGACAAGTATTAGTGACAATACTCCAGCACAGACTGGATGGCAAGGCAGGTTTAAATAGCAGCTGGCTGATTGACACCAGGTGTGGCGAATCAGCCGCAGCTGAGGGGATACAGCGCTCAGGGAGACAAGCAGGAAACAACCAAAATAAAAGCGCTGACAGGAAATAAAGACAAACACAGAGGGAAAACTAAAACATAACCAAACTGTCAGGGACAAGCCTGACAGTAGCCCCCCTTCCGATAACGGATACCAGACATTCTAGAAAGAACCCCCCCCCACCCCCCCACCCCCAAAAAAAACAGTCCAAAGTCACGGGAGGGTGGAGGGAGGACAAGGCGGTGGGCTGCCAGGCCAAGTGTCCCGCAACCAGTGGGGAAGACTCAGGTGGCGACGGCGAGTTGAACGGCGCCGCAATTGGCGAGGCAGTCGCCCATTGAACGACCACATCCGTGGCCGACGAGAGGTCCGCATGCTGGTTCCTACTGGCCGCCAGTGCATCAGGCCAGCTGCAGGTCGCGTAGGCGACGATGCTGGAGACGACGTCAAAGCCATGGGACAGCCCACCGGTGACGAGGAAGCTGGCGACGCCGTGGCACGGCCCGCCAGGGAAGAGGAAGCTGATGTCGTCGCCGTGGGCAGAGCCAGAGACAAGGAAGACGAGGTCGTCGCCATGGGCGAAGCCAGAGACGAGGAAGACGAGGTCGTCGCCGTGGGCGAAGCCAGAGACGAGGAAGACGAGGTCGTCGCCGTGGGCGAAGCCCAAAGAGCAGGCGGCTCGTCTGCCGGCGTGGGCGGAGCCCAAAGAGCAGGCAGCTCGTCGGCCGGCGTGGGCGGAGCCCAAAGAGCAGGCGGCTCGTCTGCCGGCGTGGGCGGAGTCCAAAGAGCAGGCGGCTCGTCTGCCGGCATGGGAGGGCCCACCGGAAATGATGGTGGCGCCCTCTGCTGTCCCACCGGAGATGATGGTGGCGCCCTCTGCTGGCCCACCGAAGAGGATGGCGCCGTCTGCTGGAGACCCACTGGGGTGAGAAGTAGCTGTGCCTCCCCAGCTGCACAGCTATTCATAACCCCCCCCCCTCAAGGGACGGATCCCAGACGTCACCAGATAGGCCCACAGACGACAGGGGTGGGTGGGAGAGGGCTTGGAATGAGGCCGAACTATTCTTCAATTTAGCCATCATCACCAGAATCCTGTCAAGCCTCTCCGCCATCGAAATCTCTGTGGGGTTCGTGTTAGACTGGAGTATTCTGTCACGAGGTGTTGGAGACGAACCCCAAGATGCAGAGAAGGCAGGCTTTGTGCGGGAAAACATAATTTAATGTCCAAAAATTAAGAGAAAAAACACAACCCAGGAACCAGGAACAGCCAAACTGGAAAACGGGAAACAGGAACCAGCAAACAGGAACTAGGAACAAAATGACAGCAAGCTGCAAACAGCTACAGGATAAAGCTTACTGCTACGACGACAGCGACAAGGACAAGTAGTAACGACAGGTAGTGATGACAACGACAAGTATTAGCGACAATACTCCAGCACAGACTGGATGGCAAGGCAGGTTTAAATAGCAGCTGGCTGATTGACACCAGGTGTGGCCAGGTGCCAATCAGCCGCAACTGAGGGGAAACAGCGCTCAGGGAGACAAGCAGGAAACAACCAAAATAAAAGCGCTGACAGGAAATAAAGACAAACACAGAGGAAAAACTAAAACATAACCAAACTGTCAGGGACAAGCCTGACAATGTGTATGTATATGTGTATGTATATGTACATGTATATGTGTATATATACATGTATATATACATGTGTATATATACATGTATATCACACTTGTTAATTTATACATGTGTATGTATATATACATACACATGTATATATACATGTGTATATACACATGTATATATACATGCGTATGTATATGTGTATATATACATGTATATGTGTATATATACATGTGTATATACAGCGCTTAAATTTAACCGCGGCATTTGCCGCGACCGCCCTCGTCATTTACCGTAATGCCCAAAAAATTGACCAACATTTGCGGCAAGAACATGCCGTGACCGCCTTTGACTTTTTACCTGTTAATGGACGAGGGATGTAACAATAAACGGTATAATGATCATTTGCGATAATTCCCGACGTTTAGTAATACCGTTTAATGACCAAAAAAACGTCATTTATTAATGCATTTTCGGCAACAGGAAGTCAGGCGCATGCGCACTAGCGGTGTTTGGCTTGATAATCATGGCGGACCAACTACACAGACTTTGCTGCGGAGATTTCCCCTCTGAGTAAACGGAGCCAAGCGCTTGGTTTAACCTAATTTTCCCTCGCTTCCTGCCGTGCGTTTAAGAGCACACTGCTGTGTTTAGATGGAGACAGGTGTGGACAATATTGGAGACACTTGTCCCCACACTAAAGCGAAGGAGAAAACTATTCGATGTTTTGCATCAGGCGATGTGTCGTGAACGTTGTCACAACTTGTTTATAAAGTCTTTACTTTGTTTACTGAGATGTTCACACCTCCTTTATTTAACTGCTAACTGTATCAGTGTTCAAATAACATCAATAGTAGCTAAAATGTTTTGTCATCTCATCGAATTAAACACAGGCAATGAAGATTGTTTATTCGATGTGTGAGGTATCAATCCGGGGCATTTTTTGTTGGCCAAACTGTTGTACTGAAACACTAAGAGGCGCTAGAGAAGAACAAAGCTTGTTTATTAGACTTCATCTCCATTAGCCAAAATGCTTTGTGATTTATTTTGGTATCAAAAAGTAAACACCAGGTTTTGTTTACATTATTGTGTTTTTTCATGTCATTTAAAAAATCATTCATGTGACGCATCAGTTTGTTAATGTGTTATTGTGTATAGTTTTCATTTTTCATAAATTTTTTTCATTTATTTATTTATTTCAGGCAATGACATAAAAAAGTACAAAGTTGACAACACATAATGATGTAAATTAATATAGTGCAAAAGGTAATGTATAGTATGTAATGCATGATTGTCCAGTTTTGCCTGAAAGGGAGTGGGAAGAAGATAATTTATTTAATCCCACCCCCAGTTCTCCATTCAGTGATTATTCACATGAGTTCACTGTTACTTTGTTCAAGGATTATAATACAGATGTTGTATCATAGTGGCATTACCACAGGTAACAATAATTATTACACTGTAGCAATAATTTGTATCAACAATGTAAGAATAGTGAATATACCAACAACGGTAATAGACAAAATGCCAACAATGGTAATAGACAACATAGCAATAATTGTAATAGACAACATAGCAATAATGGTAAGGAAACATTGAGCACATGTTAACACTTTGAGACAGAGTACAACAGCAGGTCAAATTAAAGACCCTCATCTCTATATTTGAACCAGACCCCATGTTTGTATAATAGTTTAAATCGATTAATAGTTTGGCATTGCTTGTGTTGTAAGTCCAGTTTGTTCCATAGTTTTACTCCGCATACAGACACACAAAAACGTTTACGAGTGGCTTGAGCTCTCGGCAATAAGAAATATCCAAAGCCTCTCAAGTTATGAGCCTGCACTCGTCTTATAAAAAAACGTTGTAGATTAGGCGAAAATAATTTGTTAAATGCTTTATATAAGATTATTAATGTATTATATTTAACAAGGTCATCAAATTTTAGCAACTTTGATTGCATAAACAGATTATGAGTATGTTCTAAATAACCAACGTTGTGAATGATCCGCACTGCCCTTTTCTGTAATATGATCAGAGGATGAATTCTGTTGTGGTAAGTATTCCCCCATACTTCAACACAGTATGTAAGGTATGGCAGTACCAAGGTGCAGTATAGAGTACGGACTGCATTTTCATTGAGGTATAGTTTTGCTTTGTTTATAATTGAGAGGCTTTTGGAGATTTCTGTTTTAATGTGTCTGACATGAGGTTTCCATGATAGTTTACTATCAATTATTACTCCCAAAAATGTATTCTCATTTACGATTTCAATTTGGGTACCATCAGTACTTATTTTCTGTTCAGACGTTATGTTGCGATTTCCAAACATCACTATCTTAGTTTTATTTATATTCAAAGATAATTTATTTGTGTCCATCCATTTTTTTACTATGTTTAGTTCTGTGTTTACTGTATTTATGAGCTCATTATAGTCATCACTACTGTAGAATATATTTGTGTCGTCTGCAAATAGTATACATTTCAGTACTTTGGATGTATTAAACATATCATTAATATACACATTAATTAATGTGTATATAGTTAATTCCTATACAACATATTTCTGCTCAAACTCATAATGGATCTGTCCCGATACATCATCTACATGATATACATAAAATATAAACTCTCTCTATCAAAATGTAAAAATAGAGATAAAGGCATCATTTAATGACAAAAAGCTGACAAGCTGATGTTTATTATTTGTCTATAAATATATGGATAACATTTATCTATAGTCTTTTTATTAGACATTACAAATGACATAATGGTATTACGTTCACACCCCAACACTGCTTTACCTAACAATCAGTAATCATGATTTCAATATTGATAACAATAATCTTAATTATTACTTTGGCCATAATTGGCTGCCCTAGATCTCATACATGAACAAATATATATATATATATATATATATATATATATATATATATATATATATATATATATATATATATATATATATATATATATATATATATATATATATATATATATATATATATATATATATTCATATATATATATATTCATATATATATATATATATATATATATATATATATATATATATATATATATATATATATATATATATATATGTGTGTATATATATATGTGTATATATATATATACATATATATATATAATGTGTGTTTACCTGTGCAAAGCTTGACAGCCAATTAACATCTAAATGTCCTCTATTAAGCACACAAGGTTGGTCTAGCAGCTACACAACAGCTAAGCGCATAATAGCACACAAGCTAGACATACGTAATAATGACTGAACAGTATTGCAGTGTAAAACAGCACATTGGTCAATATTAACTAGTATCAAATAAGTATAGTTGCATATTACTTACACATACAAAGAAGAAGCCTATTAGAAAGTATTCAGTAACAATTGTGTCCACATCATTCAACCTACTATGTCATCAAATAATGATTGTGACCACTAGGTGTCACCAAAAGGACAATTGCCAGTCCACTTCAACTTAAAGACAGCATAAGTCCATTGTGTTGTCTTCCTGCAGGGGGCAGTTACACCAGCAGTGCTGTGAGGAGTGGACGCTAGTGAGTGAAGAAACCCAGGCCAAGATGGCGCGCATGGCCGCTGCAGCCGCATGGGGTCTGGGTAAGTCCACTTCATCTTTGTGGTGTGGCAGTGCGTCTGTACGCAGCTGGCTTTTGATACAGGAAGGGAACAAAGTGCAAATTTTTGTCTGGATTCATAGTTTTCAAAAATCAGATGGATGGATTAAAGAAAAAAAACTAATTATTTTTTTAAATATAGAATCAAGAAGAATCAAAGACCATCTCTATGCAGCCAGAAGGTGCTTTTCTAACCTGTTTTGAAAATTGTCCATTATAATAATTAAAGCTAATAATACATTGCCACAATGTATTCCGAATGGAATCGTCACCCCAGGAATGGTTTTGAACAAAGATTCACGCCTCTACATTTGTCCCAACACCCTCATCGGGGATCAGGGACCAGTGACAAGGTCCAGGTCGCATCTTGCTGAGTGAAGCATCCTTGTGTGAGCAGCGTGGGTGAAGTCTTGCCCAAGGACACAATAGCAGTGACTTTACTTACTTTGAAATACAAACCCAGTTTCCATATGAGTTGGGAAATTGTGTTAGATGTAAATATAAACGGAACACAATGATTTGCAAATCCTTTTAAACCCATATTCAATTGAATGCACTACAAAGACAAGATATTTGTTGTTCAAACTCAACCTTTTTTTTTTGTTGTTGCAATAATTAACTTAGAATTTCATGGCTGCAACACGTGCCAAAGTAGTTGGGAAAGGGCATGTTCACCACTGTGTTACATGGCCTTTCCTTTTAACAACACTCAGTAAACGTTTGGGAACTGAGGAGACACATTTTTTAAGCTTCTCAGGTGGAATTCTTTCCCATTCTTGCTTGATGTACAGCTTAAGTTGTTCAACAGTCCGGGGGTCTCCGTTGTGGTATTTTAGGCTTCATAATGCGCTACACATTTTCAATGGGAGACAGGTCTGGACTACAGGCAGGCCAGTCTAGTACCCGCACTCTTTTACTATGAAGCCACGTTGATGTAACACGTGGCTTGGCATTGTCTTGCTGAAATAAGCAGGGGCGTCCATGGTAACGTTGCTTGGATGGCAACATATGTTGCTCCAAAACCTGTATGTACCTTTCAGCATTAATGGCGCCTTCACAGATGTGTAAGTTACCCATGTCCTGGGCACTAATACACCCCCATACCATCACAGATGCTGGCTTTTCAACTTTGCACCTATAACAATCCGGATGGTTCTTTTCCTCTTTGGTCCGGAGGACACAACGTCCACAGTTTCCAAAAACAAATTGAAATGTGGACTCGTCAGACCACAGAACACTTTTCCACTTTGTATCAGTCCATCTTAGATGAGCTCAGGCCCAGCGAAGCCGACGGCGTTTCTGGGTGTTGTTGATAAGCGGTTTTCGCCTTGCATAGGAGAGTTTTAACTTGCACTTTCAGATGTAGCGACCAACTGTAGTTACTGACAGTGGGTTTCTGAAGTGTTCCTGAGCCCATGTGGTGATATCCTTTACACACTGATGTTGCTTGTTGATGCAGTACAGCCTGAGGGATCGAAGGTCACAGGCTTAGCTGCTTACGTGCAGTGATTTCTCCAGATTCTCTGAACCCTTTGATGATATTACGGACCATAGATGGGGAAATCCCTTAATTCCTTGCAATAGCTGGTTGAGAAAGGTTTTTCTTAAACTGTTCAACAATTTGCTCACGCATTTGTTGACAAAGTGGTGACCCTCGCCCCATCCTTGTTTGTGAATGACTGAGCATTTTATGGAATCTACTTTTATACCCAATCATGGCACCCACCTGTTCCCAATTTGCCTGTTCACCTGTGGGATGTTCCAAATAAGTGTTTGATGAGCATTCCTCAACTTTATCAGTATTTATTGCCACCTTTCCCAACTTGTTTGTCACGTGTTGCTGGCATCAAATTCTAAAGTTAATGATTATTTGCAAAAAAAAAAAGTTTATC
>NC_084731.1:69676491-69891491 GCF_033978785.1 Entelurus aequoreus
CTATAATATGTATATGTACACATAAACAGTATATATATGAAAATGTGAGCAAATCTGCTGGGTCAAAAGTATAACATCAATTAGTAACATACATCAATTTTGGTGGTGTAGAAAAGTTACAATCAAATCAAATTAGCTTCATGGCATGGCCTCTTAACTTCATGTGAGTGATTGTGATTGACCATACCTGTAGATTTCTCTGAGCCCATTTAAATAGGGCTCATGTGATGCAGCCATTAGACTCGGTTACAAACGCGACAATGGGAAAGTCAAAGGAACTCAGCACAGTTCTGAAAAGACGAATCATTGACTTGAACAAGTCAGGAAAGTCACTTGGAGCCATTTTGAAGCAGCTTAAGGTCTCAAGAGCAACTGTGCAGACAATTGTTGGTAAGTATAAAGTGCATGGCACAGTTTTGTCACTGCCACTATCAGGAAGAAAACGCAAGCTATCACCTTCTGCTGAGAGAAAATTGGTCAGGATGATCAAGAGTCAACCGAGAACCACCAAAAAGCAGGTCTGCAATGAATTGGAAGCTGCTGGAACACAGGTGTCAGTGTCCACAGTCAAGCCTGTTTTGCATCGCCATGGACTGAGAGGCTACCTTGCAAGAAGGAAGCCCTTGCTCCAGAAGTGACACCTTAAGGCTTGTCTAAAGTTGGCTGCTGATCACATGGACACATATAAGACCTTCTGGAGGAGAGTTCTGTGGTCAGATGAAACAAAAATGGAGCTGTTTGGCCACAATACCCAGCAATATGTTTGGAGAAGAAAAGGTGAGGCCTTTAATCCCAGGAACACCGTGACTACCATCAAGCATGGTGGTGGTAGTATTATGCTCTGGGCCTGTTTGGCTGCCAATGGAACTGGTGCTTTACAGAGAGTAAATGGGACAATGAAAAAGGAGGATTACCTCCAAATTCTTCAGGACAAGCTAAAATCATCAGGCAGGAGGTTGGTTCTTGGGTGCAGTTGGGTGTTCCAACAGGACAATGACCCCTAACACACGTCAAAAGTGGTAAAGGAATGGCTAAATCTGGCTAGAATTATGGTTTTAGAATGGCCTTCCCAAAGTCCCGACTTAAACGTGTGGACAATGCTGAAGAAACAAGTCCATGTCAGAAAACCAACACATTTAGCTGAACTGCACTAATTTTGTCAAGAGGAGTGGTCAAAAATTCAAGCCGAAGCTTGTGGATGGCTACCAAAAGTGCCTTATTGCAGTGAAACTTGCCAAGGGACATGCAACCAAATATTAACATTGCTGTATGTATACTTTTGTGTGAAGAGTGTTTTGCATTTTTCCCATCATGCATTGTAGTGCCTTTAAATAAAGTTAAAGTACCACTGATAGTCCCACACATACTATGGGTGTAATTTAGAATTGTGTGTGGTGTTTGGACATGTTTTATAAAATCCACAAAGTTCAGTGAGCAGGTTGTGTTATGTGTGACCATGTGTGTTGACTTTTTGTGTTTCGTTTGCAGTTTGCACCGCGAGTGGGGAAGGTTGTTTGGATTGGGTCATATGAGTAAATTATGTGCTGTGTTCACTGTGCTTTGAAGGGAAATTAATGTTCATTGACTTGACGTTCACATATTGTCCACAAGGTTGGCAGATTTGTAGCAATTAGACCGTCATCTGTTTAAAATGAAGCTGTTGGCACCCTGCCGTTGTCTGGCGGGCCGTAGTTTGGACCCCCCTGGTTTAACTATTATAGTTTGTTGTTATGGGCCTAGTAATGAATAACCACACATTAACTAACTAACTATCATATTTAGATGAGAACAAGTTTGAGGAGATTTTGACAAGGCTGGGTGACATCACTAGTCAGAACAACTTAAAAACTGTAACAGCACAAACAAAAACATTTTACAGCACAAAAGTAGCATCCAGGAACGGCTGTGTCATTTTAATATATGCATTGTTTTTTGTGATTAATCACGTTAGTTAAATTTGACAGCCCTAAAGTTTAGTAAATAAAAGTTATTTATTGACTAAAGTGCGGTATTAATACTTCCATCTCCACCCTGCTTCCGTCTCATCCACTTTTTTTTTTACCTATTTCATTAGGAAACCAAGGTTTTTGTAAAAAGACGACTTTAACGACGATAAAACCAATTTTCAAGCTCTGGCTTCTCCTTGGCATTATCTCCAGCCTGCACAGTATTTGTTTACCAAGTAAACATGTGACAATGGCTAGCTATCCTGCCTTGCTCAATCAATGTGTGCCATAACATATGATATTATTTAACATGAAGACAATACAGTCTTGAACGTGTCATGTTTGTTGTTCATGTGCTTTCTACATGATAGTTTTCCCTTGCAGGGCACTGGGACAGCATGGAGGAATATACCTGCATGATCCCCAGGGACACCCACGACGGTGCCTTCTATAGGGCGGTGCTGGCGCTGCATCAGGATCTGTTCTCGCTGGCCCAGCAGGTATGTGGTCTTAAATGCACCCGAGGGAGCGGACCTCCACCCTCCCCCGCCCCATTCACCGGCTATTTCTGTAGAAAACCTCTCATAAAGACATGCCTTGACAATATGCTGTAGTTTCACACAGGTCTGGAATGAGCATTAGTGCATGAAGCTCATAGTAAAGATCTATATCCCAGACCCAGGTCCTCATAAAAGATATGTTGGACTATAATGGGACTCTTGGAGGATTATGGAACTCAGACCTTTTCAGCTTCACACAATTAACTTTCTTCCTGCTTGAAAGTCAGTCTCTCCAGGATTTTTTGTGATTTTTGAGGCCTAAAATCCCTGAATTCGCGGCATCTTTTTCAGAAAGTTGAGACAAAAGTTGCAATGTTTTGGGGCTGAATTTTTTTATTTTCATGAAGGGAATAAGCGGTAGAAAATGGATGGATGGATGGAACTTATGATTTTATGATCCTGCCTAAAAGTCTGTCCCTCCAGGATTTTGCAGGTTTCTTGTGATTGTTGAGGCATAAAATCCCTTAATTTGCTGCATCTTGTTCAAAAAGTTGCAGCATAAGTTGCAATGATTTGAGTCTTCATTTTTTTAAATATCATTAATTCAACTTATGATTTTATGATCCTGCCTAAAAGTCCAACCCTCCAGGATTTTGCTTTTTTTTGTGATTGTTGAGGCCTAAAACCCCTAAATTCGCAGCATCTTTTTCAGAAAGTTGAGACAAAAGTTGCAATGTTTTGAGGCTTAATTTTTTTTATTTTAACTTATGATTTTATGATCCTACCTAAAAGTCAGTGCCTCCAGGATTTGTTAGTTATTGTTGAGGCCTAAAAGGCCTGAATTCACAGCATCTTTTTCAGAAAGTTGCAGCGAAAGTTGCAATGTTTTGAATCTGAATTTTTTTTTAATATTATTGACTCAACTTATGATTTTATGATTTGCTTAAAAGTCAGTTTCTCCAGGATTTGTTTGTGATTGTTGAGGCCTAAAATCCCTGAATTCGCAGCATCTTGTTCAAAAAGTTGCAGCATAAATTGCAATGTTTTAAGTCCTCATTTTTTAAAATATCATTAAATCAACTTATGATTTTATGATTTGCTTAAAAGTAAGTATTTCTAGGCTTTTGTGATTGTTGAGACATAAAAGGCCTGAATTTGCAGCATCTTGTTCAGAAAATTGCCGCAAAAGTTGCAGTTTTGAGTCTTAATTTTTTTCGATGACATTAAATCAACTTATGATTTTATGATCCTGCCTAAAAGTCTAACCCTCCAGGATTTTGCATGTTTTTTGTGATTATTTAGGCCTAAAATTCCTGAATTTGCAGCATCTTTTTCAGAAAGTTGTAGCAAAAGTTGCAATTATTTTTTAATTTTTTTTCAGTATTATTGACTCGACTTATAATTTCATGATCTGCCTAAAAGTCTCTCCAGGATTTTGCTATCTTTTTTGTGATTGTTGAGGCCTAAAATCCCAAAATTTGCAACATCTTGTTCAGAAAGTTGCAGCGAAACTTGCAATGTTTTGAGTTTTAATTTTTTTCGATAACATTAAATCAACTTATGATTTTATGTTCCTGCCTAAAAGTCAGTTCCTCCAGAATTTTTTGGTGATTGTTGAGGCCTGAATTCTCTGAATTTGCAGCATCTTGGTTAGAGTGTCCGCCCTGAGATCGGTAGGTTGTGAGACCAAACCCCGGCCGAGTCATACCAAAGACTATAAAAAATGGGACCCATTACCTGCTTGGCACTCGGCATCAAGGGTTGGAATTGGGGGTTTAATCACCAAAAATTATTCCCGGGCGCGGCCACCACTGCTGTTCACTGCTCCCCTCACCTCCCAGGGGGTGATCAATGGTGATGGGTCAAATGCAGAGAATAATTTCGCCACACCTCGTGTGTGTGTGACAATCATTGGTACTTTAACTTAACTTTAGTCTTGTTCAAATAGTTGCGGCAAAAGTTGCAATTGTTTGAGTCTTAATTTTTTTCAATACCATTAAAGGCCTACTGAAACCCACTACTATTGACCACGCAGTCTGATAGTTTATATATCAATGATGAAATCTTAACATTGCAACACATGCCAAAACGGCCGGGTTAACTTATAAAGTGCAATTTTAAATTTCCCGCTAAACTTCCGGTTGAAAACGCCTTTGGATGATGACGTATGCGCGTGACGTAGCCAGTGAAACAGAAGTATCGGTACCCCATTGAATACAATACAAAATAGCTCGGTTTTCATCTCATAATTCCACAGTATTCTGGACATCTGTGTTGGTGAATCTTTTGCAATTTGTTTAATGAACAATGAAGACTGCAAAGAAGAAAGTTGTAGGTGGGATCGGTGTATTAGCGGCGGACTACAGCAACACAACCAGGAAGTCTTTGACTCGGATAGCAGACGCGCTAGCCGACGCTAGCCACCGACCGCACGGATGATCGTGGTGAAGTCCTTCGTCCTTCCGTCGATCGCTGGAACGCAGGTGAGCACGGGTGTTGATGAGCAGATGAGGGCTGGCTGGCGTAGGTGGAGCGCTAATGTTTTTATCATAGCTTTGTGAGGTCCCGTTATACTAAGTTAGCTTCAATGGCGTCGTTAGCAACAGCATTTTTAAGCTTCGCCAAGCTGGAAAGCATTAACCGTGTATTTACATGTCCCTGGTTTAATAGTATTGTTGATCTTCTGTCTATCCTTCCAGTCAGGGATTTATTTATTTTGTTTCTATATGCAGTTAAGCACGATGCTATCACGTTAGCTCCGTAGTTAAGTTAGCTTCAATGGCGTCATTAGCAACAGCATTTTAAAGCTTCGCCAGGCTGGAAAGCATTAACCGTGTATTTACATGTCCCTGGTTTAATAGTATTGTTGATCTTCTGTCTATCCTTCCAGTCAGGGATTTATTTATTTTGTTTCTATATGCAGTTAAGCACAATGCTATCACGTTAGCTCCGTAGCTAAAGTGTTTCGTCGATGTATTGTCGTGGAGATAAAAGTCACTGTGAATGTCCATTTCGCGTTCTCGACTCTCATTTTCAATAGGATATAGTATCCGAGGTGGTTTAAAATACAAATCCGTGATCCACAATAGAAAAAGGAGAGAGTGTGGAATCCAATGAGCTAGCTTATACCTAAGTTACGGTCAGAGCGAAAAAAGATTGCACTGCATTCTAGTCCGTCACTCTAACGTTCCTCATCCACAAATCTTTCATCCTCGCTCAAATTAATGGGGTAATCGTCGCTTTCTCGGTCCGAATCGCTCTAGCTGCATTGAAAACAATAGGAAAATATGAGGAGGCGACCAACTGACTACGTCACGCTACTTCCGGTAGGGGCAAGGCTTTTTTTTATCAGAGACCCTGGGCCCTATTCGGACTTTATCAGTGAATTCTCAGAGTTCGTTGCTGATCTAGTGACGCACGCCGACAATATAATCATAATGGGGGACTTTAATATCCATATGAATACCCCATCGGACCCTCAGTGCGTGGCGCTCCAAACCATAATTGATAGCTGTGGTCTTACACAAATAATACATGAACCCACACATCGCAACGGTAATACAATAGATCTAGTGCTTGTCAGGGGTGTCACCACCTCCAAAGTTATGATACTTCCATATACTAAAGTAATGTCCGATCATTACCTTATAAAATTTGAAGTTTTGACTCATTGTCAACAAGCTAATAATAATAATAACTGCTATAGCGGCCGCAACATTAATGCTGCCACAACGATGACTCTTGCTGACCTACTGCCTTTGGTAATGGCACCATTCCCAAATTATGTTGGCTCTATTGATAACCTCACTAACAACTTTGACGATGCCTTGCGCGAAATTATTGATAGTATAGCACCGCTAAAGCAAAAAAGGGCCCCTAAAAGGTGTACCCCATGGTTTACAGAAGAAATTAGAGCTCATAAACTATCATGTAGAAAACTGGAACGCAAATGGCGCGCGACTAAACTTGAGGTTTTCCATCAAGCATGGAGTGATAGTTTAATAACTTATAAATGCATGCTTACCTTAGCTAAAGCTAAATACTACTCAAATCTCATCCGCCTCAACAAAAACGATCCTAAATTTCTGTTTAGTACAGTAGCATCGCTAACCCAACAAGGGACTCCTCCCAGTAGCTCCACCCACTCGGCAGATGATTTTATGAATTTCTTTAATAAGAAAATTGAACTCATTAGAAAGGAGATTAAAGACAACGCATCCCAGCTACAACTGGGTTCTATTAACACAAATACGACTGTATATACGACGGACACTGCCCTCCAAAATAGTCTCTCTATTTTTGATGAAATAACATTAGAGGAATTATTACAGCGTGTAAGTGGGATAAAACAAACAACATGTTTACTTGACCCACTTCCTGGGAAACTTATCAAGGAACTGTTTGTATTATTAGGTCCATCAGTGTTAAATATTATAAACTTATCACTTTCCTCCGGCACTGTTCCCCTAGCATTCAAAAAAAGCGGTTATTCATCCTCTGCTCAAAAGACCTAACCTCGATCCTGACCTCATGGTAAACTACCGACCGGTCTCCCACCTTCCGTTTATTTCCAAAATTCTCAAAAAAATTGTTGCACAGCAGCTAAATGAACACTTAGTGACTAACAATCTCTGTGAACCTTTTCAATCCGGTTTCAGGGCAAATCACTCTACGGAGACAGCCCTCGCAAAAATGACTAATGATCTATTGCTAACGATGGATTCTGATGCGTCATCTATGTTGCTGCTTCTTGATCTTAGCGCCGCTTTCGATACCGTCGATCATAATATTTTATTAGAGCGTATCAAAACACGTATTGGTATGTCAGACTTAGCCTTGTCTTGGTTTAACTCTTATCTTACTGACAGGATGCAGTGTGTCTCCCATAACAATGTGACCTCAGACTATGTCAAGGTAACGTGCGGAGTTCCCCAGGGTTCGGTTCTTGGCCCTGCACTCTTTAATATTTACATGCTGCCGCTGGGTGACATCATACGCAAGTACGGTGTTAGCTTTCACTGTTATGCTGATGACACTCAACTCTACATGCCCCTAAAGCTGACCAACACGCCGGATTGTAGTCAGCTGGAGGCGTGTCTTAATGAAATTAAACAATGGATGTCCGCTAACTTTTTGCAACTCAACGCTAAGAAAACGGAAATGCTGATTATCGGTCCTGCTAGACACCAACATCTATTTAATAATACCACCTTAACATTTGACAACCAAACAATTACACAAGGCGACTCGGTAAAGAATCTGGGTATTATCTTCGACCCAACTCTCTCGTTTGAGTCACACATTAAGAGTGTTACTAAAACGGCCTTCTTTCATCTCCGTAATATCGCTAAAATTCGTTCCATCTTGTCCACTAGCGACGCTGAGATCATTATTCATGCGTTCGTTACGTCTCGTCTCGATTACTGTAACGTATTATTTTCGGGTCTCCCTATGTCTAGCATTAAAAGATTACAGTTGATACAAAATGCGAGAACACAAACAAGAACGTTTGATCATATTACGCCTATACTGGCTCACCTGCACTGGCTTCCTGTGCACTTAAGATGCGACTTTAAGGTTTTACTACTTACGTATAAAATACTACACGGTTTAGCTCCAGCCTATCTCGCCGATTGTATTGTACCATATGTCCCGACAAGAAATCTGCGTTCAAAGAACTCCGGCTTATTAGTGATTCCCAGAGCCAAAAAAAAGTCTGCGGGCTATAGAGCGTTTTCTATTCGGGCTCCAGTACTCTGGAATGCCCTCCCGGTAACAGTTAGAGATGCTACCTCAGTAGAAGCATTTAAGTCCCATCTTAAAACTCATTTGTATAATCTAGCCTTTAAATAGACCCCCCTTTTTTAGACCAGTTGATCTGCCGTTTCTTTTCTTCTCTCCTCTTCTCCCCTGTCCCTTGCGAGGGGGAGTTGCTGGCTGTCCAGAGTCGGGACCCCGGGTGGACCACTAGCCTGTGCATCGGTTGGGGACATCTCTGCGCTGCTGACCTGTCTCCGCTCGGGATGGTTTCCTGTTGGCCCCGCTGTGGACTGGACTCTCGCTGATGTGTTGGATCCACTGTGGACTGGACTTTCACAATGTTATGTCAGACCCACTCGACATCCATTGCTTTCGGTCTCCCCTAGAGGGGGGGGGGGGGTTACCCACATATGCGGTCCTCTCCAAGGTTTCTCATAGTCATTCACCGACGTCCCACTGGGGTGAGTTTTTCCTTGCCCGTATGTGGGCTCTGTACCGAGGATGTCGTTGTGGCTTGTACAGCCCTTTGAGACACTTGTGATTTAGGGCTATATAAATAAACATTGATTGATTGAAAAGTTGCGAACTTTATCTTCGTTGTTCTATACTAAATCCTTTCAGCAAAAATATGGCAATATCGCGAAATGATCAATTATGACACATAGAATGGATCTGCTATCCCCGTTTAAATAAAAAAAAAAAATTTCAGTAGGCCTTTAAATCAACTTGGGATTTTGTGATCCGCTTAAAAGTCAGTCTCTTTCGGATATTTTTGTGATTGTTGAGGCCTAAAATCCCTGAATTCGCAGCATCTTTTTCAAAAACGATGCAGCAAAAGTTGCAATGTTTTGAGTCTTAATTTTTTTCAATATTATTGACTTAACTTATGATTTTATGATCCTGCCTCAAAGTCAGTCTCTTTAGGATTTGTTTGTGATTGTTGAGGCCTAAAATCCCTGAATTCGCAGCATCTTTTTCAAAAACGATGCAGCAAAAGTTGCAATGTTTTGAGTCTTAATTTTTTTCAATATTATTGACTTAACTTATGATTTTATGATCCTACCTAAAAGTCAGTCCCTCCTGGATTTGTTTGTGATCGTTGAGGCCTAAAATGCCTGAATTCGCAGCATCTTTTTCCAAAACGTTGCAGCAAAAGTTGCAATGTTTTGAGTCTTAATTTTTTTCAATATTATTGACTTAACTTATGATTTTATGATCCTGCCTCAAAGTCAGTCTCTTTAGGATTTGTTTGTGATTGTTGAGGCCTAAAATCCCTGAATTCATAGCATCTTGTTCAGAAAGTTGTGGTAAAAGTAACAATGTTTTGAGTCTTCATTTTTTTTGGTAACATTAAATCAACTTATGATTTTATGATCCTGCCTAAAAGTCCGTTTCTCCAGGATTTTGCAATTTTTTTTGTGATTGTTGAGGCCTAAAATCCCTGAATTTGCAGCATATTTTCCAAAACGTTGCAGCAAAAGTTGCAATGTTTTTATGCTTGACTTTTTTCAGTATCATCGAATCTGTCATGATCCGTTACTCGGATCATGGCATGATGTATGTTTTTGGTAATGTTTCTGTGTTAGTCTGTTTCCTGGGTGCACACTCTTTCCCTGTTTACTGTTGGTTTCCATGGGCACTGATTCTCCTCACCTGTCTTAGTTTAGCAATTAGTGTTCCCACCAGGTGTTTTGGTTAATCACTCCCCTTTATAGTGTGCGGTCACCCAGCAGTAGTTCAATGAATCAATCAATGTTTATTTATATAGCCCTAAATCACAAGTGTCTCAAAGGGCTGTACAAGCCACAACGACATCCTCGGTACAGAGCCCACATACGGGCAAGGAAAACTCACCCCAGTGGGACGTCAATGGGAATGACTATGAGAAACCTTGGAAAGGACCGCATATGTGGGTAACCCCCCCCCCCCCCCCCCCCCCCCTCTAGGGGAGACCGAAAGCAATGGATGTCGAGTGGGTCTGACATAATATTGTGAAAGTCCAACACATCAGCGAAAGTCCAGTCCATGGTGGGGCCAGCAGGAACCATCCCGAGCGGAGACGGGTCAGCAGCGTAGAGATGTCCCCATCCGATGAACAGGCTAGCGGTCCAGAGTAGAAAAGAAAAGAAAATAAACGGCAGATCAACTGGTCTAAAAAGGGAGTCTATTTAAAGGCTAGAGTATACAAATGAGTTTTAAGATGAGACTTAAATGCTTCTACTGAGGTAGCATCTCTAACTTTTACCGGGAGGGCATTCCAGAGTATTGGAGCCCGAATAGAAAACGCTCTATAGCCCGCAGACTTTTTTTGGGCTCTGGGAATCACTAATAAGCCGGAGTTCTTTGAACGCAGATTTCTTGCCGGGACATATGGTACAATACAATCGGCAAGATAGGCAGGAGCTTGACCGTGTAGTATTTTATACGTAAGTAGTAAAACCTTAAAGTCGCATCTTAGGTGCACAGGAAGCCAGTGCAAGTGAGCCAGTATAGGCGTAATATGATCAAACTTTCTTGTTTTTGTCAAAAGTCTAGCAGCCGCATTTTGTACCATCTGTAATCTTTTAATGCTAGACATAGGGAGGCCCGAAAATAAAACGTTACAGTAATCGAGACGAGATGTAACGAACGCATGGATAATGATCTCAGCATCGCTTGTGGACAAAATGGAACAAATTTTAGCGATATTACGGAGATGAAAGAAGGCCGTTTTAGTAACACTTTTAATGTGTGACTCAAACGAGAGAGTTGGGTCGAAGATAATACCTAGATTCTTTACAGAGTCGCCTTGTTTAATTGTTTGGTTGTCAAATGTTAAGGTGGTATTATTAAATAGATGTCGGTGTTGAGCAGGACCGATAATCAGCATTTCCGTTTTCTTAGCGTTGAGTTGCAAAAAGTTAGCGGACATCCATTGTTTAATTTCATTAAGACACGCCTCCAGCTGACTACAATCCGGCGTGTTGGTCAGCTTTAGGGGCATGTAGAGTTGGGTGTCATCCGCATAACAGTGAAAGCTAACACCGTATTTGCTTATGATGTCACCTAGCGGCAGCATGTAAATACTAAAGAGTGCAGGGCCAAGAACCGAACCCTGGGGAACTCCGCACGTTACCTTAACATAGTCCGAGGTCACATTGTTATGGGAGACACACTGCATCCTGTCAGTAAGATAAGAGTTAAACCAAGACAAGGCTAAGTCTGACATCCCAATACGCGTTTTGATACGCTCTAATAAAATATTATGATCAACAGTATCGAAAGCGGCACTAAGATCAAGAAGCAGCAACATAGATGACGCATCAGAATCCATCGTTAGCAATAGATCATTAGTCATTTTTGCGAGGGCTGTCTCCGTAGAGTGATTTGCCCTGAAACCGGATTGAAAAGGTTCACAGAGATTGTTAGACGCTAAGTGTTCATTTAGCTGCTGTGCGACAATTTTTTCGAGGATTTTCGAGATAAACGGAAGGTGGTTCACCATGAGGTCAGGATCGAGGTTAGGTCTTTTGAGTAGAGGATGAATAACCGCTTTTTTGAATGCTAGGGGAACAGTACCAGAGGAAAGTGATAAGTTTATAATATTTAACACTGATGGACCTAATAAAACAAAAAGCTCCTTGATGAGTTTCCCAGGAATTGGGTCAAGTAAACATGTTGTTTGTTTTGTCCCATTTACACATTTTAACAATTCCTCCAATGTTATTTCATCAAAGAGGGAGAAACTATTTTGGAGGGCAGTGTCCGTCGTATATACAGTCGTATCTGTGTTAATAGAACCCAGTTGTAGCTGAGATGCATTGTCTTTAATGTCTTTTCTAATGACTTCAATTTTCTTATTAAAGAAATTCATAAAGTCATCTGCTGAGTGGGTGGAGCTACTGGGAGGAGTCCCTTGTTGGGTTAGCGATGCTACTGTACTAAACAAAAATTTAGGATCATTTTTGTTGAGGTGGATGAGATTTGAGTAATATTTAGCTTTAGCTGAGGTAAGCATGCGTTTATAAGTTATTAAACTATCACTCCATGCTTGATGGAAAACCTCAAGTTTAGTCGCACACCATTTGCGTCCCAGCTTTCTACATGATAATTTCTGGGCTTTAGTTTCTTCTGTAAACCATGGGGTACGCCTTTTAGGGGCCCTTTTTAGCTTTAGCGGTGCTACACTATCAATGGTGTCGCGCAGGGCGTCGTTAAAGTTGTTAGTGAGGTTATCAATAGAGCCCACATAATTTGGGAATGGTGCCATTACCGAAGGCAGTAGGTCAGTAAGAGTCGTCGTTGTGGCAGCATTAATGTTGCGGCTGCTATAGTAGTTATTATTATTATTATTAGTTTGTTGACAATGAGTCAGAACTTAGAATTTTATAAGGTAATGATCGGACATTACTTTAGTGTACGGGAGTATCGTAACTTTGGAGGCGGTGACACCCCTGACAAGCACTAGATCTATCGTATTACCGTTGCGATGCGTGGGTTCATTTATTATTTGTGTAAGACCACAGCTATCAATTATAGTCTGGAGCGCCACGCATGGAGGGTCCGATGGGGTATTCATATGGATGTTAAAGTCTCCCATTATGATTATATTGTCGGCGTGCGTCACTAGATCAGCAACGAACTCTGAAAATTCATTGATAAAGTCTGAATAGGGCCCTGGGGGGCGGTAGATGACAGCCAGGTGCAGAGGCAGCGGTGTGACAAACCTCACAGTAAGCACCTCAAACGAGTTATATTTATTATTTAGGTCCGAGGTAAGGCTAAAGTTTTTGTTGTATATTAGTGCAACACCCCCTCCCCTTTTAATGGGACGGGCAATATGCGTTCCCGTATAGCCAGGAGGAGACGCCTCACCCAGCGCAAAAAATTCGTCTGGTTTGAGCCAGGTCTCGGCTAGACCAACGACATCAAGATTGTTGTCTCTAATGACTTCATTAACTAATAACGTTTTGGAAGACAATGACCTTATGTTTAAAAAGCCCATATTATAGGTAGTGGGCTGTTTTGAGGAGATTTTGTTGAAAGTATCCGTAGTAGCAATATTAATAATGTTACGTGTGATTGTAGAGGCCGAAATGATTGAATTTGCGGCAGCTTTTTGAAAAAGTTGCGGCAAAAGTTGTAATGTTTTGAGTCTTAATTTTTTTCAATATCATTAAATCAATTTATGATTTTATGATCCGCTTAAAAGTCCAATACTCCAAAAGTTTGCAGGATTTTTTGTGATTGTTGAGACCTAAAATTCCTGAATTCACTGCATCTTTTTCAGAAAGTTGTGGCAAAAGTTGCAATGTTTTGAGTCTTAATTTTTTTCATTAACATTAAATCAACTTATGATTTTATGATCCTGCCTCAAAGTCACTCTCCAGGATTTTTTTGGTGATTGTTGAGGCCTAAAATCTTAGAATTCATGGCATCTTTTTCAGAAAGTGGCGGCAAAAGTTGCAATGTTTTGAGGTTTAATTTTTTTCACATCATGAAATCAACTTATGATTAGGGATGTCCGATAATGGCTTTTTGCCGATATCCGATATTCCGATATTGTCCAACTCTTTAATTACCGATACCGATACCGATATCAACCGATATATGCAGTCGTGGAATTAACACATTATTATGCCTAATTTGGACAACCAGGTATGGTGAAGATAAGGTACTTTTTAAAAAAATTAGTAAAATAAGATAAATAAATTAAAAACATTTTCTTGAATAAAAAAGAAAGTACAACAATATAAAAACAGTTACATAGAAACTAGTAATGAATGAAAATTAGTAAAATTAACTGTTAAAGGTTAGTACTATTAGTGGACCAAGAGCACGCACAATCATGTGTGCTTACGGACTGTATCCCTTGCAGACTGTATTGATATATATTGATATATAATGTAGGAACCAGAATATTAATAACAGAAAGAAACAACCCTTTTGTGTGAATGAGGGGAGGGAGGTTTTTTGGGTTGGTGCACTAATTGTAAGTGTATCTTGTGTTTTCTATGTTGATTTAATAAAGAATAAAAAAAATAAAAAAATAAAAACCGATACCGATAATAAAAAAACCGATACCGATAATTTCCTATATTACATTTTAACGCATATATCGGCCGATATTATCGGACATCTCTACTTATGATTTTATGATTCTGCCTAAAATTCAGTACCTCCAGGATTTTTTTGTGATTGTTGAGGCCTAAAGGCCTGAATTTGCAGCATCTTTTTCAGAAAATTGTTGCAAAGTCGCAATGTTTTGAGTCTTAATTTTTTCCGGAATCATTAAATCAACTTATGGTTTTATAATCCCGCTTAAAAGTCAGTCTCCCCAGGATTTTGCAATCTTTTTTGTGATTGTTGAGGCCTAAAATCCTTGAATTTGTATCATATTTTTCAGAAAGTTGCGGCAAAAGTAGCAATTTTTTTAGGCTTAATTTTTTCCAATATCATTAAATCGACTTATGATTTTATGATCCGCTTAAAAGTCAAATCCTCCAAAACTTTGCAGGTTTTTTTGTGATTGTTGAGACCTAAAATCCCTGAATTCGCAGCATCTTTTTCAGAAAGTTGTGGCAAAAGTTGCAATGTTTTGAGTCTGAATTTTTTTCATTAACATTAAATCAACTCATGATTTTATGATCCTGCCTAAAAGTCAGTCCCTCCAGGATTTTTTTGTGATTGTCGAAACCTAAAGGCCTGAATTTGCAGCATCTTTTTCAGAAAATTGTTGCAAAGTCGCAATGTTTTGAGTCTTAATTTTTTACGGAATCATTAAATCAATTTATGGTTTTATAATCCTGCTTAAAAGTCAGTCCCTCCACGATTTTGCAATCTTTTTTGTGATTGTTGAGGCCTAAAATCCCTGAATTTGCAGCATGTTTTTCAGAAAGTTGCGGCAAAAGTTGCAATTTTTTTAGGCTTGATTTTTTCCAATATCATTAAATGAACTTATGATTTTATGATCCGCTTCAAAGTCCAATTCTCCAAAACTTTGCAGGCTTTTTTGTGATTGTTGAGACCTAAAATCCTTGAATTTGCAGCATCTTTTTCAGAAAGTTGTGGCAAAAGTTGCAATGTTTTGAGTCTTAATTTTTTTCATTAAAATTAAATCAACTAATGATTTTATGATCATGCCTCAAAGTCACTCTCCAGGATTTTTTTGGTGATTGTTGAGGCCTAAAAGGCCTACATTTTTTAGCATCTTGTTCAGAAAGTTGTGGTAAAAGTTGCAATGTTTTGTGGGTTTTTATTTTTCGATAACATTAAATCAACTTATGACTTTATGATCCTGCCTAAAAGTCTGACCCTGCAGTATCTTGCAGGGTTTTTGTGATTGTTGAGGCCTATAAAATAAAATTAGCTAAGAAAAGACCCCAATATTTGCAGACAAATGCAATTGTATTCTTAGAATGTCACCCAGGAAGGTTTTTACACATTCCCCTTGAATGCATGTGGTTTGTTTGCAGAAGACTTGCTGACACTTTCATCTAAAACTTTCTCAGGAGTGAAAGTTGTCAGCAAGCATAGACGTAGGCATCCATCTCATCACTGGGCTGTCCAAAGTGTGGCCACAGCTTCATTTTAAAGACTCATGGCACTTTTTAAAAAACAACATAGAATGTGGAAGTGATCTAGTGTATTGAAAGTCCAAATAATATGACTTATTTGTAACACTTTTATGAGTGGGGGCCTTTAGTCTGATTGTTTTAATCATACTGATTTAAAATCAATATTATGAATTATTGACCGATTTAAGGCTCCAATGATGTCACATTAGATATGCCACTTTATTTTCTAAGGGGGAAATACTGAATATTTTGTGTTTTTGCCTTAAACATTCAGTTCAGTTTATTTGGACCGTGCATACGATACAATGTGATGCATCACACAAATCCAGTTGTTTCATTACAGCACGGCCGAAAAGGAGTAAGAAGAAGCAGAGCTTATTTAATCCTTCCCCTTTTCATACCATAGCAATTTGTATCCCATTTCCTTGTTCTCTATAACAGAACAGTGAACAAATAAATACAATACCATAGTAAGCAAACAAATACTAAATACATACTGTAAATAATCTTTGTCTCAATAAAAAAAAAAAAAGGGTTCAAGATTTTAATCAAAAAACAGGGTTTTCTTTAACAAAAAGAGCGTAACACGTTAAAAACAACTTTATGTCAAGAGATAGATCTGAAATTGATCTATAGATATTTTAAAGTTAAATACCAATCATAGTCCCACACACACTAGGTGTGGTGAAATTACCCTCTGCATTTGACCCATCCCCTTGTTCACCCCCTGGGAGGTGAGGGGAGCAGTGAGCAGCAGCGGCGGCCGCGCCCGGGAATAATTTTTGGTGATTTAACCCCCAATTCCAACCCTTGATGCTGAGTGCCAAGCAGGGAGGCAACGGCTCCCATTTTTATAGTCTTTGGTATGACTCGGCCGGGGTTTGAACTCACAACCTACCCATCTCAGGGCGGACACTTTAACCACTAGACCACTGAGTAGGTGTAGCAGTGAAAGTAGGAACAAAAATACTATTTGACTTGTTTTTAAGGGACCTTCTTGGATCCCCGGGACCTTTAACGTTCACCAAAATGGAGGGTTATATATATATATGTAAAGTTTGGACCCCCCTGGTATAGCAGTTAAAGTACAAGAGCTTGTACGCTGAAATTAAGTTGCATGATTAATTTAAGTGTGTGCTAGATTATTTGTTGTGATGAATCACATGAGGTAACTTAAAAACAATATACAGCATTAGAAAATGTTCCGTGTGGTCCAAAAGTATATGTTGTTGTGGCGTAGTCCAGCGTGACCCGCCAGGCGGCGTCCGACGTGACCCAGCTGCGGTGATGTCACCACCGCCGCTCCTAGTGCACGCGAGCGTGACCAGTGGTCAACACCTGCTGCTCCTATTTCCTCTCCTTCATCCGCCGCATCTCCTCTCCCCTGCGTGGCCAGAGAGTGGATCCAGGTGTGGCCGCCATGAATAATGAGGGATGAGAAGCAGATGGAGCTTAGACGTTGACATGAGCTCAGTCCTTTCTTCCGGATGTTTCTCCTAATCCTCAAGCTTATACTTCTTTTGATTTGGCCTCTGTCCTTTACCTCCTACGTGCAGACGTCCCACAATGCACCTCGGTGTCTGCGGCCAACGCTGTAGACTGTCCATGGAGGGTGATCTAGGCGAGGGGGGTCCAAAGTCAACATTTTCAATATATTATTAAAAAATTGAATAAAATAGCAAATGGGTAAAAAAGTTGCAATATTGTCAGTAATAACATAAACTTTTTTTTTTAAACTGTCATTGCTAATAAATGAATCAAAATTTATGTTTTTATGAATTGTTAACCCATTCCAGACTTTAATTACTTCACATCAAATATTCCACTTTAAAATATTTTGGGGGAAAATATTGCATATTGCAATTAAAAAAACAAGTTTTCCATGACAAAAAGTGCATAAAAAAAGAAAAACTTAAATCATCGAAAAAATTTGAAAATTATCTAGTGCTTTAAGCCATGGAAGTAAAAATAAAAGTATGACTAATTTTTAACAATTTTATGAGTGGGACCCTTTTTGATCCCCAAGATTAATTAACTGTCATTGTTAAGGCAGCACGGTGGAAGAGGGGTTAGAGCGTCTGCCTCACAATACGAAGGTCCTGAGTAGTCGTGAGTTCAATCCCGGCCTCGGGATCTTTTTGTGTGGAGTTTGCATGTTCTCCCCGTGACTGCGTGGGTTCCCTCCGGGTACTCCGGCTTCCTCCCACCTCCAAAGACATGCACCTGGGGATAGGTTGATTGGCAACACTAAATTGGCCCTAGTGTGTGAATGTGAGTGTGAATGTTGTCTGTCTATCTGTGTTGGCCCTGCGATGAGGTGGCGACTTGTCCAGGGTGTATCCCGCCTTCCGCCCGATTGTAGCTGAGATAGGCTCCAGCGCCCCCCGCGACCCCGAAGGGAATAAGCGGTAGAAAATGGATGGATTGTTAAGGAAATAATAATGAATTAAAATCAGTGTTATGAATTATTAACCTATTCAAGGTTCCAATTACTTCACATCAAATAATCCATTTTGGAATATTTTGGGGGAAAATATTGTATATTGCAATAAAAAAAAAAGTTTTCCATGACAAAATGCGCATAAAACAAACCCTAAGCCCCCAAAAAAAACATTTAAAAAAACCTATAATCATCAAATAAATCTGAAAATGATCTAGTGTTTTAAGCCGTGAAAGTAAAACAAAGTTGAAACAAAAATATATTTGACTTTTTTTAACAATTTTATGGGAGGGACCCCTTTTGATTCTCAAGAATTTTAGTGGTATACTTTTTTTAACTGTCCCCAAGAATTTTTGTGTGATTTTTATTTTTTAAACAGTCATTTTTAAGAAAATAATAATGATTTAAAATCAATGTTATGAATTATTGACATATTCAAGTCTCCAATTACTTCACATCAAATATTACACTTTGCAATATTTGTGGGTGTATAATGTACACACACACACACACACACACACACTACCTTGTGTTAGTCCACTGCTGTGTGTATAATGTACACACACACTACCTTGTGTTAGTCCACTGCTGTGTGTATAATGTACACACACACACACACACACACACGACCTTGTGTTAGTCCACTGCTGTGTGTATAATGTACACACACACACACTACCTTGTGTTAGTCCACTGCTGTGTGTATAATACACACACACACACGGCCTTGTGTTAGTCCACTGCTGTGTGTATAATGTACACACACACACACACACGACCTTGTGTTAGTCCACTGCTGTGTGTATAATGTACACACACACACACTACATTGTGTTAGTCCACTGCTGTGTGTATAATGTACACACACACACACACACACTACCTTGTGTTAGTCCACTGCTGTGTGTATAATGTACACACACAGTATTTATCCAGATATGTAAGAAGTCAACCTCGTTGTAACCTCTACCCACAATCCCCTGCTGCTGTGGTGCAGGCCTGCATAGGTGTTTTGGCATGCCTTTTCCTTCCCCGTGGAACAATAATTACTGCTCTCAAGCAGTCCTCCTCACACATTCACCCTCGCACTATTAACAGCTTATTATAAGTGTTATAAGTAAGAAACTGTTGTGAGTCTACAATATCTGGCAGCAGTTTTTATTGTGTTGTCTAAGTAGACTTTGTATAGAGTAGAGCAGGGACTTCAGCCTTTTCCAGGTCAGGGACCTCCAAACTAACACAGAATAATACTGTATTTTCTGGACTATAGGGCGCCACATCTAGTAAATGTGAAAATAACAAATATTTTTCTGTATATATGCCGCAGATATATAGGTTGTGAAATTAGTTATTTACACAGAAATGTTTATTTACATACCTTAAATGTTTCCAAACGGTTTCTGTAACGCGGCAGTAAAACGGATGATCAAACAAAACAGAAGTCATGGTCATGGACCCACTAACTGCGCAAGCTAGCGCTCCAATCAGCTAAACACACTCAATAACTCCACGGTGACATTTTGGTGAATTTACTGAGGAATTTGTGAAAGTGAAACAATACAAAAATAATGCTGTTGTAAGTTAATAATACTGACACAGACACTCATAAAGCTGTTAGCATATTAGCTAATGCATGATCACATTACGATAGCGCGTACAAATATGCATGAAAACACTCCTACAGACATCACACATGGGACGCTTTAGTAAGTAAGAATTGTTTTAGTTAGCGTATTTTTCGGATTATAAATCACAGTTTTTTGCATAGTTTGGCCGGCGGTGCGATTTATACTCTGGAGCGATTTATATGTGAAATTATTAACACATTACGGCGCATTGTCTACCTTTGGAGTTGGCAGAGTTGTTTAGAAGCGACACCGAGGAAGAACATTTCATGGGATTTAGCAATTAGGAGTGACAGATTGTTTGGTAAACGTGTAGCATGTTCTATATGTTATAGTGATTTGAATGACTCTTACCATAATATGTTACGTTAACATACCAGGCACATTCTCAGTTGGTTATTTATGCGTCATATAACGTACACTTATTCAGCCGGTTGTTCACTATTCTTAATTATTTTAAATTGCCTTTCAAATGTCTATTCTTGGTGTTGGATTTTATCAAATACATTTCCCCCAAAAAATGCGACTTATACTCTTTTGCAACTAATATATGTTTTTTTCCATCTTTATTATGCATTTTCGGCCGGTGCGATTTATACTACGGAGCGATTTATAATCCGAAAAATACGGTATATTGTAAAATTTACAAACGTTGCTTGGAGTGATGAATGAAGAATCCATACCAGTAAAAACATTATGGACGGCTAGAAGACGGAACGGCACTTGCACTTCCGGTTCAAAGCTCAGTCTAAACAAGAGGACAATGCAGCACCTGCAGTGAGCGAATTAGTCCAAAAGGGGGCGCCATAGTACAAATAATAACACGCCTATTTGGCAGGGCTGTGAATCTTTGGGCACCTCATGATTCCAATTAGATTCTTGATTCAAAACGATTCTCAATTCAAAATCAATACTTTTTTAATAACATTGCGTGCCAGTTCTATGATGAACTACATTCCTCCATAAAATAGATAAACAGCTCTATATTACTTAAAATAAATGTATTATATTACTTAAAATCTAGCCAAACATTTAATAAAGTCAAATACAAACAAGGCAACAAGGGAAGTATCTCTTCTAAAGTAAATGTCTACAACAGTTATAGATCATCTACATTAACATGATGATTTGTCTGAGTGGCTGCACAGCACAGATTACATTTTTTTTTTAATCATTAGAAATAAAAATCGCGATTAATTTGGAAATCAATGTTTTTTTCACACCCTTACTATTCATTGTCTTCTTATTTGTTTTAAAAGTATTTGCATTATGATTTATAATTAGCTGCACTGTTTTGTAGGCCGCAGGGTTTAAAGCGTAGGGAAAAAAAGTAGCGCCTTATAGTCCGGACTTGACAGTGCATCCTGTATAAAGTGAAACTGGTCCTAAAGGTGACATGTTGCAAAAATACAGTCAAGCATATTTAAATATATATTTTTAATGTTCTCCCCGCAATTATAACACAAATTGAAATGTCATTAAATTAACATTAAAAACGTGGCCATTGTACCTCGCAAGTTTATAATAGAAACTTGATAATATTAGAGTATTCATGTTAGCAACTAAGACCACTAGCGATTCGAAAGTACCAATGATTGTCACACACACACTAGGTGTGGTGAGATTACCCTCTGCATTTGACCCATCACCCTCACCCCCTGGGAGGTGAGGAGAGCAGTGAGCAGCAGCGGTGGCCATGCCCGGGAATCATTTTTGGTGATTTAACCCCCAATTCCAACCCTTGATGCTGAGTGCCAAGCAGGGAGGTAATGGCTCCCATTTTTATAACGTTTAGCTCGCTAGTTGCCAGCGCGTGTTCGTTGCAAGCTCCAGTAGTGTTTAGAATAGAATAGAAAGTACTTTATTGATCCCTGGGGGAGATTCAGCACCTCAGTTCGCTCACAATATACAATAAATACTTAGGTATTTTTTACATGTGAATAATATAAATACAGTCTATTATACAGCATTATTCACATGTAAATAATATAAATACAGTCTACTATACAGCATTATTCACATGTGAATAATATAAATACAGTTTATTATACAGCATTATTCGCATGTGAATAATATAAATACAGTCTATTATACAGCATTATTCACATGTGAATAATATAAATACAGTCTATTGTACAGCATTATTCACATGTGAATAATATAAATACAGTGTATTATACAGCATTATTCACATGTCAATAGTATAAATACAGTCTATTATAAAGCATTATTCACATGTGAATAATATAAATACAGTCTATTATACAGCATTATTCACACGTGAATAATGTAAATACAGTCTATTATACAGCATTATTCACATGTCAATAATATAAATACAGTCTATTATACAGCATTATTCACATGTGAATAACATAAATACAGTTTCACTATATTGTTGTTATTGACCAGTAACACTAGACCTTCATGACCTCTTTCATTGGAAAAAACACATTTAATCAAGATGGAGAAGTGGAGGAAAAGGTTGAAGTTGATGTTGTGCAGCGTTGCATGAAGTGACGTAACGTCCATGTTGTTGTTTGATTTTTCCCAGCACATTTATTTCAAACTACTGTACTTTATAACCAGCGCCATATGACCTCGCTCTCCCTCACTTGGGAAGTTTATAGCCTGACAACAGACATGTCTGCACTTAGATGTACTCTTATCATGTATTCTTACAGTAACAAAATGTTTTGTTCTGCAGTGCATCGACAAGGCCAGAGACCTGCTGGATGCCGAGCTGACGGCCATGGCAGGAGAGAGCTACAGTCGAGCCTACGGGGTGAGTGCAAACATGTTTGACCTGGTTGCAGGTCGCCCACAGCCATGACCACCACGTTCATGTTCTAACGGCCATTCTGAGAAATACTCTTGACAAATTAAAACACATCAAAGAGCAAACGGGTGAAATGTAACGAGAAAAAGTTGAAATGTTGACTCTAATAACACAGAGCTGCCATTAAAACTATCATTGCTCAAAAATAATAATGAATCAAAATCAACGTTGTTATGAATTATTGACATATTTAAGGCTCCAATTACTTCACATCAAATATTAAACTTTAACATATTTATTGGGGAATATTGTGCACATTTTTGGGTGTTTGCCATTAACACTTAGTTTTACATGACAAAAACTGCATAAAACAAACATACAAAAAAAACCATAAAAATAATAACAAATTATAATCAAAAGATAGACTTGAAGTTCATCTAGAGATTTAAATGTTAAAAAAAAAAATTGTGTGGGACTCTTTTGGATCCCCAATAATTTGTGGGATTTTTATTTTTTTTTAAGCTCATCACTAAAACAAAATAATAATGAATTAAAATCAATGTTGTTATGAATTATTTACATATTTAAGGCTCCAATTACGTCACATCAAATACTACACTTTGAAATTTTTTTTAAAGGGAAATGTTGCATATTTTGTGTTTTTGCTGTACAAAAAAGTATTTCTTGAACAAAAAGAGCATAAAACATTTGAAAAAGAAAATGTTATATCAACAGATAGATCTAAAAGTTGATCTAGAGATTTAAATGTTGAAAAAAAAAGTACAACTTATTTTAACACATTTATAAGTGGGACCCTTTTGGATCCCTAAGATTTGTGCGTGGTATTTTTTTTTTAACTGTCATTGCTCAAAAATAATAATCAATCAAAATCAATGTTGTCATGAATTATTGACATATCCGATTGCTTCACAGCAAAGATTCCATCTTAAAAAATATTTTTGGGGAAAATATTGTGTATTTTGTGCTTGTGAAAAAAGGGCATAAAATAAAACAAAACAATAACAAATACAAACTTATAATCGACAGGTAAATCTGAAGTTGATCTCTCAGACTTAAGCGTTAAAAGTAAAGCCAAAGTATGACCTATTTTTAACACCTTTATGAATACAGACCCAAGAATTCAAGCGTGATGTTTTAAACTGTCATTGCTCAAAAAATAATATTGAATCAAAATGAATGTTGTTACAACAAAAAAAGAACTTTAATAACCCCAAAAACTTATAATCGATCAATAAATCTGAAGTTTTAAGCATTGAATGTAAAACAAAAGTTTTTTTAAAAAAAAAGACCTATTTTTAACACTTTTATGAGTAAGGACCCTTTTGGATCCCCAATAATTTTTGCATGATTTTTTTTATACTGTCATTGCTCAAAACATAATAATGAATCAAAATTAATGTTGTTGCAACAATTTTTTTTTTTTTTTTTAAACCCAAAAATAATAATTAATGAATAGATCTGAAGTTGATCTTGAGACTTAAGCGTTGCAAGTAAAAGAAAAAAAAGCATATCCTATTTTTAACACTTTACTGAGTGGAGACCCTTATGGATCCCTAATAATTTTAGTGGGATTTTTTTTTATACTGTCATTGCTCAAAACACAATAATGAATTAAAATCAATGTTGTTATGAATTATTGACCTATTTAAGGCTCCGATTACTTCACATCAAATATTATACTTTGAACATTTTTTGAGGAAAATTTTGCATATTTTTTGGTCCCTAAAAATTTTAATATGATTTTTTGCTAAATTTTTTTTATAATTAATCAAAATCAATGTAGTTATGAATTATTGACATATTTAAGGCTCCGATTATTTCACATCAAATATTCGCTTTGAAATATTTTTTGAGGAAAATGTTGCATATTTTGTGAGTTTGCCATATAAAGAAGTTGTTTTCTTTGACATAAAGGCCATAAAACAAACAAAAATACAAACAAATTAATATTTAATATAATCAACAGATAGATCTAAAGTTTATCAAGAGAATTAAGCGTTGAAAGTAAACAACAACAAAAAAAAGTTTGACTTATTTTTAATACTTTTATGAGTGGGACCCTTTTGGGTCCCCAAGAAGTTTAGTGGGATTTTTTTTATCAAAAAATAATAATGAATTAATGTTGTTACGAATTATTGACATATTTAAGGCTCCAATTATTTCACATCTAATATTACACTTTGAACATTTTTTAAAGGAAAATATTGCATATTTTGTTTGATTGTCATAAAAACAGGGTTTTGACAAAAAGGGCATGAATCATAAAAATAAATAACTTTATATTGACGGATAGATCTGAAATTGATTTAGAGATTTAAGTGTTGAAAGTAAAAAAAAGTGGATTTGGATCACAAATAATTTTAGTGGGATTTTTTTGCTCAAAAAAAAATTAATGAATCGAAATTAATGTTATGAATTATTGACCTACTTAAGGTTCCAATAAGTAGCATCTTTACTCTAATTGGGCCTTTATTTAGATGATTTTTGTCCATGTAAACATGGCTACTGCGTGGTTTTTGAGGAAAGTATTGCATTTTTTGTGTTTTTGCCAAATAAAAAACAAAGTTTTCTTTGACAAAAAAGGCATAAAGAAACAAAAAAAAAGATGTAAAAAAAAAAAAAAAAAGACAATCAACAGATCTGAAGTTGATCTAGAGATGTAAGTGTTGAAAGTATGACTCATTTTAACACTTTTATGATTGGGGCCTTTTTAGATCCCCAATCATTTTAGTGGGATTTTTCTTTAAAGCTGTCATTGCTCAAAAAATAATAATAAATCAAAATCAATGTTGTTATGAATTATTGACATAATTATGGCTCCAATTACATTTATTTTGTGTTTGCTCTATCAAAAGTTAGTTTTCTTTGACAAAAAAGGCATAAAACATACAAAGAAAACATAAAAAACTAACAAAAACTTATCATAGTACTGCATGTAGTAGTACATGTAGTAGTAACGCGGGTGTGTTCCCAGGCCATGGTGTCTTGCCAGATGCTGTCAGAGCTGGAGGAGGTGATCCAGTACAAGCTGGTCCCCGAGAGGAGGGACATCATCAGGGACACCTGGTGGGAGAGGCTGCAGGTAAACATCCACTCACCTGTGGAACACTTAACATGTGGGAGAGACTGCAGGTAAACATCCACTCACCTGTGGAAGATTTAACATGTGGGAGAGGCTGCAGGTAAACATCCACTCACCTGTGGAACATTTAACATGTGGGAGAGGCTGTAGGTAAACATCCACTCACCTGTGGAACACTTAACATGTGGGAGAGACTGCAGGTAAACATCCACTCACCTGTGGAACATTCAACATAAACATTTGAATACTGTCCTCATATCGTGACAATGCACCGTGACGCTTTTTTAACCTCAAATTTGATGCGACGCAACGCCCTCGCTTGCGGCTAACGTCCCTCCAGAGTCCAAAGACGATTCTAAATTACCAATCCTCGCTTTCATGGCGGCAAATGAAGTACATTTCGTTCAAGTATATAGTATCACTGGAGGATGAGGAATAGCTAAACATGCTTCGCTACACTGTAAGAGAATGCAAGAAGCCATGCGAACCCCTAGGCTAGAACTCTTGAATGTAAACATTAGTGGGCAGGTCAGTACAATTATCCACGATACCAAGTGTAGTATCAATCGATGGCCGATACGACAGTGATTACATCGCTGTTTCTTACCATCACAAACTTTTCTTACATTTTTTGGCGTTTTATTTTGGTATTGGTCACAAACTCAGGAAGTACGTGACATACGTTGTGACATTTTTGCTTGCTAAGACTATTTATATACACTTCAAATTCCCCTGCATGAATTAAATACACATTCATTCATCCAACAACTACCGTATTTTGGAGTATAAGTCGCACCGGTGTATAAGCGAAAATGCATAATAAAGAAGGAAATAAACATATATAAGTCAAATTTTTTGGGGAAATGTATTTGATAAAACCCAACACCAAGAATAGACATTTGAAAGGCAATTTAAAATAAATAAAGAATAGTGAACAACAGGCTGAATAAGTGTACGTTATATGACGCATAAATAACCAACTGAGAACGTGCCTGGTATGTTAACGTAACATATTATGGTAAGAGTCATTCATATAACTATAACATATAGAACATGCTATACGTTTACCAAACAATCTGTCACTCCTAATCGCTAAAGCCCATGAAATCTTATACGTATAGTCTCTTACGTGAATGAGCTAAATAATATTATTTGATATTTTACGGTAATGTGTTAATAGTTTCACACATAAGTCGCTCCTGAGTATAAGTCGCACCCCCGGCCAAACTATGAAAAAAACTGCAACTTATAGTCCGAAAAATACGGTACCGTTGTTTATCAAGGATAACAACATGGCAGTGTGTATATATATATATATATATACAGTATATATTAGGGGTGTAACGGTACACAAACATTTCGGTTCGGTACGTACCTCGGTTTAGAGGTCACGATTCGATTAATTTTCGGTACAGTAAGAAAACAACGAAATACAAATGTTTTGGTTATTTATTTACCAAATTTGTAAACAATGGCTTTATCCTTTTAACATTGGGAACACTATAATAATTCTGCCAACGTTAATCAACATTAAACTGCCTCAGGTTGTTGCTCAGATTAAAAAAAATAACAAAACTTTTCTTCTACATATAAAAAGTGCAACATTAAACAGTTTCAAGGCAACTCATCATGCTTTTTACAGCATTTGGGAAGCCTGTAGTTGATTTTTATTATGTAAATGTTATATTTGTATCAACATGTGATAGCAGGGACCCTGCCATTCAAAACTAGGCTGCTCCATTACTAATGATTAATGTAACTATAGCTGAAAAAATAGTACAATAGCAATAGGATAGCAAATAGTACAATAACAATATTCATCCCTGAACACCATGGAGTTCATGTAGGCTTAATGATGCAGTTACATTATTATATCAACTATCAGAGACAGAAACTCTTCATTTAATATAACGTCCTTTTTTGCTGCTTCAACACAGCTCAATCAACACAGAAAAAGGTCAAGTGAAATAACAGACAGACAGGGCTTTGCTGTCCGTAACACACACACACACCGCAAAATGAGCTAACGTTACGCTAAAAGCGAATTAGCCTTCACCTCAAGCCAGGACTGCGAGTGATCTGAGCTGCCTTTTATATTTCTAGAAGGTCAACGGGCTCATAGTGATGTTACTAGTAGTTGACTGGGAGGTGTTTATTATAATTTGGGAAGATATCGCTGCCTGATGCTTACCTGCTAAACGCTAAGCACTGACTACATGCGCTCTGAATATGCACTGCTGATTGGCTGTTACCGCTCTGAATGTAACCAATCAGATGGTTGTGTGGGTGGGACATAGCTGGGTGCTGTGTACTGACAGAGACAGGCAGAAGGAAGCGGAGCAGCTTGTTAAGACTTTAGCTTAGCTTTATATGTTCGTGTGGAAACTCGTTCGGTACACCTCCGAACTGAAGCGAACCCCCTATACCGAAACGGTTCAATACACGTACCGTTACACCCCTAATATATATATATATATATATATATATATATATATATATATATATATATATATATATATATTTATTTATATATACCTGTATGTGTGTGTATATATTTATGTGTATATATATATATATATGTATGTGTGTGTATATATTTATGTGTATATGTATATATATATATATATGTATATGTGTGTGTATATGTGTATGTATATATATATATATATATATATATATGTATATACTGTATATATATGTATATATATATGTGCGTGTATATATATATATATATATATATATATATATATATATATATATATATATATATATATTTATGTATATATGTATATGTATGTGTTTGTATATGTATGTGTATATATATATGTACATATATATATATATATATATATATATATATATATATATATATATATATATATATATATATATATATATATATATATATATATATATATATATATATATATATATATATATATATATATACAGTGGTGGTCAAAAGTTTAGATACACTTGTAAAGAACATAATGTCATTGCTGTCTTGAGTTTCCAATCATTTCTACAACTCTTGTTTTTTTGTGATGTAGTGATTGGAGCACATACTTGTTGGTCACAAAAAACATTCATGAAGTTTGGTTCTTTTATGAATTTATTATGGGTCTACTGAAAATGTGAGCAAATCTGCTGGGTCAAAAGTATACATACAGCAATGTTAGTATTTGGTTACATGTCCCTTGGCAAGTTTCACTGCAATAAGGCGCTTTTGGTAGCCATCCACAAGCTTCTGCTTGAATTTTTTGACCACTCCTCTTGACAAAATTGGTGCAGTTCAGCTAAATGTGTTGGTTTTCTGACATGGACTTGTTTCTTCAGCATTGTCCACACGTTTAAGTCAGGACTTTGGTAAAGGCCATTCTAAAACCTTCATTCTAGCCTGATTTAGCCATTCCTTTACCACTTTTGACGTGTGTTTGGGGTCATTGTCCTGTTGGAACACCCAACTGCGCCCAAGACCCAACCTTCGGGCTGATGATTTTAGCTTGTCCTGAAAAATTTGGAGGTAATCCTCCTTTTTCATTGTCTCATTTACTCTCTGTAAAGCACCAGTTCCATTGGCAGCAAAACAGGCCCAGAGCATAATACTATTCACCATGCTTGACGGTAGGTTGAGTGTTCCTGGGATTAAAGGCCTCACCTTTTCTCCTCCAAACTAATTGCTGGGTATTGTGGCCAAACAGCTCCATTTTTGTTTCATCTGATATCACATGGACAAAGATAAGACCTTCTGGAGGAAAGTTCTGTGGTCAGATGAAACAAAAATGGAGCTGTTTGGCCACAATAGGATATATTTATTTTTAGTACCCACTAGGTGTCGCCAAGAAACTAATAACCACTCCACTTCAATTAAAAGACAGCATAAATCCATTCCAGATGATTAATAATACGTTTGAAATGTTCCATTTCCAGTAATATGCTGTAAAAACTACCATAATGTTTGCTGTAAAAAAAAGGGGGCGATTGAGTGGTCAGAATGTTAGTGTGAAGTCATGTTGACACTTGTTGATTGACATTATATAGTTTTAATATCCACACAAGTATTATTAGAGAATATTAACATTTATGTTTTTTGTCACAGTGGAAATAAGTACTTTATTCAGGCATATTATTTACAAGCCTTTTGAAAAAAAATTATCCAACATTTCCCTAATCGTCAAAAAATGAGACTTTTTCTTTATGTCTTGTCAGCAAACTCTCCTTTTTTTGACATAATGATTTTTCTGCCCTGAAGTCGGCGTCCCACTCCTCCTTAAAATCAGTTTTTCCAGACTTTTCTTTTTGTCCACTTCAGTAAAATAGGTCAAAACTGAAATGTTCCCTTTTTTGTCCAGAACTTCTTGAGATGAGGTAATGGCCTCCGTGCCAAAAGACCTCAAAGATCATGTTGCACACCCGAAAAATCATTTCTCATCTGCTGTCAATCTTCTCTGTGCAGACAATGTCAGCCATTGTTTGTTGACTCAGCAGTAACAGCCCCCACTGTATGGCCCTCATAAACATCATCTCATAAACATCATCTCATAAATATAATATCATAAATACAATCTCACAAACATCGTCTCATAAACATCGTCTCATAAACATCAAAAAAATATTTAATTACGTGACGCATGCTAGCTGTTAGCATGTTATTATTTTAGCAAATTTTTCAGGTACAAACTTTTTTGAAAGATATTTTGTTACTTGACGCATGCTAGCTGTTAGCATGTTATTTTACTAAGCAAATGTTTCTGGTGTAAATCTCTTTAAAAATATTTGGTTACTTTGATGCATGTTAGCATGTTATTTTTTTAGCAAATCTTTCAGGTATTAACTTTTTTTAAACATTTTTGTTACATGACGCATGCTAGCTATTAGCATGTGATATTACTAAGCACATTTTTCAGGTACAAACCTCCTAAAAAAAGATTTTGTTACTTGACGCATGCTAGCATGTTATTTTTTTAGCAAATGTTTCAAGTATAAACCTCTTTAAAAATATTTTGTTACTTTACGCATATTAACTGTTAGCATGTTATTATACTAAGCAAAACTTTTAGGTATAAACTTCTTTAAAAAATATGTTGTTGCTTGACGCATGTTAGCATATTGTTTTTTTAGCAAATTTTTCAGGTACAAACCTTTTAGAAAAATATTTTGTTACTTAACGCATGCTAGCTGTTAGCATGTTATTTATTTAGCATATTTTTCAGGTATAACCTTTTTTGAAAAATATTTTACTTGATGCATATTATTTTACTAAGAAAACTTTTCAGGTGTAAACCTCTTTAAAAAATATTTTGTTACTTGACACATATTGGCATGTTATTTTTTTAGCAAATTTGTCAGGTATAAACCTCTTTAAAAATATTTTGTTACTTGATGCATGCTAGCTGTTAGTATGTTATTATACTAAGAAAAAATTTGAGGTCTAAGCCTCTTTAAAAAAATATTTTGTTACTTGACACATGTTAGCATGTTATTTTTTTACCAAATTTTTCAGTTATAAACTTTTTAGAAAAATATTTTGTTACTTAACGCATGCTAGCTGTTAGCATGTTATTTGGTTAGCAAATGTTTCAGGTATAAACCTCTTTAAAAAAAATGTTGTTACTTTACGCATATTAGCTGTTAGCATGTTATTTTTTTAGCAAATCGTTCAGGTATAAACTTTTTTGAAACATTTTTTGTTACTTGACGGATGCTAGCTGTTAGCATGTTATTTGGTTAGCACATTTCTCAGGTATAAATATTTTGAAAAATATTTTGTTACTTGACACATATTAGCATGTTATTTTTTTAGCAAATTTTTCAGGGATAAACCTCTTTAAAAATATTTTGTTACTTTATGTATAGTCGCTGTTAGCGTGTTATTTTTTTTAGCAAATTTTTCAGGTATAAACTTTTTTGAAAAATATTTTGTTACTTAATGCATGCTAGCTGTTAGCATGTTATTTTGTTAGCACATTTTTCAAGTATAAACTTCTTTACAAATATTTTGTCACTTTACGCATATTAGCTGTTAGCATGTTATTTTTTTAGCAAATCTTTCAGGTATTAACTTTTTTTAAACATTTTTGTTACATGACGCATGCTAGCTGTTAGCATGTTATTTATTTAGCAAATTTTTCAGATATAAACTTTTTTGACAAATATTTAGTTACTTGATGCATGCTCGCTGTTTTACTCATTTTGCAGTCACTATTTAGTTACCTGGCTAGCATGCTAACTGTTAGCATGTGAGTTGAACGTTCAGTATCCACACCCACTGTGTGTTCTCCCCTCAGGGCTGCCAGCGTATTGTGGAGGACTGGCAGAGGATCCTGATGGTGCGCTCCTTGGTGATCAGCCCACACGAGGACATGAGGACCTGGCTGAAATACGCCAGCCTGTGTGGCAAGAGTGGACGTCTGGTCAGTACCTTCACACCAACTCTATTTACAAACCCTGTTTCCATATGAGTTGGGAAATTGTGTTAGATGTAAATATAAACGGAATACAATGATTTGCAAATCATTTTCAACCCATATTCAGTTGAATATGCTACAAAGACAACATATTTGATGTTCAAACTGATAAACTTTTTTTTTTTTGCAAATAATTATTAACTTTAGAATTTGATGCCAGCAACACGTGACAAAGAAGTTGGGAAAGGTGGCAATAAATACTGATAAAGTTGAGGTATGCTCATCAAACACTCATTGAACAAGTGAACAGGCAAATTGGGAACAGGTGGGTGCCATGATTGGGTATAAAAGTAGATTCCATGAAATGCTCAGTCATTCACAAACAAGGATGGGGCGAGGGTCACCACTTTGTCAACAAATGCGTGAGCAAATTGTTGAACAGTTTAAGAAAAACCTTTCTCAACCAGCAAGGAATTTAGGGATTTCACCATCTACGCTCCGTAATATCATCAAAGGGTTCAGAGAATCTGGAGAAATCACTGCACGTAAGCAGCTAAGCCCGTGACCTTCGATCCCTCAGGCTGTACTGCATCAACAAGCGACATCAGTGTGTAAAGGATATCACCACATGGGCTCAGGAACACTTCAGAAACCCACTGTCAGTAACTACAGTTGGTCGCTACATCTGTAAGTGCAAGTTAAAACTCTCCTATGCAAGGCAAAAAACGTTTATCAACAACACCCAGAAACGCCGTCGGCTTCGCTGGGCCTGAGCTCATCTAAGATGGATTGATACTAAGTTGAAAAGTGTTCTGTGGTCTGACGAGTCCACATTTCAAATTGTTTTTGGAAACTGTGGACGTCGTGTCCTCCGGACCAAAGAGGAAAAGAACCATCCGGATTGTTATAGGCGCGAAGTTGAAAAGCCAGCATCTGTGATGGTATGGGGGTGTATTAGTGCACAAGACATGGGTAACTTACACATCTGTGAAGGCGCCATTAATGCTGAAAGGTACATACAGGTTTTGGAGCAACATATGTTGCCATCCAAGCAACGTTACCATAGACGCCCCTGCTTATTTCAGGAAGACAATGCCAAGCCACGTGTTACATCAACGTGGCTTCATAGTAAAAGAATGCGGGTACTTGACTGGCCTGCCATGAAATGACCAAATTTTAACGGTCAAATCAACTTCAGAACCCAACATTGATTAAACGTCATCATAAAGCACGTTGTTTCAACATTGTATGACCAAGTTTCAATGGTCAAATTAACATCAGAACCCAACATTGATTAAACGTTGTCAAAAAGCATGTTGTTTCAATGGTGTATTTGTGTTGTAGAATAATGGTAGAAGGTGGGGATTGAACCCCAGTAACCAGCAACCCTCCGATTGCTGGCACGGCCACTCACAAACTTCGCCACGCCACCCCGTGTTGAAGAATATTGGTTGGAAAATGACCAAATGTCAATGGTCAGGTCAACATCAGAACCCGACATTGATTAAATGTTGTCAAACATCTTGTTTCAACGTTGTATTTGTGTTGTAGAATATTGGTTGGGAAATGACTGAATTTCAATGGTCAAATCAACGTCAGAACCCAACATTGATTAAACGTTGTCAAAAAGTATGTTATTTCAACGTTGCATTTGTGTTGTAGAATATTGTTTGGGAAATGACCACATTTCAATGTCAAATCAACGTCACAACCTGACTTTGATTAAACGTTGTCAAAAAGCATGTTGTTTCAACGTTGTATTAGATTTGTAGAATATTGGTTAGGAAATGACCAAATTTCAACGGTCAAATCAACTTCAGAGCCCAACATTGATTAAACGTCATCATAAAGCACGTTGTTTCAACATTGTACGACCAAATTTCAATGGTCAAATCAACATCAGAACCCAACATTGATTAAACGTTGACAAAAAGCATGTTGTTTCAACGTTGTATTTGTGTTGCTCAACATCAGTACCTAATTCAACAAGTTCTCAATGTTGTTTCAATGTCTTGTGCCTGCTGGGTTCAGTGGGGGGGGGTTAGTTGATGTATCCAGAACTAGCTGCAGTGTGCTCACACAACCAGCAGGTAGCATCTAATACTGCATCATCTCTTTCTCTTTGGGACTCATCAGGTCCTCACATGGAGGAAACGCACACTTCACTCACGCTTTAAGTGAGGGATGCAACAACAAGGAATGCAGACCTGCTGTAATGTGTGTTGTTTTCCATCCTTCACCTGGCTGGTTACACACACACACACACACGTTCTTGTATTTGTTACCTTCTTGAGACCTGAGAAAAATGCCTCCCTCTTTAGGACCACCCTTTCTAGATATATAAAGATGTGTATTTACAACATGAATAATATATACATACTATGCAAATATCGAAAAGCTTGTTGTGAAAAATTAGTAGGAATTTCACAAGAAAAAGTTCACAATTTCACAAGAAAAAGGTTGAATGTTGGCAGTATTATAATAAATGTCATAATTTTACTCAAATCAAGTCAAAATTTTACAAGAAAAATTGAACATTTGTGCAATATTAAAAGTTGGTATTTTACTCAATAACAGTCGCAATTTACAAGAAAAGCTTAACATTTTGGCAAGTGATGTCACTTCCTGTTCCGGTAGCTGAACTGGCGCTCTCAAATTTTACTCCCAAAATTTAAGTTTAATAATATAAGGAGGAATTTTGCGATTAATTTAACAAGTGAATGTCTGCAGTAACTAGCCGGTGCGCTCTTACGACGACGAGATGGCGCCCATGGCTGATTATAGCGAACTTAAAAATTCAATCGACACTCTGATCGAGGAAGTTGCTACGATCAAGGAGCAGCAGAAAACTATCATGGCACTTGTTGGGCAGCTGGATCAGATGAGGGCTGACAATCTGGAGAAAATAAGAAAATCGCAATTCTGGAGAACAGAGTTGCTGATATTGAGCAGTACACACGGATCAATGATGTCATCATCACCGGACTTAGCATCAAACCCCGGTCTTACGCACGAGCTGTGACCCCAGCGAATGGAGGGGAGCCGGCGCAGTTGGATTATTTCAATGGAGTGACAGGTAGCGGTCTTCATGCAGTCCATGGACATACAACTGGACTGTAACAGCATCGAAGCATGTCACCTTTTGCCTAGGAGAGGAACAAACGACAAGCCGAGCGTAGTGCTGAGATTTTTAAACAGAAAGCACAAGATTGCGTTGCTAAAACGGAAGAAAGCTAAAATGAACAAACGTATACACGAACGACCATTTGACCAAACAAAATGCTGATATAGCCCGAAAAGCACGCAAAATGAGGAGAGAAGAAAATTCTACAAACTTGGACTGCAAACTGTAAAGTATTCATCAAACTCAACGGTACTCCGGAGAACGCCAAAGTGCTGGTTATTAGAAACATCGAATATCTGAACGAATATGACGTTTGAACTGGACTGTAAGGTAAAAGCGACCAAACACAATCATGACACACATTGACAATACGCAAGATGCAACCCATGACACTAGCCACATAATTCAGTTGATAAGTGAATATGACAATGTGCATCTCAATACACTGAGCACCACCTACAAGACTTGGAACATGATATAGACCTGGACAATAATTTCCTCCTCAATATCAATGAGAACTGCTGCTACTACACCAATGAACAGTACAACCAGAACATTATTACTAAGGGCAAATTATTAATTATCCATTTCAATAGTAGAAGCCTAAACATGAATTTCAAGGACATCAAGGACCATTTACACACCTTTTCACAACCATTTAACATAATTGCATTATCAAACTTGGATTAACAGGGAAAAAGTGACAGATTTTGAACTGGATGGTTATGACCTTATTAATGTAAATATACAAAACAAGGGGGGTGGAGGGGTGGCAATCTATGTGGATAACACCTTGAGATTCAAACGTCTGGATGATATGACAACTGTGGTTGATAACCTACTTGAATGTCTAACAGTTGAAATTTGTATGGAAAAAAGTAGAAATGTCATTATTAGTTGTATATACAGATCGCCAGGTACAAGCATTGAACATTTTACAGATTGGATGGAATGCCTGTTTTCAAAGAAGAGTAACGTTAATAAAGCTGTCTTCATTTGTGGAGACGTTAATATTGACCTGTTAAATCCCAGTAAAAATAAAGATATAGATAATTTCATTGACATAATGTACAGTATGAGTCTATATCCCAAAATCACCAGACCCACTCTAATCCACAACATATTCACTAATGATATTGAGAATAAGACCGTAAGTGGGCTATTGATCAAAGATATCACTGACCACCTCCCAGTTTTTCTGATATTTAATGGAAACTACAGGACAAAAAAATTAGAAAAGCCAATCCAATACAGAAGAACGAGATCAGAGGAATCCATGAGTTCATTTAAACATGATTTTCTGGAGCAGAATTGGAATGTAATTTATGAAAATGGTGACGTTAATAGTGCTTAAAATATATTCTTGAGAATATTTAGGTCATTATATGATAAAAATTGCCCAATAAAAGAATGCACCAGTAAAAGAAAATATACTAATTGTCCTTGGATCACAAAGGGATTGCAAAATGCTTGCAAAAAGAAAAACACTCTTTACAGGGAATTTATAAGATTGAAAACAAAAGAAGCAGAAAATAAATATAAAAAATATAAAAACAAGTGAACTCATATTATAAGGTCAAATAAGAGAGACTATTATAAGAAATTACTAAATGATAATAAAAACAATATCAAAGGAATATGGAATTTATTAAACAGTTTTATAAGAAACAATACCTCTTCAAATAACTATCCAACGTATTTCACGAATGATGGTAAAGAAAATGATAATATTGAAGATGTGGCTAATGCCTTCAATAAATTCTTTGCAAGTATTGGACCCGAACTTGCAGAAAAAATCCTAGATCCACAGACAACTGGTAAAAATATGGAGGGATTGTTGGAGAGAAATCCCAATTGTATGTTTTTAAATGCAGTGGGTGAAGAAGAAGTGTTGGATATTGTAAACAAATGTAAGAACAAAATGTCCACTGACTCCAATGACATTATAATGGCATTGGTGAAAAAGGTCATTACAGGGATATCAAAACCATTAACATATATCTGTAATTTGTCATTTCAAACCGGCGCATTTCTAAATGAAATGAAAATAGCTAAAGTTATACCTTAACTTAAAGTTAAAAAGTTATACCTCTGTTTAAAACTGGGAGCAAGTACCACTTCACAAACGATAGACACGTCTCTTTACTTCCACAATTCTCTAAAATATTAGAAAAACTATTCAATAACAGGTTAGATGCATTTATAGAAAAGCATAAATTACTCTCTGACTGTCAATATGGGTTTAGATCAAACAGATCTACATCAATGGCAATAGTTGAAACAATAGAGGAAATCACAAATGCCATAGAAAAGAAACAATATGCAATGGGAATATTTATTGATCTAAAAAATGCAATTGACACAATTAACCATAATATATTAATCAATAAAATGGAAAAGTATGGAATCAGGGGAGTTGTACTAGACTGGCCTAAAAGTTACCTAAATAAGAGACAATAGTTTGTGAAGTTGGGGGATTGCTGTTCATCATGTTTGGACATTGCTTGTGGTGTCCCCCAGGGGTCAGTGTTGGGGCCAAAATTGTTCATCCTGTATATCAGGGGTGTCAAACTCATTTCGCATCGTGGGCCACATACGGCCTAGGGAGATGTCAAGTGGGCCGGACCATTAAAATTATACCATACTCTGCTATAAATAACCAGTCCACTCCAACTCTGTCCAATGCAGCAACGACAGAGCCAAAAATGTCCTCGGCTGTTGTGGTGTCCATCATTGGCACCAACTCAAGAAACTCTTCAGTAACAGTCAATGTCTCATCAACTCCTCGAATAAATATGGCCAGTTGGGCCACGTCTGTGATGTCAGTGCTCTCGTCAATTGCCACGGAAAATGCAATAAATGACTTAACTCTCTGTTTCAATTGACTGTCTAAATCTGCCGATAGTTCCGAAATCCTCTCTGCTATAGTATTCCTCGTCAGGCTAATATTGGCAAAAGCTTGTCGCTTCTCGGGACATACAAGTTCAGCCGCCTTCATCATGCATCGTTTAACAAAGTCACCGTCGGAATACGGCTTCGATGCTAATGCTATTTCGCTAGCAATTAGGTAGCTGGCTTTTACCGCTGCTTCACTGACTTCTCGGCTCTGGATGAAAGTTGACTGCTGTTTCCTCAGACCCGCCAGCAATTCGTTAATCTTATCTCTTCTCAGTTGTCCTTGCAAGCCGTCATATTTTTCGCTGTGATGAGTCTCGTAGTGGCGTCGAATATTATATTCCTTCAATACCGAAACTTGTTGCAAACACACCAAGCACGAAGGTTTTCCGTGCATCTCTGTAAATAAATAGGACGTGGTCCATTTTTCTTTGAAAATTCTACACTCCCTATCTACTTTTCTCCGTTTGGATAACGACATTTTGGCTAATGAGGGTGTAGCGGAGAGGTAGAGACCAAGGTATTAACAACGTCGTAACAAGCAGCAGATGGCGCATTGATACCGTGTGCTGTTTTCAGTCTGTCTCAGTGATGCGGCTTGTCTTCTACTCTGATGGAAAGAGTGCGCCCCTTAGCGGATAATCCATGAATTGCAGCGAATTTAAAATATTAATTCCATGTCTTTTATGCATTTTTTCCACTTTCAAATTATCCTGCGGGCCTGATCGAACCTCCTTGGGGGCCGGTTCCGGCCCGCGGGCCGTATGTTTGACACCCCTGCTGTATATCAATGATATATGTAAAGTGTCTAGCTTATTGAAATTAGTGTTATTTGCTGATGACACTAATATATTTTGTTCAGGAGCTGACTTAAATCAATAGCAGGAAGTCATTATGGAAGAAATTAATAAATTAAAAACTTGGTTTGACTATAATAAATTGTCATTAAACCTGACTAAGACTAAGTTAATGCTGTTTGGAAAGAGGACATGTGAAACAAGGGTGCAGATACAAATAGATGGGGTGGATATTGAAAGGGTTTTTGAAATAAAATTCCTTGGAGTTACAATTGACTATCAAATTAACTGGAAATCACATATAAAACATGTACAATCTAAGCTGTCAAGAAGCATCTCAGTAATAAATAAAGCAAAGCAGGTTCTGGATCACAAATCACTCCACATTCTCTACTGTTCATTAATCTTACCATATTTAACCTACTGTGTGGAAGTCTGGGGAATAATTATAAAACCTCATAAACTCAATAACTATACTTCAGAAAAGAGCTGTACGCATCATCGACAAGGTTGGATATCTGGACCATACTCATTCACTATTCTTACAGTCAAAGATATTTAAATTTAATGATATTATTTTGTATCAAACTGCACAATTAATGTACAAAGCCTAAATAAATAAACTACCAGGAAGCATTCTAAAATTGTGGGGTTGCCCATTGAGGCAGAGGTGCTGCTGTTGTCGCATGATACCATTTCCATGATCCCCAGTGGTAATGGTGTGGCTATGTATGTGTGCAGTGTGCATATGTATGTATATATTTATGATTTATGTATATACAAGTTCATTAAGTTTGTACATAGAGTGAACAGGTAGTTCTGGCTCAGAATAATTTATGATTTAAAGAAAAGGGGTGGGATTAAATAAGTGTAAACTTCTCACTCCTTTTCAAATATGTAAAAAAAAATAAAATAAAATAAAAAATAAAGTCCATTGCTCATTTGGTTTATTTTTTTTCGTTTTTTATTCTCCATTGTTTTCATTTTGTTATAATGGCTGTTAAGGCTATAGCACTGTTTTGGATCAGGCTTGCTCTTGTTTTTTTGCAAAATTGAAATAAAAATATATAAAATCAAAAAATATATCAAATCAAATTTTATGAAAAGAGTCTTAATTTTACTCGACAAAAGTCACAATTTTATAAGAACATTTTAAATGTTGGCAGTATTATAATAATCATCTGAATTTTACTTGGAAAAATGATGACAAAAGTAATTTTACTCAAAAAATGTCACTATTTTACAAGAACAACAACAAAATTGTCAATATTGTGATACAAGTCAGAATTTTATATGACAAATGTCACCAATTTGCATTAAAAAGTAATAATTTAACATTGAAAAGTAATATTTTTTCATAAAAATTAATCATTTTTTGAGAAAATATTTAAATACTACAGAAACAGAAAGAATATGAGACATTGTTGCCAATTTTATAAGAAAAAAGTCACATTGTGAGAAAAAGACTGCTTTTTTGTTTGTAATTGGTTTTTAATCTTCATTATTTACTTCAAGTTATTACAGTATGTCTCTATATACATATTTATTTTATGTTTTTTATTCATTTTGGCCAAAGGGGGCGCATTTCAATTTATTACACACACTTGTTATTTCATATGTTGACCAGAGAGGGAGCACTTTTAAAAGCAACACACAGTCAATTTGAAAAATCCCTCCTTTTTGGGACCACCCTCATTTTGACCAGCAGGGGTGCAAATGAGACATTCTCTATTAGATGCAATGTTATTGGGACCATGATTTATGTCATCACTTGTTCACACCTCCTCATATGGAAGATACTTTTCCTTCTGCATGTCTCAAGAAGGGTAGAAACACATACACACACACACACACACACACACACACACACACACACACACACACAGAGTGCGAGGGCGCCTCTGGGTGATGTAAGTGAAAGTGAAAGCAATGATGGTGGGATGTGAATACAAGGTGTTGGAAAAAGTGACCTCCTTCCTAATTACGTATGCATGCTGCTTTTATTATGAAGCTCTGTCAGCTCTTTTTTTTTTCCAAAATGACGAGGGGTCAGCAGGGGTCGGCGTTCACGGTCTATAAAGCTCCCTGACACTGCTCTTCCTTCCCGGCAGGCCCTGGCCCACAAGACCCTAGTGCTGCTCCTGGGCGTGGACCCTTCCAAGCAACTGGACCACCCTCTGCCCACAGCCCACCCGCACGTCACCTACGCCTACATGAAGTACATGTGGAAGAGCGCCCGCAAGGTAAGAGCCCTGCCACTCGCAAGTTATGTCATTTTCACAACTTCCTGCTTTTGGCCATCGCCGGAAGGACCCGGCCGCGGAAATGTCGTGTTTCCATCAGATGTAAGACGAGGAAAATGTCACATTTCATTTTAATATCATGCAGGAACACCAGGATTTATAAGTCGTTTTAAACGGCAAAAATATTGACCGTATTTTCCGGACTATAGAGCGCCGGTTTATAAGCCACACCCACTAAAGTTTAGGGAAAATAAAAAAGTTTCCACATATTAGCCGCACCAGACTATAAGTCACAGATACTATATACAGGACTGTCTCAGAAAATTAGAATATTGTGATAAAGTCCTTTTTTTTCTGTAATGCAACTAAAAACATGAAAATGTCATACATTCTGGATTCATTATACATCAACTGAAATATTGCAAGCCTTTTATTATTTTAATATTGCTGATTATGGCATACAGCTTAAGAAAACTCAAAAATCCTATCTCAAAAAATTAGAATATTTCCTCAGACCAAGTAAAAAAAAAAGATTTATAACAGCAAAACAAAATCAAACATTTGAAAATGTCAATTAATGCACTCAGTACTTGGTTGGGAATCCTTTTGCACAGATTACTGCATCAATGCGGCGTGGCATGGAGGCAATCAGCCTGTGGCATTGCTGAGGTGTTATGGATGCCCAGGATGCTTCAATAGCAGCCTTTAGCTCATTTGCATTATTGGGTCTGGTGTCTTTCAGCTTCTTCTTCACAATACCCCACAAATTCTCTATGGGGTTCAGGTCAGGGGAGTTGGCAGGCCAATCGAGGACATTAATGCCATGGTTAGTACACCAGTTACTGGTGGTTTTGGCACTGTGGGCAGGGCCCAGATCATGCTGGAAAAAGAAATCATCATCTCCATAGAGCTATTTTTTTTAATTTATTTCTTGTGCGGCCCAGTGATTGGGGACCACTGATATAGAGGATATTTGACCAGCATGTTCTGCAGTAGATCCTTAAAAACATGAAGTGTTCTTGTCATGTAGAGGATCTTAGACCAGCATGTTCTGCAGTAGATCCTTAAAAACATCAAGTGTTCCTGTCATATAGAGGATCTTTGACCAGTATTTTCTGCAGTAGATCCTTTAAAAAACAGCAAGAGTGTTCCTGTCGTATATAGGCTCCTAGACCAGCAATTTCTGCAGTAGATCCTATAAAAAACATCACGAGTGTTCCTGTCATATAGAGGACCTTTGAGTAATTGTTTTGCAGTAGATCCTAAAACCAACAGGAGCTCCTGTCAAATTGAGGACCTTTGACTGTTTTTGCAGTAGATCCAAAAACAGAAATGCGCTCCCGACACATAAAGGATCTTTGACTAATGTTTTTGCTGTAGATCCTAAAACAAAAAAATGCTTCTGTCACAGAGGATCTTTGGCTGATGTTTTTGCAGTATATCCGTAAAAAACATCAGCATGTTCTTGTCATGTAGAGGATCTTTGACTAATGTTTCTGCAGTAGATCCTGAAACAGAAAAGCGGTCCTGTCACATAGAGGATCTTTGGCTACTGGTTTTGCAGTACGTCCTTAAAAAGCATCAGTGTTCTTGTCATATAGAGGATCTTTGACTGATGTCTCTGCAGTAGATCCTAAAACATAGAGGATCTTGGCTAATGTTTTTGCTGTCGGTCCTTAATTCCGACTGCGTGGCATCCTTGTGCACTTTGTCTCAAAGATTGTTTTGCTTCTTGTCAGATCGATGCCTTCCAGCACATGCAGCATTTTGTGCAGGGCATGCAGCAACAAGCCCAACACGCCATTGCAGCCGAGGACCAGCAACACAAGCTGGAGCTCCATAAACTGATGGCCAGGTTTGTTGTCTTTTCCCATATTTAGTCTCTGTTTCATGTGCCAAACAATATTCACATCTCCTAAAAAAACACTACCATTGTGCAATATTCACATCTCCTAAACAAACACCACCATTGTGCAATATTCACATCTCCTAAACAAACACCACCATTGTGCAATATTCACATCTCCTAAACAAACGCCACCCTTGTGCAATATTCACATCCCCTAAACAAACACCACCATTGTGCAATATTCACATCTCCTAAACAAACGCCGCCATTGTGCAGTATTCACATCTCCTAAACAAACGCCGGCATTGTGCAATATTCACATATCCTAAACAAACACCGCCATTGTGCAATATTCACATCTCCTAAACAAACGCCAACATTGTGCAATATTCACATCTCCTAAACAAACACCACCATTGTGCAATATTCATATCTCCTAAACAAACACCACCATTGTGCAATATTCTCATCTCCTAAACAAACACCACTATTGTGCAATATTCACATCTCCTAAACAAACACCACCATTGTGCAATATTCAAATCTCCTAAACAAACACCGCCGTTGTGCAATATTTACATCTCCTAAACAAACACGGCCATTGTGCAATAATCACATCTCCTAAACAAACGCCGCCATTGTGCAATATTCACATCTCCTAAACAAACACCGTCATTGTGCAATATTCACATCTCCTAAACAAACACCGCCATTGTGCAATATTCACATCTCCTAAACAAACGCCACCATTGTGCAATATTCACATCTCCTAAACAAACACCACCATTGTGCACTATTCACATCTCCTAAACAAACACCACCATTGTGCAATATTCTCATCTCCTAAACAAACACCACCATTGTGCAATATTCACATCTCCTAAACAGTAAACAGGGAAAGAGGGTGCACCCAGGAAACAGACTAAAACAGGAAAACTACTAAACATAAATCATGCCATGACCCGGGTGACGAATCATGACATAACCTCCCCCCTTAAGGGACGGATACCAGACGTCCCAAGCTAGAAACTCATCCCCTAAAAAACAAAAACAGAATAAGTCCAAAGTCACAGGAGGGTGGAGAGAGGACTTAGCGGTGGGCCGCCAGGCCAAGCGTCCCCGAAGCCACCGGCGACGAGTCAGGTGGCGGCGGCGAGTAGGACGTCCTCGGAACGACCATGTCTGTGGCCGTTGGGGAAGCGGACAAGACTGGTGCCAGAACCTCAGCAGTCTGAGTCCTGCACCCAAGTCCTGGGCGCTGCTGTTGGCGCCAAAGGCGTCAATGAATAGTCCAGAGACGAGGAGGTGGGCGGCGCCGAGGTGCGGCCCGCCGGAGACGTGGAGGTGGGCGGCGCCGTGTTGCGGCCCACCGGAGACGAGGAAGTGGGCGGCGTCGGGGTGCGGCCCGCCGGAGACGAGAAGGTGGGCGGCGACGAGGTGCGGCCCGCCGGAGACGAGGAGGTGGGTGGCGCCGTGCTGCGGCCCGCCGGAGACGTGGAGGTGGGCGGCGCCGTGTTGCGGCCCACCGGAGACGAGGAAGTGGGCGGCGTCGGGGTGCGGCCCGCCGGAGACGAGGAGGTGGGCGGCGCCGGTTGCGGCCAACCGGAGACGAGGAAGTGGGCGGCGTCGGGATGCGGCCCGCTGGAAATGAGGAGGTGGGCGGCGACGGGGTGCGGCCCGCCGGAAACGAGGAGGTGGGCGGCGACGGGGTGCGGCCCGCCGGAAACGAGGAGGTGGGCGGCGACGGGGTGCGGCCCGCCGGAGACGAGGAGGTGGGCGGCGCCGTGTTGCGGCCCACCGGAGACGAGGAAGTAGGCGGCGTCGGGGTGCGGCCCACCGGAGACGAGGACGTGGGCGGCGTCGGGGTGCGGCCCGCCGGAGACGAGGAGGTGGGCGGCGACGAGGTGCGGCCCGCCGGAGACGAGGAGGTGGGTGGCGCCGTGCTGCGGCCCGCCGGAGACGTGGAGGTGGGCGGCGCCGTGTTGCGGCCCACCGGAGACGAGGAAGTGGGCGGCGTCGGGGTGCGGCCCGCCGGAGACGAGGAGGTGGGCGGCGCCGGTTGCGGCCAACCGGAGACGAGGAAGTGGGCGGCGTCGGGATGCGGCCCGCTGGAAATGAGGAGGTGGGCGGCGACGGGGTGCGGCCCGCCGGAAACGAGGAGGTGGGCGGCGACGGGGTGCGGCCCGCCGGAAACGAGGAGGTGGGCGGCGACGGGGTGCGGCCCGCCGGAGACGAGGAGGTGGGCGGCGCCGTGTTGCGGCCCACCGGAGACGAGGAAGTAGGCGGCGTCGGGGTGCGGCCCACCGGAGACGAGGACGTGGGCGGCGTCGGGGTGCGGCCCGCCGGAGACGAGGAGGTGGGCGGCGACGAGGTGCGGCCCGCCGGAGACGAGGAGGTGGGTGGCGCCGTGCTGCGGCCCGCCGGAGACGAGGAGGTGGGCGGCGACGGGGTGCGGCCCACCGGAGACGAGGAAGTGGGCGGCGCCGTGTTGCGGCCAACCGGAGACGAGGAAGTGGGCGGCGTCGGGGTGCGGCCCGCCGGAAACGAGGAGGTGGGCAGCGACGGGGTGCGGCCCGCCGGAGACGAGGAGGTGGGCGGCGACGGGGTGCGGCCCGCCGGAGACGAGGAGGTGGGCGGCGCCGTGTTGTGGCCCACCGGAGACGAGGAAGTAGGCGGCGTCGGGGTGCGGCCCACCGGAGACGAGGACGTGGGCGGCGTCGGGGTGCGGCCCGCCGGAGACGAGGAGGTGGGCGGCGACGGGGTGCGGCCCGCCGGAGACGTGGAGGTGGGCGGCGACGGGGTGCGGCCCACCGGAGACGAGGAAGTGGGCGGCGCCGTGTTGCGGCCAACCGGAGACGAGGAAGTGGGCGGCGTCGGGGTGCGGCCCGCCGGAAACGAGGAGGTGGGCAGCGACGGGGTGCGGCCCGCCGGAGACGAGGAGGTGGGCGGCGACGGGGTGCGGCCCGCCGGAGACGAGGAGGTGGGCGGCGCCGTGTTGTGGCCCACCGGAGACGAGGAAGTAGGCGGCGTCGGGGTGCGGCCCACCGGAGACGAGGACGTGGGCGGCGTCGGGGTGCGGCCCGCCGGAGACGAGGAGGTGGGCGGCGACGGGGTGCGGCCCGCCGGAGACGTGGAGGTGGGCGGCGCCGTGTTGCGGCCCACCGGAGACGAGGAAGTGGGCGGCGTCGGGGTGCGGCCCGCCGGAGACGAGGAGGTGGGCGGCGACGGGGTGCGGCCCACTGGAGACGAGGAAGTGGGCGTCGCCGTGTTGCGGCCAACCGGAGACGAGGAGGTGGGCGGCGACGGGGTGCGGCCCGCCGGAGACGAGGAGGTGGGCGGCACCGTGTTGCGGCCCACCGGAGACGAGGAAGTGGGCGGCGTCGGGGTGCGGCCCACCGGAGACGAGGAAGTGGGCGGCGTCGGGGTGCGGCCCACCGGAGACGAGGAAGTGGGCGGCGCCCGGGTGCGGCCCGCCGGAGACGAGGAAGACGTCATGGAAGACGTCGTGGAAGACGTCATGGAAGACGTCGTGGAAGACGTCGGAGGCGAGGAGGAAGACATCGTGAAAGACGTCGGAGGCGAGCAGGAAGACGTCGTGGAAGACGTCGGAGGCGAGCAGGAAGACGTGGAAGACGTCGGAGGCGAGGAGGAAGACGTCGGAGGCGAGGAGGAAGACGTCATGGAAGACGTCAGAGGCGAGGAGGAAGACGTCGTCGTGGAAGACGTCGGAGGCGAGGAAGACGTCAGAGGCAAGGAAGACGTCAGAGGCAAGGAAGACGTCGTCGTGGAAAACGTCGGATGCGAGGAAAACGTCGTCGTAGAAACCGTCGGACGCGGCGCCAGAGGCAAGGCAGGCGGCTCGTCTGTCGCCGTGGACGGAGCAGGTGTCAGCAGACCCAATACCGAGCCAGACTGTTGACCCAGCAACTAGTGCTGGGTGAACTATAAAGGGGAGTGATCACCTGGTGGGAACACTAATTGCTAAACAAAGACAGGTGAGGAGAATCAGTGCCCATGGAAACCAACAGTAAACAGGGAAAGAGGGTGCAATAATATATTTGAGAAGGTTTACTGTCAGTGATACAATTCCACCAATGTAGATTGAACTTAAAGAGCGCATACCTGCATCCCATCTCCTAAAAGTAAACATTTTTAACAGAATCCAGATGGTGATTCGGATCAGCCCCAAAATGTAATCACTTGTTCCTTATTCCACTTCTGACATGTCCTGAAAGTTTCATTAAAATCCGCTGGTAACTGTTTGAGCTACGCTCCTAACTAACAGACCCCAAATAATAATTAGAATGAAGTAAATGCTAATGTTTGTGCGTGTTTGTTTGCTTCGTGCCTCGCTTTCCAGCCAGTTGCAAGAGGGTTCACTCTTTGCTTCGGTGTCAGCAGCTCTCTAACCAAACGAGATCAACTGAGCAAACCCTCCTGTCAGTCATCCCCTGTCTTTGTCTCTGTGGGCGGAGGCGGGGCGGCGAGCACACTCACTCACTGATGTTCAGCCTCCAAACGTACACGTGAAGTTGGACCTGACCTGGGCCCACGGTCGCTAAGTCAAGAAATGGAACAATAAATAAAAATAAAGTCGATAACTTTGCAGGCATGGATACATTGCTACATTTTCTTTGTCTCTCACGTCAAACGAGGAGAAAGAGGTGTCACTCTGTGCATCGCTCTCAGCACCAAAGCGCGTTTATTTAACAGTAGAATCAATTGTACGCACTGAGCCCTCTTTTCAGTCATCCACAATCTTGGTCTGGGTGGGCGCAGAGAGGGGCCGCCATGTGGCACACACAGGATTCACAGACATGACCTCCCTACCCGCCACTCGCTTGTGAGAAGTTTCGCAAGGTCACAAAAATTAAGAGGAAAAAAATATGCTGACAAAGACAAATGTCCAGTTGTGGGATTATTTCAGCTTCAAACTGGATGGGCAATATGAGCCCATCAACACGGACTAACGAGCGAGAATGCCGTGTTGGCAACAAACAGAAAGACAGCTAGGAAACAATTGCTCTCTAAGATATTTATTTAAGGTAACATTTGGCTTCCAGAAATGAGAGCAATTTATGTTTTTGTTTCTTTTTTTATTTAGGATAACAAAGTTAGTTACCAATTACAGTACTATGGTAAACAATTCTAGTATACAGTGATGAGAAAAAAAAGTTTATATCCTTTTAAATGGTTACTTGCGTTATTATTTTACATTATGATTACATTAGTGCTTAATTTAGTGACAAAATAATGCTGACATTAATATTGTTTATCAGCAAATAATTGTAGGACAATATATCGGTCGGCAAAATGTGTCCTCGGCCCAGACCCACGTAAGGTAAGGTAGTAGAAATGATCCGGATCAGCCCCAAAAACTAATCACATGTTCCTTGTCCCATTTCTGTCATTTCATGAAAATCCGCACAGTGGTGTTTTGATAGCAAACTGACCCACTGACCGAACAAATGAATGAATGACCGACTGACCAAACAACCAAACACACATTGAACTGACTGACCAAAGGAATGAACAAATGAATGACCAAACAAAGAAATGACCAAAAATATAAACAAACGACCAAACAAACGTAACAACAAATGAACGACCAATGAAACGACTGACCAAATGAACGACAGATGAAACGACTGACCAAACAATCTAACCGCCAAACGGAACGACCGACCAAACGGAACGACCGACCAAACACACGACTGACCAAAGAAACGAACGACCAAAGAAACGACCGACCAAACAATGTAAAGGCTGAACAAACGACGGAACACCCACCAAACGGAACAACCCACCAAACACATCAACAACCAAGCTCACAACTGACAAAAGAAACGAATGACCAAAGATACCACCAAATGAACAATCGACCAAACTAACGAACAACCGATGAAACGGCCAACCAAACGACCAAACGGAACGACCCACCAAACACACGAACTACCAAGCACACAACTGACAAAAGAAACGATTGACCAAAGATACGACCAAATGAACAACCGACCAAACCAACGAACAACCGATGAAACGGCCGACCAAACGACCAATCCAACTATGTAATGGCCGAACAAACTACCAAACGGAACTACTGACCAAACACACGACTGACCAAAGAAACGAACGACCAAATGAGCAACCAACCAAACGAACGAAAAACTGATGAAACGACCAACCAAACGACTGACCAAACCACCGACCCAACAATGTAACGACCAAACGAACGACCAAACTTAACTAACGACCAAACAACTGACCAAATGAACGCACAAACGAACGGCCAAATGAACGAACTGCCAAATGAACGAACGGCCAAATGAACGAACGGCCAAATGAACGCCCAACTAAACAAGCGAACAAATTAACAAGCGACCAAAAAAAATTACGGACAACTGAAGAAACCACCGACCAAACAATCTAATGGCCGAACAAATGACTGAATGAACAACCGAACGAACAAACAACTGACCAAATGACCGACCAATCGAACGACCAAACAAACAACTGACCAATTGACCGACCAATCAAACAACTGACAAATCAAACGACCAAACAAACAACTGACCAATCAAACGACCAAACAAACAACTGACCTATCAAACGACCAAACAAACAACTGACCAATCTAACAAACAACCGACCAATCAAACAACCAAACAAACAACTCACCAAACGAACGCACAAACAGCCGACCAACAAAAGTCAAAATGGAACAGTCTATTTTGGGGAAAACTGCATCCATCCTCCCAAATAGGACATCTTTTCTGATGTCAGACCAGGACTGTCAGTCTAAGGTGGTCCGGAGCACACCTGGAGGTCCAAGCTAAGCTCCCCCGGCCCAAAGAATCCTTCTTGGTATTCCTGAGCTCACTCCTACAACACATTTCTCCCTCAAACAGATCTTTTCCCTCTCAACCTTTTTGCAATTTGCAACACTTTTTTTCTTTCTCCCGACACGTGAAATCCTCTCGCATGGAAAAGCGCTCAGCAGAAATGACATAATCTCCCCCACAACAATTTACAAAAGGGGGCTTGGACCGTGGGATGCTGGACGGAGCAGACCACAACAACACGTGTGTGCCATGCTCGTCAGCCTCCATGCACACCAGCGCCTGCTGGATGGGCGGAGTCAAACGTGTCGCCTGCTGGCTCCAACCGAGGAAACTGTCTTGACTTATGCAACCTTTTAGTCCATCTGCAAACTTTTCATGAGTCAACCTGTTTTTGAGTCGTTAAAAGAATACCAGCAATCATTTAAAAAGGTTTGGAAATAACTAAAAAAATTTGAAAAATTAAACCAGTGCTTCTCAAACTGGTACGCGGGCTCCATCTAGTGGTACGCCAAAGAATCACTTATTACAGTAACACAGTGTTACTACTGTTCAAACTGTGTGCAATGTTAAATATATGAAATATACTTGCTAAATAAAACCTCTGCCTTGTTTTTAATGAATACTTGGGCCTACTATGCTACTGTGTTTAATGGTACTTGGAAGAGTTTTCTGAGGTGGTAAAAAAGTTTGAGAACCACTGATCTGAACTAAATTATTTTGTATTTAGATATTTTATCAAATATGTTGTATTTATCATTTTGACTATGCATAATTTCTTGACAAAATGGAGGAAATTGAAACAAATGTATGACAAAAAATAAAGACACAAAATGATAATGGAAAATATACAAATTATTAGTATATACAGTCGTGGTCAAAAGTTTACATACAATTGTAAAGAACATAATGTCATGGCTGTCTTGAGTTTCCAATCATTTCTACAACTCTTATTTTTTTGTGATAGAGTGATTGGAGCACATACTTTTTGGTCACAAAAAACATTCATGAAGTTTGGTTCTTTTATTAATTTATTATGGGTCTACTGAAAATGTGAGCAAATCTGCTGGGTCAAAAGTATACATACAGCAATGTTAATATTTGCTTACATGTCCTTTGGCAAGTTTCACTGCAATAAGGCGCTTTTGGTAGCCATCCACAAGCTTCTGCTTGAATTTTTGACCACTCTTCCTTGACAAAATTGGTGCAGTTCAGCTAAGTTTGTTGGTTTTCTGACATGGACTTGTTTCTTCAGCATTGTCCACACATTCTAAAACCTTAATTCAAGCCTGATTTTGCCACCAGTTCCATTGGCAGTAAAACAAACCCAAATCATAATACTATTACCACCATGCTTGACGGTAGGAATTGTGTTCCTGGGATTAAAGGCCTCACCTTTTCTCCTCCAAACATATTGCTGGGTATTGTGGCCAAACAGCTCCATTTTTGTTTAACCTGACATCACATGGACAAAGATAAGACCTTCTGGAGGAAAGTTCTATGGTCAGATGAAACAAAAATGGAGCTGTTTGGCCACAATACCCAGCAATATGTTTGGAGGAGAAAAGGTGAGGCCTTTAATCCCAGGAACACCACACCTACCGTCAAGCATGGTGGTAGTATTATGCTCTGGGCCTGTTTTGCTGCCAATGGAACTGGTGCTTTAAATGGAACAATGAAAAAGGAGGATTACCTCCAAATTCTTCAGGACAAGCTAAAATCATCAGCCCGGAGGTTGGGTCTTGGGCGCAGTTGGGTGTTCCAACAGAACAATGACCCCAAACACACACCAAAAGTGGTAAAGGAATGGCTAAATCAGGCTAGAATGAAGGTTTTAGAATGGCCTTCCCAAAGTCCTGACTTAAACGTGTGGACAATGCTGAAGAAACAAGTCCATGTCAGAAAACCAACACATTTAGCTGAACTGCACCAATTTTGTCAAGAGGAGTGGTCAAAAACTCAAGCAGAAGCTTGTGGATGGCTACCAAAAGCGCCTTATTGCAGTGAAACTTGCCAGAGGACATGTAAGCAAATATTAACATTGCTGTATGTATACTTTTGACCCAGCAGATTTGCTCACATTTTCAGTAGACCCATAATACATTTCTAAAAGAACCAAACTTCATGAATGTTTTTGTGACCAACAAGTATGTGCTCCAATCACTCTATCACAAAAAAATAAGAGTTGTAGAAATGATTGCAAACTCAAGACAGCCATGACATTATGTTCTTTACAAGTGGATGTAAACTTTTGACCACGACTGTTTATATTAAAATAAGTGTAGGTGACTTCAAATGTGTAGTGCAAAATAACGGTGTGCCGAAATGAAAATAAATGTTTTGCTATGTTTAAAGTATGCCCTTCTTATAGGGTGCCAGAGGACTTAAAGAGAGGTTCGGCAGCTTGAGAAATATAAAGAAAAGTACATAAGTAAAAATAGCATTATTTACATTAAGATACTGAATGATATGAATTATTATTTTTTATGTATTCATTAGTATAGTTTACAATATGATAACAATAATAAATATAAAACATTGTGTATTTTTGGTTAAAAATTATCTTGAATATAAGATGTATTAATATAGTATTCATTGGTACAGTAGTATTCATTAGTTAATAATATGATAGTTTACAATATGATAACAATAATAAATATAAAAACATTACAAATGGTCTTAAATATAAGATGTATTAATATAAGTCAGCATAAACTTGTTATTTTCTGGGGTGTGTCAAGACTTATATTGACTGTTGCCGCTGAAACTGATCGACCTCTGACCCCGTGTGACCTCAGCATGGAGCGCCTAGTGTTGATGACCTCTGACCTCCATGTTTGCCGCGCAGATGCTTCCTGAAGCTGGGCGAGTGGCAGCTGAGCCTGCAGGGCATCAACGAGAGCACCATCCCCAAAGTTCTGCAGTACTACAGCCACTCCACCGAGCACGACCGCAGCTGGTACAAGGTCAGCACCTCACACCTTCTCATACCTCTCATTTGCAAAACCAATACCATATATCCATTTTTTTAAACCCTTAGAGCCCCTCTCAAGTTTGGTCCCGAGGACCCAGAGAGGCCTCGGTCGTAAACATTTTGATAAAAAATGTGATCAACATCCTTTATCAACACTTGAATCTCTACATCAACTTTACATTTAACTGTCCATGTTTGTTTCAAATGCTGTATGCCCTTTTTGTTAGAAAACAGAAAATATGCAACATTTTCCCCAAACAAATGTTCAAAGTGTAATATTTGATGTGAAGTAATTCTAACCTTAAATATGTCAATAATTCATAACAACATTGATTTTGATTCATTATTATTTTTGCGCAGACAGTTTCAAAAAAAAATACCACACAAAAATCTTAGGTATCCAAAAGGGTCCCACTTATAAATGTGTTAAAAATAAGATCTACTTTTTTTTACACATTTAAATCTCTAGATCAACTTTTAGATCTATCTGTCGATATAGTTTTCTTTTTTAAATGTTTTATGCTCTTTTTGTTAAAGAAATACTTTTTTGTACGGCCAAAACACAAAGTATGCAACATTTCCCTTTAAAAAAAAATTCAAAGTGTAATATTTGATGTGACGTAATTGGAGCCTTAAATATGTCAATAATTCATAACAACAGTGATTTTAATTCATTATTATTTTGTTTTAGTGATGAGTTAAAAAATAAAAATCCCACAAATTATTGGGGATCCAAAAGGGTCCCACACAATTTTATTTTTTTTAACATTTAAATCTCTAGATGAACTTCAAATCTATCTGTCGATAATAATTTTTTAATTATTTTTATGGGTTTTTTTGTATGTATGTTTTATGCTGTTTTTGTCATGTAAAACTAAGTGTTAATGGCAAACACACAAACATGTGCACAATATTCCCACATAAATATGTTAAAGTGTAATATTTGATGTGAAGTAATTGGAGCCTAAAATATGTCAATAATTCATAACAACATTGATTTTGATTCATTATTATTTTTTGAGCAATGACCTTTTAAAAAAAAAATAAACAAAATATTTGGGATCCAAAAGGATCCCACTCATAAATGTGTTAAATATAAGTGCTACTTTTTTTGTCAACACTTAAATCACTAGATCAATTTCAGATTTATCTGTCGATATAAAGTGTTTTTTTTAATGTTTCTGCCCTTTTTGTTAAAGAAATACTTTTATACGTTTTTTATATGGCAAAAACAGAAAATATGCAATATTTTGCCCAAAAAGATGTTCAAAGTGTAATATTTGATGCAAAGTAATTGAAGCCTTAAATATGTCAATAATTCATAACAACATTGATTTTAATTCTTTTTTTTTTTTTAGTAATGAGTTAAAAAAAAAAAATCCCACAAATTATTGGGCATGCAAAAGGGTCCCACACAAATTGTACTTTTTTTTTTCAACATTTAAATCTCTAGATCAGTGGTCACCAACGCGGTGCCCGCGGGCACCAGGTCGCCCGTAAGGACCAGATGAGTCGCCCGCGGGCCTGTTCTAAAAAATAAATAAATAAATAAATTCTTCTTTTTTTAAAAATTAAATCTACATAGAAAAAACACAAGATACACTTTCAATCAGTGCATCAACCCAAACAACCTCCCCCATGCACACTCATCCACACCCACTCACACAAAAGGGGTTAATTCTTTCTGCTACCAATATTCTGGTTCCCACAACATAGACAACACATCTGCAAGGGACACAGTCCCTGAAGCACACATGATTGTATAGGCTGCTGGTCCACTAACATTTTCATTAATTACTATTTTTTATGTAATTATTTTTATATTGTTTTACTTTATTTTTTATCTAAGAAAATGTTTTTTATTTATTTATCTTATTTTTTTTTTATTTTTTAAAAAGGGCCTTATCTTCAACAGACCAGGTTGTCAATGAAATTAGATTTGTTTAAAGGGTTTTTTAAACCAGGCCCAGTGCAGATAATGTCCAAGTCGGACTCAGCAACAGACACCTTCATTCATGTACACAGAAAAAAATTAGGGAACACAACAGATTGCATATAATTTATAAACAAAATTACATTTTCAAAATAAGCATTTATGTACAGTCCAGATTATGTCCAGGTCACTCAAATTAGGGAACACAACAACAGATATCATATAATCTATAAACATAATTATACTTTCAAAATAAGCCTTTGAGGACTTCTCATCTTTTTTTTAATGTTTTTTCGCATCATTATCGTTTTCAACCATGTAACTTTCTAAAGTTAGAAAATACTGAATAAATGTTTTAAAGAAAGTAATACTAAGTGAATATCTGATTTTGGCCTTAAAAATAAACATTTTACAGAGTACTATAATTAAATTGACTAAATCATGATTGTCAATGAACTCTCCTAAAATATCAGAAACCACATTAAGCTTCACAAACAAACCAATCCTTAAACACATTTTTTCAACTTCCACCCAAAACAAAGACACAATATGACAATACCAAAACAAATGCAGGGTGGATTCAGGCTCCTGACAACAAAATCGGCAATCATCTGACTCTGTCATATTCCATAATTTTAACATTTTCCCTGTGGGTAAGAAGTTATAAATAATTTTAATTTGAAAATAACGATTTTGCACATTGATAGTGGTTTTATAGATTAGTTTGAATATGGCATCCCATGGCAACGGGCAGTCAAAAAAGTCCTCCCATTTTCCATTTGTGTTGTATGAGGCAGCCTTCAAAGATTTCTTTATTAAATAAAAATTATATATTTTTCTATTTATTTTAGTTCCTTTTTGCCAACTAGAATTTCTTATTAGAGGTTTACAAACTAATAATTTAGTAGTTCCATAATTAATTATTTGTTTCCATCTTTTCCCAATTACTCCAGTTAGTTGATAAAATGAAAAGCTTGAGCAAGCATCACCATACATAGCTCTAAATTCATCATACTTCATAATTTTACCATTCTCATTGATAATATCATTGACAAAAATGATTCCTCTTTCAAACATATTTTTCCAAAAGAAAGGCTTTTCATCTATTACAATATTAGAGTTCATCCATATTAACTGCTGCAAAATATCGTCTCTTTTTTCTGGCACATAAAATTGAAAACACCACTATGAGTGGATTGTTTCCTTTATGAACCCCGCCATGTTTCCCAGCAGACTCTCTGGGAGGGGATCACTTGTAAAAAAGGATACCATTTCTTTTGATACAGTACATGTTTTTTGTCCAACAGGACATTTGTGTACCACTCAATGTTTAAATACATCTTTGGAACAATTGATGCTTTTAAAGACAGACACATAGCTTCAAGGTTGAGAAGTTTCAGGCCCCCATATTCATACTCTTTGTACAAAACCTTTCTTTTAATCTTTTCTGGTTTGCCGTTCCAGACAAAATCGAAGACCCTCCGCTCATAAATCTTAAAAAAGTTTTGTGATGGAGCTGGTAATGACAAAAACAAATAAATAAACTGAGGAATAATTAACGAGTTGGCAATAGACAATTTACCATACAAGGTTAGGGATTTCCCTTTCCATAATTGCATAATTTTGTCCGGCTTTCTTAGTCGATTATCATAATTTACTGAGCCTAGATCTTCCAGATTTTCTGGGACAACAACACCAAGTATGTTAACTGGTCCATCTGTCCACAAAACAGGCACTTTGCATTCCATTCGAAAGGACGTTCCCTTTAGATTTCCGATCCTTAACATTTTACATTTATCATAATTAAGCTTAAGGCCAGATTGCTGTGAAAATATGTCCAAAAGATTAAGAAGGTTCCGCAAACAATGAGGAAAAATCTTATCTTTGTGAATCAGCCTTTTCTGACATGAACTTCATCAAGAACAAACACAGAACACGCCTCACTGATGCACATCTGCAAGACTCACTCAGAGTTGCAGTGTCAAGTTACACACCAGAGTACAACACACTAGTTAACAGCATGCAATGCCAGGCTTCCCACTAACTGACAAAGAAACAGATAACAGATGTGGTGTCCAGTTCAAAGTGTGACATGATTTAAAAATTTGAGTTTACTTTTGTATTTTACATGAGTTATTATTTGTACAAACATGGTGCAAAGTAATTCATGATTTGTTAAAAAATGTTAGTGGCTAGCTAGTTAAAATGGGATATTGTGATTTCACAAGACTGTCTTAGAAGTGATCATTTGAAAATGTTCAATTTGAAAAATGTGCACTTAGAGAAAATATAAAAATAAAGTGTTGCATATTGATATTTATCTGTTTCTATATATATTTATTGTGAGAAATCTTTAAGATGATCAGTGTTTCCACAAAGATAAATATCATTAATTATTAATAATAACAGAGTTAAAGGTAAATTGAGCAAATTGGCTACTTCTGGCAATTTATTTAAGTGTGTATCTAACTGGTAGCCTTCGCATTAATCAGTACCCAAGAAGTAGCCCTTGGTTTCAAAAAGGTTGGTGACCCCTGCTCTAGATGAACTTCGAATCTTTCTGTCGATTATAATTTTTTTTTATTTTTATGTTTTTTTTTGTATGTTTGTTTCATGCTGTTTTTGTCGTGTTAAAACTAAGTTTTAATGGCAAACACACAAACATGTGCACAATGTTCCCACATAAAAATGTTATAGTGTAATATTTGATGTGAAGTACTTGGAGCCTTAAATATGTCAATAATTCATAACAACACTGATTTTGGCTCACTATTATTTTGTTTTAGTAATGAGTCTAAGAAAATAAAAAAATCACACTAAAATTCTTGACGATCCAAAAGGGTCCCGCTCATAAAAGTGTTAAAAAATTCCATATATATATATATTTTTTTACTTTGAACACTTAAATCTCTAGATCCACTTCAGATCTATTTGTATATAAAGTTGTTTTTTTTAAATGTTTTATGCCCTTTTTGTTAAAGAATACTTTTTTATATTGCAAACACAAAATATGCAATATTTTCCTCAAAAAACATGTTCAAAGTTGAATAATTGGTGTGAAGTAATTGGAGCCTTAAATATGTAAATCATTCATAACAACATTGATTTTAAATAATTATTTTTGAGCAATTACTAAAATTCTTGGCGATCCAAAATGGTCCCACCTAAAAAGTGTTAAAAATAGGTCGTACTTTTTTTTTTTAAACTTTCAACACTTAAATTTTGATATCAACTTTAAATCTATCTGTCGATATGAAGTTTTTTTTTATTTTTTCAAATGTTTTATGCTCTTTTACAGTATGTTAATGAATACTTGTTATATGGCAAAAACGCAAAATATGCAACATTTTTCTCACATAATATTTCAAAGTGTAATATTTGATGTGAAGTAATTGGAGCCTTTAATATGTCAATAATTCATAACAACATTGATTTTAATTTATTATTATTTTTTGAGCAATAACAGTTTTAAAGAAAAAAACAGCCTGCTTGGCAGATCTGTGTTATTAGTGTCAGTATTGCAACTTTCTCTCGTTACATTTCACCCGTTTGCTCTTTTATTCCACTTTTTTATGTTATTTTTGCAATATTATTTTTAGAATGTTAAAACAGCCTGCGGGCCAGACCGTGAACACCCCTGATTTAAATGACTCAGAGTGGTGCCTCGTCTGATGATATCAAAGATTTCAGAGGATGTTTTTTATTTCCAGGCGTGGCACGCGTGGGCCGTGATGAACTTTGAGGCAGTGCTCCACTACAAGCACCAGAACCAGGCCCGCGATGAGAAGAAGAAGCTGCGGCACGCCAGCGGGGCCAGCGCCAACAGCGAGGCCAGCAACAGCGACAGCGAGGTGGACGGCAGTGAGCACAGTCCTGGACAGAAAAAAGTCAATGAGGTTGGTCAAAATTAAGCCCATCTATTCATAAAGTCATCATTTTATTAAAATTGATGCAAAAGTTACCAAGATATTAACTAATCAACACTTATGATATTATTATGTCTGCCAAAGTTAGCAAGATAATAACCAATCAGCACTTATATTATTATTATGTAAGCCAATGTTACCAAGATAATAACCAATCAGCACTTATATTATTATTATGTCTGCCAATGTTACCAAGATAATAACCAATCAGCACCTATATTATTATTATGTCTGCCAATGTTACCAAGATAATAACCAATCAGCACTTATATTATTAATAATGTCTGCCGAAGTTACCAAGATAATAACCAATCAGCACTTATATTATTATTATTATGTCTGCCAAAGTTATCAAGATAATAACCAATCAGCACTTATATTATTATTAATGTCTGCCAAAGTTACCAAGATAATAACCAATCATCACTTATATTATTATTATTATGTCTGCCAAAGTTAGCAAGATAATAACCAATCAACACTTATATTATTATTATGTCTGCCAAAGTTACCAAGATAATAACCAATCAGCACTTATATTATCATTATGTCTGCCAAAGTTACCAAGATAATAACCAATCAGCACTTATATTATTATTATTATGTCTTCCAAAGTTAGCAAGATAATAACCAATCAACACTTATATTATTATGTCTGCCAAAGTTACCAAGATAATAACCAATCAGCACTTATATTATTATTATTATGTCTGCTAAAGTTACCGAGATAATAACCAATCAGCACTTATATTATTATTATGTCTGCCAAAGTTACCAAGATAATAAACAATCAGCACTTAGCTCTTTTAACGCCACCATTTCCATGGACGTGCTATTTCATTTTAATCCTGTTCTACTTAACAATATTTTTTGTCTACGAATCGCCAAAGTCACACACACACACGCACACACAAACACACACACACTAATCTGTGTCATTTTGCAAGTCTATGTTATTACATCATGCATATGAATGAGTGAGTGTGGATCGATACTGAAATATCGATACCGCTGATGCCAGATCTTTATGCTCTAATATCCATCGTCAAATTAAAATATCGATACTTTTGATACTTTAGATCAGGGGTGTCCACACTTTTTCACCAAGGGCCTCTTCCTGAAAAGTCAATGTACGCGGGGACCATATATATATTTTATATAAATTTTAAAAAATGCTAAAACAGATATTGTTGTATTATTGGTGACTAAGTATATTATTATCAATCATTAGTTACAACATTTCAGCTTTTTCTCATTACATACCCATTTTTTCACTCTTTTTTCTTACATTTTTTTAATGTTCTTTTTTTCCATATAAGAACAGAATAAAGTTATGAATAATATAATTGTGTAACTGCATAACTTTGTATGTCCAAAATTCTGCCTGTACTAAAATATTAATGTTCAATTACACATTTACTGTAACAGTGCTTATTAGGTTTGTTGTTATTTTTCAAATTAATTAATTAGTTAGTATTATTTTTTAAATTAATTAACGAACTAAACTTTGTCTACATTTTAAGTATATTTTATTTTTATTTTGGGAGCTTCTAATATTTTTCTAATTAATTCCTGTTTGTAATTTTTTTTAAATTGACAAATAAACTTTGTTTATACTTTAAGTATATTTTATTTTTATTTTGAGAGCTAAACATTTTTTAAATTAATTCATAAGTGAGTGAAGTGAAGTGAAGTGAATTATATTTATACAGCGCTTTTTCTCTAGTGACTCAAAGCGCTTTACATCGTGAAACCCAATATCTAAGTTACATTTAAACCAGTGTGGGTGGCACTGGGAGCAGGTGGGTAAAGTGTCTTGCCCAAGGACACAACGGCAGTGACCAGGATGGCGGAAGCGGGGATCGAACCTGGAACCCTCAAGTTGCTGGCACGGCCACTCTACCAACCGAGCTATACAGAGTATTTTTTTTTATTTTTATTATTATTAACAAACTAAACATTGTTTATATTTTTTGTATATTTCATTTTTATTTTGAGAGCTTCTAATATGTTTCTACTTAATTCTTGTTGGTATTTTTTAAAATTAATTAACAAATTAAACTTTGTTTATATTTTAAGTATATTTATTGTTATTTTGAAAGCTGAATATTTTTTAAATCAATTCATAAGTGAGTATTATTTCATTTTTTTAAATTAACGGACTAAACTTTGTCTATATTTTTAGTATATTTTATTTTTATTTTGAGAGCTTCTAATATTTTTCTACTTAATTCTTGTTGCGATTTTTTTAAAAATTAATTAACAAACTAAACTTTGTTTATATTTTAAGTTTATTTTATTTTTATTTTGAGAGCTAAACATTTTTGTAATTAATTCACAAGTGAGTAATATTGTATTTATTAAAAATAATTGACAAACAAAACTTTGTCTATATTTTAAGTATATTTTATTTTTATTTTGAGAGCTAATATTTTTTCAATGAATTCATAAGTAAGCATTTTATTTTTTCGATTGAATTAACAAACTAAACTTTTTTTTTTACATTTTAAGTATATTTTATTTTTATTTTGAGATCTTCTAATATTTTAGATTAGGGGTGTCTAAAATGTTTCTACCAAGGGCCGCATACTGAAAAGTCAAGAGTGGGGCGACCATTTTGATATTTTTAGAAAAAATGCTAAAAACAGATATTATATATATTTAAAGTCAAAACTTTCTGCTATAGGTGACTAAGTACTTTATATTATTATTACTATTATTTTAAAGATTCATCTTTTTCTCATTACATTGTGATGTTTAGCTTTTTTCTTCTTATATTTTTACTGTTGTATTTTTAGATAGATAAGTTATTATTTTTAACAAAAAAACATAACTTTTTACATTTTAGCAGACACATTTGGTATATTTGCAGTTTCGGATCGGTATCGCCGATAACCAGCCTGAATTTTATTTTGTATCGGTTTGAAGATAATTCAGTGGTATCACATCACAAATATGAATAAATGAATGAAACTTTATTGTTACATGTATTGATCATATACAACACACAAAACTCGAGACTTGATGGGGGGGACGGTTTATTAAGTATGAATAGTTTAAGTTATATTGTAAAACTTACAAACGTTGCTTGAAATGATGAATGAAGAGTCCACACGAGTGGAATCGCTATGGACGGTTTCACTTCCGGTTGAAGGCTCGAAACAGGAAGTACATTTTCAACCCGCAGCCCATGCAGTGAGTGAACTCGTCCAAAAGATGGCGCCACAGCATGAACAAAAACACACCTTTTTAGCGTCTCTGTCGCTGTTAAAAACTATTTGTTGAATACAAAACAGTACGGTCGTTAGCGAAGAAAATCCATTAATTGGCCTTAGCGTTTTATAAGCCGTAGAGTTCAAAGCGTAGGAAAAAAGTAGCAGCTTAAAGTCTGAAAAATACGGTATATATTTTTTTACAAAACAAAACAATTTATTTTACTGTAAAAAAAACTGGTAGCTTAGTCCTTGGAATTTTACCGTAAATTTGACGGTGTTTTTATATATATCATATTACTGCTAATGGAGTGGAAAAACTGTACCACTGTTTTTTCACAATAAAATTCATGCAACATAGCTCCCAGTTTTTTATCTGTAAAATCTTCGGTGGTTGTTTTTTATCATGTATTTTTGTACATGGAAAACTGTAGCAAAGTTGTTTTCATGGTCAAAACTAGTCACCAGAACTTTATCGTAAAGTCTGTTGTCATTTTTAGTTTACAAGTTGATGCTTTGATATCAGAAGTCAAGCAGATTTTTAAGTATTTATTTTGGAATATATGATAGAATAATTTCTTTCATTATATATATACATATATATACATATATAATAGTAAAGTTTAAAAGATATGCAATCGAATGCAGTTAATGTATTTTTTTAATGTCAAAATGGAAATAAGGGATAAATAAAGTACTTTATTAACGCATAATATTTTGAGGCTTTGGCGGTCGTCATAAAATGATGTGGGGGGCCAGATCTGACCCCCGGGGCCTTGAGTTTGACACACCTAGATGTAATCGTCCACCACTTCATAAAGAACAACTTTGTTAAAAAAAAGAAAAGAAAAGAGGCAGGCTTCGCTGCACGTCTTAAAATGAATTTGTGTGAATGTTTATGCGAGTGTAAGTTCAAGTTGTCATGTGTTCTCCTCTTGGCCTGACTGGCTTCATGAAGACATTGTTGTCCACACAGGACCTGTCCAAGACCTTGCTCCTCTACACAGTTCCTGCAGTCCAGGGCTTCTTCCGCTCCATCTCCCTGTCCCGGGGCAACAACCTGCAGGACACGCTCAGGTGAGTGGTCTAGGAGGACCTCCAGTGGCCACCGCTTGTTTATCTTTGTGCCTTGAAGGGTCCTGACTCTGTGGTTCGACTACGGCCACTGGCCTGAGGTGAACGAGGGCCTGGTGGAGGGCATCAAGACCATCCAGATAGACACCTGGCTGCAAGTAAAGATTCTTGGACTTTTTTTACTCATTGTTTTTGTGCAATTTGTAATATCATTTGGCATGTAGGAACTAACGCTAAATACATGTCAATTTTTTATCAAACTTAACATATTTGATAAACCATCTGTCATTTTTAGAACTCTTTCCAAAAACTTACTTAAAAGCCTTTTTGGGAATCACAGTGGACATTTATCAAATGGAGACAATAAAGGCATTTTTTAATTATAAATTGGAGAAATTCACTTCATACTGGGTCAATTATGTCACACCCCATAGGCCTGATTTTATTTTCTCCAATTAGTGATTGGACTGTGTAAAAAAGATCCATCCCTATTGGAGTTGTACGGTAAAGTAATGAATCATATTCGGTACTATACCGCCTCTAAAAAGTACCGGTTACTTTTTTTTCTTTTTAACGGGCATGACGGCGCGTCGTCACGTCGTGACATTGCTGGTTTTACGAGCAGAGGAGCATGTTCGGCAGCGCCCACACACAGAGTACTTACAAGCAGACACAGAGTGTAGACAGAAAAGGGAGAACAGATGCATTTTGGTGTAAAAAGTAAAGATAAAGGTGAAGTTATAACACTGAAACCCTCAGGAAGAGGTGCTTTAAGACATGGCTAGCTAACTAGCAGAAAACATCCATCCGCAGTCAGCAGTGTTTTAGGTACTTCTAAATCACTAATCCTCATCTCCATGGCGACAAATAAAGTACGTTTCTTACAAGTAACATTATATAAATAAATGATAAATGGGTTATACTTGTATAGCGCTTTTCTACCTTCAAGGTACTCAAAGCGCTTTGACAGTATTACCCATTACCCATTCACACACACATTCACACACTGATGGCGGGAGCTGCCATGCAAGGCGCTAACCAGCAGCCATCAGAGGCAAAGGGTGAAGTGTCTTGCCCAAGGACACAACGGACATGACTAGGAAGGTAGAAGGTGGGAATTGAACCCCAGTAACCAGCAACACTCCGATTGCTGGCACAGCCACTCTACCAACTTCGCCACGCCGTCCCATTGTCCCATTATCACTGGAGGACGAGGAATAGCTAAACATGCTTCACTACACACCGTAGGAGGATACTCGACCTTGCAGCTCATTTTTCTTCAAGTGCCTCCTTATTGTGCATCTTGAAACAGCCACACCACAATTTTTCAGAGAGTCCTGTATTTCAGTTTCATTTATTTGTGGATTTTTCTTTGCATCTCGAACAATTTTCCTGGCAGTTGTGGCTGAAATCTTTGCTGGTCTACCTGAATCCCTAATTTTCCACTTCTTATTCAGCGTTTGAACACTGCTGATTGGCATTCTCAATTCCTTGGATAGCTTTTTATACCCTTTTCCTGTTTTATGCAGTTCAATTACCTTTTCTCGCAGATCCTTTGACAATTATTTTGCCTTCCCCATGACTCAGAATTCAGAAACATCTGTGTAGCACTGGATGAAAGATGCAATGGTCTGTCAGAAGCCCAGAAACTCACTGACCTTTTATACACACACATTAATTACAAACAAACAGATCACAGTTGAGGATTGGAACCTTGATTAGCCATTCAAACCTGTTTGTGTCAACTTTTGTGCATGTTATCAGATCAAAGTCACTGGGGTATGTAAACTTTTGATCAGGGTCATTTGCGTACTTTCTTTTGTCATTTTGATTTAAAAAGAGTGAACACAGTTGTTTGCCAATAAATAGCTTCACACAACCATTAAGCATGAGTGGAAGAAAGGTTTTTGTGTTATCATTCATAATCTCTGAGGAATGGCCAAGAAATCATAAATTCTCCCACGGTATGTAAATTTATGAGCACGACTGTATAAACAAAAATATATGATTTTGACAGTTAGGGCAGACAATAGATGTATGCAAATATGATGTAATGGATAGAAATGTCTGATGCTGGATGTCAATAAAAACTAAATTACATACAAAATATAATTATTTTTTAGACAAACAAACCAGATGGAGCCTTTTTACGCATACAACACCCAACCCTGTTTAAGAAAGGTGTTCAGGAATGAAGAATATAACTATACTCCTGATTAGGGAAACCAGTTCTTTAATTGCACATTTTAAAACAACACTGCCATTCCTTTGTCTAAATATTATAGTTTGTATGTTATTACCTGTTATAGTTTTAATGTTAATGTCTTATTATTCATAACCAGTACCTCCACCTTTTCAAAACCTCCCCAAACTGATCCTATTCCTCTGTGCTGGGAAGGCCAGGTGTATTTGCAATGCATTGTGGGGGCTGGGCAGACATGCTTGCTGCATGAAGTATTTGTTTACAAGGTGAAAGCGAGCAACAAACTGGAATAAAATGGATCGTGCTACGACATGTTTGATGGTCTCACAACATGTACCAGGTGATGGTGTTAAAAATCCTGTTTGATGGTCTCACAACATGTACCAGGAGATGGTGTTAAAAGTCATGTTTGATGGTCTCACAACATGTACCAGGTGATGTTAAAAGTCATGTTTGATGGTCTCACAACATGTACCAGGAGATGGTGTTAAAAGTCATGTTTGATGGTCTCACATGTACCAGGTGATGTTAAAAGTCCTGTTTGATGGTCTCACAACATGTACCAGGAGATGGTGTTAAAAGTCATGTTTGATGGTCTCACAACATGTACCAGGTGATGTTAAAAGTCCTGTTTGATGGTCTCACAACATGTACCAGGAGATGGTGTTAAAAGTCATGTTTGATGGTCTCACAACATGTACCAGGTGATGGTGTTAAAAGTCATGTTTGATGGTCTCACAACATGTACCAGGAGATGGTGTTAAAAGTCATGTTTGATGGTCTCACAACATGTACCAGGTGATGTTAAAAGTCATGTTTGATGGTCTCACAACATGTACCAGGAGATGGTGTTAAAAGTCATGTTTGATGGTCTCACAACATGTACCAGGTGATGTTAAAAGTCCTGTTTGATGGTCTCACAACATGTACCAGGAGATGGTGTTAAAAGTCATGTTTGATGGTCTTACGGCTGCTATCCAGGCTAGTCGACATCTCATTATTAACTCACTAACCTGACTTCTTTTGCCTTTGCTTCTGCGCTTGAAATGAGACAAATCTCACCAAATATTGTTTTTTCTTAAAGCTACCAAGACAATAATTGTGGCAGTTTTTACACTTTTAAAGAAAAGAAGACAACTTTAGGACAGAGTCTTGCATTCAGCCGTGTAAACAAGCTCTTCAGAGTCCAGCAAGACCCATAATGCATTGCGTTTCCACATCACACTTTGAGGCCCTAATATAGTTTATAACTAATATTAATAGTGAATTAGATTTATATAGCCCTTTTCTCGACACTCAAAGCACTTGACAGAGACCTGAGAGGCCACATTCAGACATTGATGGTGGTAAGCTACATTTGAAGCCACAGCTGCCCTGCGGTAGACTGCTAATATGCCCCGCCCACCACCACCACCATTCATTGTGGATGGCAGAGGCTGCAATCAAACCGAGAGCCCTCAAGTTGCTGGAACGGTTGCTCTATCATCTGAGCCACGGCGTCCCATTATAGGTTTTATGTTCTTATTATTAAACCTGTTATTATTCATAACCCGTGCCCCACCCTGTCAAAATCTTCACGAGTATTTACTTGTGTACGATATCATGTGCGATACAAGCAGCCCTGCAGTGTTCACTTGTGTGATATAATGTGCGATACAAGCAGTCTTGCAGCATGTTTACTTGTGTGCGATATAATGTGCGATACAAGCAGAGTGTTTACTTGTGTGTGATGTGTGCAATACAAGCAGTCATACAGTGTTTACTTGTGTGTGATATCATGTGTGATACAAGCAGTCTTGCAATGTTTACTTGTGTGTGATATCTTGTGCGATACAAACAGTTCTGCAGAGTTTACTTGTGTGTGATATCATGTGTGTAACAAGCTGTCTTGCAATGTTTACTTGTGTGTGATATCTTGTGCAATACAAGCAGTTCTGCAGAGTGTTTACTTGTGTGTGATATGTGCAATACAAGCAGTCCTACAGTGTTTACTTGTGTGCGATATCATGTGCGATACAATCCGGTTTGCAGTGTTTACTTGTGTGATATAATGTGCGATACAAGTAGTTTTGCAGTGTTTGCTTGTGTGTGATATATTGTGCGATATAAGCAGTTCTGCAGAGTGTTTACTTGTGTGTGATATCATGTGCAATACATGCAGTTCTGCAGAGTGTTTACTTGTGTGTGATATCATGTGCGATACAAGCAGTCCTACAGTGTTTACTTGTGTGTGATATCATGTGTGAAACAAGCAGTCCTGCAGTGTTTACTTGTGTGTGATATCATGTGCGATACATGCAGTCCTTTAGCGTGTTTACTTGTGTGTGATACCAGCAGTCCTGCAGCGTTTTTACTTGTGTGTGATATCATGTGCGGTACATGCAGCCCTGCAGTGTTTACTTGTGTGTGATATCATGTGCGATACATGCACCCTGCAGTGTTTACTTGTGTGTGATATCATGTGCGACACAAGCAGTCCTACAGTGTTTACTTGTGTGATATAATGTGTGATACAAGCTGTCCTGCAGTGTTTACTTGTGTGTGATATCATGTGCGATACATGCAGTCCTGCAGCGTGTTTACTTGTGTGTGATATCATGTGTGATACCAGCAGTCCTGCAGCGTGTTTACTTGTGTGTGATATCATGTGATACAAGCAGTGTTCACTTGTGTGTGATATCATGTGCGATACAAGCAAAGTTGCACTGTTTACTTATGTGTGATATAATATGCGATACAAGCAGTCTTGCAGCGTTTACTTGTGTGTGATATCATATGCGATACAACCAGTCCTGCAGCGTGTTTACTTGTGTGCAGTAATATGTGTGATACAAATAGTCTTGCGGCGTGTTTACGTGTTTGATGTCATGTGCAATACAAGTAGTCCTGCAGTGTGTTTACTTGTGTGTAATGATTTGTGGTTTACGAGCAGTCCAGCAGCGTGTTTACTTGTGTGCGATATCATGTGTGCAACCTACTAATAAAAGTCTCAATCAATCAATCAATGTGCGATACAAGCAGTCCTGCTGTATCGCACATGCTGTTCAAAGCTGGACGGACATTTAACATTAAAGTGTCCTCCAATAGACACACATTTTATCCTATTTCACTAAAGTAATTTACAAAAGGTAAACATGCTAGGCTATAGGCTACTAGGAGCTAGCAGCTACACAACGGATAAGCACACAATAGCACACAAGCTAGATATAGGTAATAATCATTGAACAATAAAAGGTGACATTTGTCAGTATATACAAGTATCAAATAATTATAGTTACATATTACTTACTCGTACAAAAAGTCTCCAAGGCAGTGTTAGAAAGTATCCAGTAACAAAAGTGCCCGCATCATTAAATTTACTGCATCATGAGCTTAACTTTGTGGATTATTGTGACCACTAGGTGTCACCAAAAATAGCTATTACCACTCCTAATCGACCTTGTGCTATTTTAGGTGATCCCGCAACTCATCGCTCGAATCGACACTCCTCGTGCTCTGGTGGGTCGCCTCATCCACCAGCTGCTCACAGACATCGGCCGCTACCATCCCCAAGTAAGTCTGCTTCTACAACCAAAACCTGATGTTGGGACTGGTGATTGCATCTGGGCCCGCCCCCTCGCCAGGCGCTGATCTACCCGCTGACCGTGGCCTCCAAGTCCACCACCACGGCTCGCCACAACGCCGCCAACAAGATCCTGAAGAACATGTGCGAACACTGCAACACGCTGGTCCAGCAGGCAATCATGGTACAGTCTTGCAGGTCTATAGTCCTATGAGGTGACGTAAACCAAGGGTGTCCAAGCTACAGGCCGCGGGTCAGTGTAATACAGAATTTTCCCCCTGGGGTGCTAACAGTTGTATTTTAAATAGCTGACAGTCTAATTTGCAGCCATCTTGTGGGCAGTGTCAGTAATTCCACATCAATGACCATGAATTTTACCTCAAAGTTAGCATTGACAGCATTAACTTATATGACTCAATCCAAACAACCTTTCCCACTTATGGTGCAAATAAACCAACACAAAAAGTCAACACATAACACAACCTGCTGACTCAACTTTGTGGATTTTATAAAAAAAAATGTCCAAACAACACACATAATTCAAAATGACACCCTTTAAATCCACTACAATGTATAATGGGAAACATGCAAAACACTATCCCCACACTTATCCATGTTTGGTGCACTTTTGCTGCTTGATATTTGTGATTGATTACAACACTTTAAGGATGTTGTTATGTAAGTAAACAAGGTAGGAGTCCAACTTTCACATACTCTTAATATTCAATTATATTAATTATATATCCATTATATTATGACACATATATACATATATATGTACGTTAGGTCAAGAAAAACACAGAGGTTATTTCATCCCTACAAGCCTGTAAACAGGCTTGTAGGGATGAAATAGCCTCTGTGTTTTTCTTGACCTAACGTGTATTCCGCTCTACCCTGGTATTGAGCACTGTATAACGAATAAACCACAGAAACCTTGACTATACATACTGTATATATATATATATATATATATATATATATATATATATATATATATATATATATATATATATATATATATATATATATATATATATATATATATATATACACACAACTACGTACACATACATATATACATACATAATATGTATATAAAAACATACATATATACATACGTATGTCTGTATATATATATATACCCGTACATACTGTATATATACATATATACTTTGTATACATTTTTTAGCCCCATGCGGCCCCCCAAGTCAAAAAGTTTGGGCACCCCAGACGTAAACTGCCAGGAGTGTTAGTCTTTCCTCTCATTATTTCACTGGGAAGGCCAAGTGTTCTCAAACAAGACGGAAGAGTCTTTTCAAACTCCGCCTCCTCCTTAGCACGGCCGTTAGCTATGACTCCAGTGGTTGTCACACGTAGTCTCAGTGCCGTACTAAATGTTCTGTACTGTCATAGACCACACAAAAGTCTTCTGTCCCGAGTTTGCAAGTGTTTCAAGGTCCTCTCGCCCGTCTTGGGTCCCAGGTGAGCGAGGAGCTAATCCGGGTGGCCATCCTGTGGCACGAGATGTGGCACGAGGGCCTGGAGGAGGCGTCACGACTCTACTTCGGGGAGCGCAACGTCAAAGGCATGTTCGCCGTCCTGGAGCCTCTGCACGCCATGATGGAGAGGGGCCCACAGACCCTGAAGGAGACCTCCTTCAATCAGGTGCGTCTCTGGCAGGTTGGGGTCAAAGGCATCCTCGGGAAAGTCCAACTGGACAAATTCAGGATTTTGCAGAATTGAACTTTTTCAAATGTATTTTACATGAACTAAATGTTGATGGATGTTGAAGGCGTACGGCAGAGACCTGATGGAGGCTCAGGACTGGTGCAGGAAGTACATGCGCTCTGGAAACGTGAAAGACCTGACCCAGGCCTGGGACCTGTACTACCACGTCTTCAGACGCATCTCCAAACAGTTGCCCCAGGTAAGCCCAAATGAAAACCTCAGGCTCGGAATTAAGTCCAACTTAAAATGTGAGCAGATTTGGTCACATTTTCAGTAGACCCATAATAAATTCATAAAAGAACCAAACTTCATGAATGTTTTTTGTGACCAACAAGTATGTGCTCCAATCACAAAAAAATAAGAGTTGTAGAAATGATTGGAAACTCAAGACAGCCATGAAATTATGTTCTTTACAAGTGTATGTACACTTTTGACCACGACTGTATCTTTAGTTTTAAACCCTGCACCTTTTTTAAAGAGAATACATTTTCCCAAATGTCCTTCCAGCTCACATCCCTAGAGCTGCAGTACGTGTCGCCCAAGCTGCTGATGTGTCGCGACCTGGAGCTGGCCGTGCCCGGGACCTACGACCCCAACCAGCCCATCATCCGCATCCAGTCCATCGCGCCCTCGCTGCAGGTCATCACCTCCAAGCAGCGCCCGCGCAAACTCACCATCATGGGTAACTCCTTGCTAGCAGTGTGTGTCAAAGATCCTCTATAAGACAGGAGCACTTTGTGTTTGCAAGAACCAACTTCCACTTACTTGACTTGGGTCCCTCTCCAACCGTCTGAGAGAATATAAATAAATAGCATTTAAATCATTTTGAAAAAAGATCCTTAATATGACAGGAGTGCTCACACTTTGACCCAGAGGTTGCCAGTTGTGTAAAGAATCAACTCCTTTGTTGTTGTTTTTGAAACTGTGACAATGGCCATAGAAGCAGTCATGTTACGTATTGGAAAGTAGTTTGTCCTGGCTGCTCAGTACAACATGGCTGCCTTGATAATAACAAAAGAAGTCTCGCATCTTTTTGTAGTTTTTATGGCAAATAACTTGCCTCCCGAGCATCAAATGAGGGTTAAGTAAGCTTTTAATTGGTTTTATGTTTTATAATTATCTGTGGTTAACTTATTTTTACACTTGAGAACGTTAAAATGCTACTTTATCTAAGAAATGCTTTTAAGATTGCTAACATTAAATTGATTAATTGTCTTGATACAATATTGATATCGGATATCATTATGATATCATCAATAAAAAGTATCAAATTATATGTGCTAGCTCGTAAAATGTGTGATATCATGTGCGATACAAGCAGTCCTGCAGCGTGTTTACTTGTGTGTGTGATATCATGTGCGACACAAGCAGTCCTGCAGCGTGTTTACTTGTGTGTGTGTGATATGTGCGATATAAGCAGTCCTGCAGAGTGTTTACTTGTGTGTGATATAATGTGCGATACAAGCAGTCCTGCAGAGTGTTTACTTGTGTGTGATATCATGTGCGATATAAGTAGTCCTGCAGAGTCTTTACTTGTATGATATCATGTACGATACAAGCAGTCCTGCAGCGTGTTTACTTGTGTGTGTGATATCATGTGCGATACAAGCAGTCCTGCAGGGTGTTTACTTGTGTGTGATATCATGTGCGATACGAGCAGTCCTGCAGAGAGTTTACTTGTGTGTGATATCATGTGCGATACAAGCTGTTTACTTGTGTGTGATATCAGGTGCGATACAAGCAGTCCTGCAGAGTGTTTACTTGTGTGTGATATCATGTGCGATACGAGCAGTCCTGCAGAGTGTTTACTTGTGTGTTATATCATGTGCAATACAAGCAGTCCTGCAGCGTGTTTACTTGTGTGTGTGATATCATGTGCGATACAAGCAGTCCTGCAGAGTGTTTACTTGTGTGTGATATCATGTGCGATACGAGCAGTCCTGCAGAGTGTTTACTTGTGTGTGATGTCATGTGCGATACAAGCAGTCCTGCAGCGTGTTTACTTGTGTGTGTGATATCATGTGCGATACAATCAGTCCTGCAGAGTGTTTACTTGTGTGTGATATGTGTGATACGAGCAGTCATGCAGAGTGTTTACTTGTGTGTGATGTCATGTGCGATACAAGCAGTCCTGCAGCGTGTTTACTTGTGTGTGTGATATCATGTGCGATACAAGCAGTCCTGCAGAGTGTTTACTTGTGTGTGATATCATGTGCGATACGAGCAGTCCTGCAGAGTGTTTACTTGTGTGTGATATCATATGCGATACAAGCAGTCCTGCAGAGTGTTTACTTTTGTGTGATATCATGTGCGATACGAGCAGTCATGCAGAGTGTTTACTTGTGTGTGATGTCATGTGCGATACAAGCAGTCCTGCAGAGTGTTTACTTGTGCTAAGCTGGACAGCCAGTTAACATCTAAATGTCCTCCTATAAACACACAATTTATTATATTTCTATAAAGTCTTTTACAAAATGTAAACATGCTAGGCTATAGGCTACTAGGAGCTAGCAGCTACGCAACAGCTAAGCACACAATAGCATACAAGCTAGACATAGGTAATAATCATTGAACAATAAAAGGTGACATGTGTCAATATAAATAAATAATTACAGAGACATTTTACTTACACATACAAAGTCTACAAGGCAATATTAGAAAGTATCCAGTAACAAACGTGTCTGCCTCATTCAACTTACTGCGTCATGATCATAACTTCATGAATTATTGTGACCACTAGGTGTCCCCCAAAAAAACAGTTAGGACTCCACTTCAACTTAAAGTCAGCATAAGTCCATTTCAGACGCTGTACAAGGTGAAAGGCAATTCATCACACATGCTCTGAAGCAACACGTCACCTGTCACCTGCTCGTTTACTGCCAGAGTTTTTTTTTCTTTAAAACTGTCATTACTCAAAAAATAATAATGAATCAAAATCAATGTTGTAATGAATTAATGACTTATTCAAGTCTCCAATTACTTTACACCAAATTTAACATTTTAAAATATTTGTGCTATATTAAAAACATAGTTTTCTTTCACAAAAAGGGCATAAAACCAAAAAATAATAAAAACCTATAATGATGGATAGATCTGAAGTTGATCGAGATATTTAGATGTTGAAAGTAAAAAAAAAAAAATTAATGGCTTATTTTTAACACTTTTATGAGTGGGACCCTTTTGGATCCCCAGGAATTTTAGTGGGACTTAAAAAAAAAAACTAATTGCTAAAAAAAATTACAACGCATCAAAATCAACGTTGTTATGAATTGTTGACATTTTTTAAGGCTCCAATTACTTCACATCAAATATTACATCTAAAAAAATTGGAGGATAATGTGGCATATTTTGTGTTTTCGTGATCAAAAAAAGAGCATAAAGCGATAAAAAAAATGTTTTAAAAAAACTTATAATCGACAAATAAATCTGAAGTTGCTCTAGAGATGTAAGTGTTCAAAGTTAATAAAAACATTAAAAAATACTTTTTTTTTTTTAACACTTTCATGAGTGGGACCTTTTTGGACCCCTAAGAATTTTAGTGGGACTTCTAAAAAAAAACTGTCGTTGCTGAAAAAATAATAATGAATCAAAATCTATATTGTTTATATTGTTAAAATGTTGCATATTTTGTGTTTTACCATAAAAACTTGGTTTTATTTAACAAAGAGGGTCCACAACATTAAAAAAATAATAATTAGAATTGACAAAAATGTGCATGTTGAAAGTATAAACAATTTATATATTGTATGATTTATTTGTAAGACTTATGATTGGAGCTTTTTGGATCCCTGAGAATTTTAGTGGGATTTGTTTTCTTTAAATCTGTCATTACTCAAAAAATAATAATGAATCAAAATCAATGTTGTAATAAATTAATGACCTTTTCAATTCTCCAATTACTTTACATCAAATATTACATTTTAAAATATTTTTGCTATATAATAAACATAGTTTTCTTTGACAAAAAGGGCATAAAACCAAAAAATAATAAAAACCTATAATGATGGATGGATCTGAAGTTGATCGAGATATTTAGATGTTGAAAGTAAAAAAAAAATGAATGGCTTTTTTTTAACACTTTTATGAGTGGGACCCTTTTGGATCCCCAGGAATTTTAGTGGGACTTAAAAAAAACTGTAATTGCTAAAAAATAATAACGCATCAAAATCAACGTTGTTATGAATTGTTGACATTTTTTAAGGCTCCAATTACTTCACATCAAATATTACACATAAAAATAATTTGAGGAAAATTTGGCATATTTTGTGTTTTCTTGATCAAAAAAAGAGCATAGAGCGATACAAAATTAAAAAAACAACAACTTATAATCAACAAATAAATCTGAAGTTGCCCTAGAGATGTAAGTGTTCAAAGTTAATAAAAACATAAAAAAATACTTTTTTTTAACACTTTTATGAGTGGGACCTTTTTGGACCCCCAAGAATTTTAGTAAGACTTTGTGTTTAACCATTAAAAAAATGGGTTTTATTTAACAAAAAGGGTACACAACAATAATTAGAATTGACAAAAATGTGCATGTTGAAAGTAAAAACAATTTATATACTGTTCGATTTACAAACCCTGTTTCCATATGAGTTGGGAAATTGTGTTAGATGTAAATATAAACGGAATACAATGATTTGCAAATCCTTTTCAACCCATATTCAATTGAATGCACTACAAAGACAAGATATTTGATGTTCAAACTCATAAACTTTTTTTTTTTTTTTGCAAAAAATAATTAACTTAGAATTTCATGGCTGCAACACGTGCCAAAGTAGTTGGGAAAGGGCATGTTCACCACTGTGTTACATCACCTTTTCTTTTAACAACACTCAATAAACGATTGGGAACTGAGGAAACTAATTGTTGAAGCTTTGAAAGTGGAATTATTTCCCATTCTTGTTTTATGTAGAGCTTCAGTTGTTCAACAGTCCGGGGTCTCCGCTGTCGTATTTTACGCTTCATAATGCGCCACACATTTTCGATGGGAGACAGGTCTGGACTGCAGGCGGGCCAGGAAAGTACCCGCACTCTTTTTTTACGAAGCCATGCTGTTGTAACACGTGCTGAATGTGGCTTGGCATTGTCTTGCTGAAATAAGCAGGGGCGTCCATGAAAAAGACGGCGCTTAGATGGCAGCATATGTTGTTCCAAAACCTGTATGTACCTTTCAGCATTAATGGTGCCTTCACAGATGTTTAATTTACCCATGTCTTGGGCACTAAAGCACCCCCATACCATCACAGATGCTGGCTTTTGAACTTTGCGTCGATAACAGTCTGGATGGTTCGCTTCCCCTTTGGTCCGGATGACACAATGTCGAATATTTCCAAAAACAATTTGAAATGTGGACTCGTCAGACCACAGAACACTTTTCCACTTTGCATGAGTCCATCTTAGATGATCTCGGGCCCAGAGAAGCCGGTGGAGTTTCTGGATGTTGTTGATAAATGGCTTTCGCTTTGCATAGTAGAGCTTTAACTTGCACTTACAGATGTAGCGACCAACTGTATTTAGTGACAGTGGTTTTCTGAAGTGTTCCTGAGCCCATGTGGTGATATCCTTAAGTCGGTTTTTGATACAGTGCCGTCTGAGGGATCGAAGGTCACGGTCATTCAATGTTGGTTTCCGGCCATGCCGCTTACGTGCAGTGATTTCTCCAGATTCTGTGAACCTTTTGATGATATTATGGACAGTAGATGTTGAAATCCCTAAATGTTTTGCAATTGCACTTTGAGAAACGTTGTTCTTAAACTGTTTGACTATTTGCTCACGCAGTTGTGGACAAAGGGGTGTACCTCGCCCCATCCTTTCTTGTGAAAGACAGAGAATTTTTGGGGAAGCTGTTTTTATACCCAATCATGGCACCCACCTGTTCCCAATTAGCCTGCACACCTGTGGGGTGTTCCAAATAAGTGTTTGATGAGCATTCCTCAACTTTATCAGTATTTATTGCCACCTTTCCCAACTTATTTGTCACTTGTTGCTTGCATCAAATTCTAAAGTTAATGATTATTTGCAAAAAAATATATGTTTATCAGTTTGAACATCAAATATGTTGTCTTTGTAGCATATTCAACTGAATATGGGTTGAAAATGATTTGCAAATCATTGTATTCCGTTTATATTTACATCTAACACAATTTCCCAACTCTTATGGAAACGGGGTTTGTATTTGTAAGACTTATGAGTGGAGCTTTTTGGATCCCTGAGAATTTTAGTGGGATTTTTTTTCTTTAAATCTGTCATTACTCAAAAAATAATAATGAATCAAAATCAATGTTGTAATGAATGAATGACCTTTTCAATTCTACAATTACTTCACATCAAATATTACATTTTAAAATATTTTTGATATATAAAAAACATAGTTTTCTTTGACAAAAAGGGCATAAAACAACAAAATAATAAAAACCTATAATGATGGATAGATCTGAAGTTGATCTAGAGATTCAAGTGTTGAAAGTCAAAAAACAAAATTAATAGCTTATTTTTAACACTTTTATGAGTGGGACCCTTTTGGATCCACAGGAATTTTAGTGGGACTTAAAAAAAACCTGTAATTGCTAGAAAAAATTATAACGCACCAAAATCAATGTTGTTATGAATTATTGAAATTTTTTAAGGCTCCAATTACTTCACATGAAAAATGACACCTAAAAAAATTTGAGGAAAATTTAGCATATTTTGTGTTTTCTTGATCAAAAAAAGAGCATAAAGCGATAAAAAAAAATGTTTAAAAAAATGTAATCGACAAATAAATCTGAAGTTGATCTAGAGATTGAAGTGTTCAATGTTAATTAAAAAAAAAAAAAAAACTTTTTTGCAACACTTTTATGAGTGGGACCTTTTTGGACCCCCAGGAATTTTAGTGGGACTTAAAAAAAATAAAACTGTCATTGCTCAAAAAATAATAATGAATGAATGTTATGAATTATTGACATATTTAAGGCTCCAATTACTTCACATCAAATATTGCACCTAAAAAAATTTGAGGAAAATTTGGCATATTTTGTGTTTTCTTGATCAAAAAAACAGCATAAAGCAATAAAAAATGTTTTAAAAACTTATAATCGACAAATAAATCTGAAGTTGATCTAGAGATTTAAGTGTTCAAAGTTAATAAAAAATAAAATACTTTTTAACACTTTTATGAGTGGGACCTTTTTGAACCCCCAGGAATTTTAGTGGGAATTTTTTTAAAAAACTGTCATTGCTCAAAAAATAATAATGAATCAAATTCTATTTTGTTATGAATTATTGACATATTTAAGGCTCCAATTACTTCACATCAAATATTACACTTTGAAATATATTTTGTGGAAAAGTTTTGCATATTTTCTGTTTTACCATTACAAAAAACCGGGGTTTTCTTTAACAGAAAGGTACACAACATGTTTTAAAAAAAAATTAAGAATCGACAAAAATTTGCATGTTGAAAGTAAAAACAATTTAAATATTGTATGATTTATTTGTAAGACTTATTAGTGGAACTTTTTGGATCCCTGAGAATTTTAGTGGGATTCTTTTTCTTTAAAACTGTCATTACTCAAAAAATAATAATGAATCAAAATTAATGTTGTTATGAATTATTGACTTATTTAAGGCTCCAATTAATTCACATCAAATATCCCAATTTGATATATATTTTTGGGGAAAATATTTTGTGTTTGCCATAAAAAAATTTGTATTAAACAAACAAACAAAAACATGAAAAAATAAAAACTTGTAATCCATGGCTAGTTCTGAAGTTGATTTAGAGATTCAAGTGTTGAAAGTAAATATAAATGTACGACTTATTTTCAACACTTTGATGAGTGGGACCTTTTTGGATCCCCGAGAATTTTAGTGGGACTTAAAAACAAAACTGCCATTGCTAAAAAAATAATAATGAATCAAAATCAATGTTTGTCACATATTGAATTACTTCACATCAAATATTCTAAAAATATTTGGGAAAATGTTGCATATTTTGTGTTTTTGCCATAAAAAACAAGGTTTTCTTTAACAAAAAGAGCTTAAAACAAAACTTATAATGGACAAATAGATCTGAAGTTGACATAGATATACTTGTTGAAAGTAAAAACAACTTAAATATTGTAGGATTTATTTTTAACACTTCTATGAGTGGGACCCTTTTGGATCCCCGAGAATTTTAGTGGGACTTAAGAAAAAAAACTGTCATTGCTAAAAAATAATAATGAATCAAAATCAATGTTATGAATTATTGACATATTTAATTACTTCACATCAAATATTTCAATATACCTCTAAAAATATTTGGGAAAATGTTGCATATTTTGTGTTTTTTCCATAAAAAAACAAGGTTTTCTTTAACAAAAAGAGCTTAAAACAAAACTTATAATGAACAAATAGATCTGGGGCCGTACTTATCAAGCTTCTTAGAATTACTCCTAAGAAGTCTGCTAAGAGTTGACTTAAGAGTAAATAAATTCTTCGCTGAAAGCTGCACTTAAAAGTTAGTTATCAAGCGTCTTACTCACACTTTCAGCGAAGTGTAGGACTGAATCTTAAGTGTCACACTCAGAGCTGAATTACGACATTACTATGTGCCGTAAACGGAATTTTAGGTGACGTCATTTCTGTGTCCATAGAAATGACCAATCACGGAAGGGAATCCGTTGTCTAAGAATAAAGAAATATCTTGTAAATATTTAAGTGGACAATGGGAGTGTATATTTTGACAATAAACTACAAAATAATACAAAACAAACTAGTCCCCGCCGGCACTCACGCTACCGCTCCCTCTCTTCTATCGCCCACACACTCACTGACGTCACTCACCTCACGGCCACACACATACGCTACTGTCATAACATTTTCTTTCCAATTCATTAATTAGGCAACTAATTTGAAACTGGTGTGGGTGGCTCTATATATACTAGCCCACTGCAGCCACATGCAGAAATCAACATGGAATCGAAAAGTATTAAATCTGTGACAAAAATAATACCTGCTCTGTCTAAACGATACCGTTTGATCAGCTGCTCGTCATCAAACAAATCCAGGACATCGTTCCGCTCCCTGAACGTTCGCGCACGTCTCTCTCGCCTCAGTGCCATCCCCTGCTGGCAACTCCTAACCACTTAAGACACCTCTGAAGGTCTCTTAAATATCGTGGAGAGTAGGAGTGATTCTTAGACTTAAGAACGTTGATAAAAAGCTTTTATTCTTAAGTTTGAGAGTAGGACTAAATTTCGCAAATTCTCAGGACTTAAGTGTAAAATGGCACTCTAAGAAGCTTGATAAGTACGGCCCCTGGTCACTGCCCTTGTGTCCTTGAGCAAGACACTTCAGACACATACTGGTTTACATGTCACTTAAAGACCGAGGTCATGGCTTCCACTGTGAATGAGCTATTGTACCAGTTTGGAAAATGAAAACTTTGAAATGTTTCAGTGTGTGGCCCGCACATGTTTTCATGTTTCAGTGTGTGGCCCCCACATGTTTTCATGTTTCAGTGCGTGGCCCCCACATGTTTTCATGTTTCAGTGTGTGGCCGCTACATGTTTTCATGTTTCAGTGTGTGGCCCCCACATGTTTTCATGTTTCAGTATCTGGCCCCCACATGTGTTCATGTTTCAGTGTGTGGCCGCCACATGTTTTCATGTTTCAGTGTGTGGCCCCCACATGTGTTCATGTTTCAGTGTGTGGCCCCCATATGTTTTCATGTTTTCATGTTTCAGTGTGTGGCCCCCACATGTGTTCATGTTTCAGTGCGTGGCCCCCACATGTTTTCATGTTTCAGTGTGTGGCCCCCACACGTTTTCATGTTTGTGTGTGGCCCCCACATGTTTTCATGTTTCAGTGTGTGTCCCCCACATGTTTTCATGTTTGTGTGTGGCCCCCACATATTTTCATGTTTCAGTGTGTGGCCGCCACATGTTTTAATGTTTCAGTGAGTGGCCCCCACATGTTTCAGTGTGTGGCCCCCACATGTTTTCATGTTTCAGTGCGTGGCCCCCACATGTTTTCATGTTGCAGTGTGTGACCCCCCACATGTTTCAGTGTGTGGCCGCCACATGTTTTCATGTTTCAGTGTGTGGCCCCCACATGTTTCAGTGTGTGGCCGCCACATATTTTCATGTTTCAGTGTGTGGCCCCCACATGTTTTCCTGTTTCAGTATCTGGCCCCCACATGTGTTCATGTTTCAGTGTGTGGCCGCCACATGTTTTCATGTTTCAGTGTGTGGCCCCCACATGTGTTCATGTTTCAGTGTGTGGCTCCCACATGTGCTCACGTTTCAGTGCGTGGCCCCCACGTGTTCATGTTTCAGTGCGTGGCCCCCACGTGTTCATGTTTCAGTGTGTGACCCCCACATGTTTTCATGTTTCAGTGCGTGGCCCCCACGTGTTCATGTTTCAGTGTGTGACCCCCACATGTTTTCATGTTTCAGTGTGTGTCCCCCACATGTTTTCATGTTTGTGTGTGGCCCCCACATATTTTCATGTTTCAGTGTGTGGCCGCCACATTTTGTAATGTTTCAGTGAGTGGCCCCCACATGTTTCAGTGTGTGGCCCCCACATGTTTTCATGTTTCAGTGCGTGGCCCCCACATGTTTTCATGTTTCAGTGAGTGGCCCCCACATGTTTTCATGTTGCAGTGTGTGGCCCCCACATGTTTCAGTGTGTGGCCGCCACATGTTTTCATGTTTCAGTGTGTGGCCCCCACATGTGTTCATGTTTCAGTGTGTGACCGCCACATGTTTTCATGTTTCAGTGTGTGGCCCCCACATGTGTTCATGTTTCAGTGTGTGGCCGCCACATGTTTTCATGTTTCAGTGTGTGGCCCCCACATGTGTTCATGTTTCAGTGTGTGGCTCCCACATGTGTTCATGTTTCAGTGCATGGCCCCCACGTGTTCATGTTTCAGTGTGTGTCCCCAACATGTTTTCATGTTTCAGTGCGTGTCCCCCACATGTTTTCATGTTTGTGTGTGGCCCCCACAAGTTTTCATGTTTCAGTGTGTGGCCCCCACATATTTTCATTTTTCAGTGTGTGGCTGCCACATGTTTTAATGTTTCAGTGCATGGCCCCCACATGTGTTCATGTTTCAGTGTGTGGCCCCCACATGTTTTCATGTTGCAGTGTGTGGCCCTCACATGTTTCAGTGTGTGGCCGCCACATGTTTTCATGTTTCAGTGTGTGGCCCCCACATGTTTGTGTGTGGCCCCCACATGTTTTCATGTTTCAGTGTGTGGCCCCCACATGTTTTCATGTTTCAGTGTGTGGCCCCCACATGTTTTCATGTTTCAGTGTGTGCCCCCCACTTGTTTTCATGTTTCAGTGCGTGGCCCCCACATGTTTTCATGTTTCAGTGTGTGCCCCCCACTTGTTTTCATGTTTCAGTGCGTGGCTCCCACATGTTTTCATGTTTCAATGTGTAGCCCCCACATGTTGTTTGTCTGCAGGCAGCAACGGCCATGAGTTCATGTTCCTGCTGAAGGGCCATGAAGATCTGCGTCAGGACGAGAGAGTCATGCAGCTCTTTGGTCTGGTCAACACCCTGCTGGCCAACGACCCCGCCTCCCTGCGCAAGAACCTCAGGTAGCCTCAGGTCCTCCGCTCTGTGGCTCCACGCCTCACCTGTGTCTTCTGCTCCCGCCCCTCAGCATCCAGCGCTACGCCGTCATCCCGCTGTCCACCAACTCAGGCCTGATCGGCTGGGTGCCTCACTGCGACACGCTGCACGCCCTCATCAGAGACTACCGGGAGAAGAAGAAGATCCTGCTCAACATCGAGCATCGCATCATGCTGAGGGTACGTGGACTAACACCTGCCTCACGCCTGTGTATTACCTGCCTCACACCTGTGTATTGTCTGCCTAACACCTGCCTAACCCTGGGTTGTTTAGGTATTTGCTAACATGCCTGAGGGTCATTTAAAAAGTCCTCCCAACTACTTTGGAATTATAGTACCATTTCTGTCGGGAAGTCTTGAATATGCAGCGCCATCTGTTGGACTGAGTTAGTTCTTGCACCTTTTTGTCCTCAAAGCAACTTTCACTTTATGTGAACAAACAGTAAAAGTCACAATGCATTAGTTTTTTTTTTTTTAAAAAGAGAGATTTAGTTTATTTCAGTTTTTTCTTTTTTTTAATAAATGATAAATGGGTTATACTTGTATAGCGCTTTTCTACCTTCAAGGTACTCAAAGCGCTTTGACAGTATTTCCACATTTACCCATTCACACACACATTCACACACTGATGGCGGGAGCTGCCATGCAAGGCGCTAACCATCAGGAGCAAGGGTGAAGTGTCTTGCCCAAGGACACAACGGACATGGGAAAATGTAATATTTGATTGACAAATATTCACAAAATATTAAGTATTTTCTCACATTTGAAATTAATACAAGAATTATATTTAAATTTAAAAAGGGGCAATGGATCATTGGAAAGCATGGATTTTTTATTAAATTTTTTATTTTTTTTTTAAATACTACAATAAAAGTATTTTTTAAATTGTATGCAAACTATTGTTTCTGTCAAAAATGAAGACAAAAATTGTATTAAAAAAACAAATAGATTTAATATTAAAGTAAAAATATATATATATAAATGTATTACAGTTATATTAAAAATATTTTAAAAAGCGCTTTATGTTATGCAGTTTTTCTTTTTTAATAGAAATGTTATATTTAATTGACAAATATTCACAAACTAAGTATTTTCTGGCATTTCAAATTAATATAAGAATTATATTTTAATTTTTAAAGTGCCAATGAATATTAGAAAGCATGGAGTTTTTCTTAAAATTTTTTATTTTTTTTAAAGAATTGTACATGTGTATTTTTTAAATTCTATGCAAATTACATTGTTTCTTTAAAAAAAAAAATGAAGACAAAAATCATATTTAAAAAAAAAATTGAATTAATGTTAAAGTAAAAAAAATATATATAAAAATGTATTATCCATCCATCCATTTTCTAAAAAGTGGCAATGGATCATTAGAAAGCATAGAATTTTTATTCAAATAATATATTTTTATTAAAAAATGTAATGTGTATTTTTTTAATTCTATGCAAATTAGATTGTTTATTTAAAAAAAAAAAAAAAATCATATTAAAAAAACAAATTGATTTAATAATATTAAAGTTAAAAAAATATGTGTAAACATTTATTATAGTTATATTAAAAATATGAAACTCTCAGTGAATCAGTTGTTTTTTAAAGTGCTTTATTTTATGCAGTTTTACTTTTTTTTATGGAAATGTCATATTTAATTTACAAATATTGACAACCACTAAGTATTTTCTGTCATTTAAAATGAATACAAGAATCATATTTAAATTTAAAAAGTGGCAATGGATCATTAGAAAGCATGGAATTTTTTATAAAAAATATATTTTTATTAAAGAATTGAATGTGTATTTTTTAATTTTATGCAAATTAGATTGTTTATTTAAAAAAAAATTAAGACAAAATCGAATTAAAAAAACAAATTGATTCAATATTAAAGTAAAAAAATATATATAAAGATGTATTATAGTAATATTGAAAATATAAAACTCAGTGAGTCAGGTTTTTTTTTAGAGCGCTTTATTTTATGCAGTTTTACTTTTTTTAATGGAAATTTCATATTTAAATTGTCAAAAACGAAGACAACAATCATATTATTTTTTAGAGCGCTTTATTTTATGCAGTTTTACTTTTTTTAATGGAAATTTCATATTTAAATTGTCAAAAACGAAGACAACAATCATATTAAAAACACATTGATTTAATATTATTAAAGTAAAAAATATATATAATTTGTATTTATAGTTATATTAAAAATACAAAACTCAGTGAATCTCTTTTTTTCAAAAGCGCTTTATTTTATGGAGTTTTCTTTTCTTAAAGGAAATTTCATATTTAATTGACAAATATTCACAAAAGATTAAGTATTTTCTGTCATTTGAAATATAAGAATGATATTTAAATTTAAAAAGGGGCAATTGGTCATCAATTTTTATTAAAATATATTTTTATTAAAGGATTTAATGTGTATTTTTTATTCTATGCAAATTAAATGTTATATATATATATTTATATATATACACAGTCGCGATAAAAAGTGTACATACACTTGTAAAGAACATAATGTCATGGCTGTCTTGAGTTTCCAATAATTTCTATAACTCATTTTTTTGTGATAGAGTGATTGGAGCACATACTTGTTGGTCACAAAAAACATTCATGAAGTTCGGTTCTTTTATGAATTTATTATGGGTCTACTGAAAATGTGAGCAAATCTGCTGGGTCAAAAGTATAAATACAGCAATGTTAATATTTGTCCCTTGGCAAGTTTCACTGCAATAAGGCACTTTTGGTAGCCATCCACAAGCTTCTGGCAAGCTTCTGGTTGGATTTTTGACCACTCCTCTTGACAAAATTGGCGCAGTTCAGCTAAATGTGTTGGTTTTCTGACATGGACTTGTTTCTTCAGCATTGTCCACACGTTTAAAGGCCTACTGAAATGAATTTTTTTTATTTAAACGGGAATAGCAGATCCATTCTATGTGTCATACTTGATCATTTCGCGATATTGCCATATTTTTGCTAAAAGGATTTAGTAGAGAAAATCGACGATAAAGTTCGCAACTTTTGCTCGCTGATAAAAAAAAGCCTTGCCTGTACCGGAAGTAGCGTGACGTCACAGGAGCTAGTATTCCTCACAATTCCCCATTGTTTACAATGGAGCGAGAGAGATTCGGACCGAGAAAGTGACGATTACCCCATTAATTTGAGCGAGGATGAAAGATTCGTAGATGAGGAACGTTACAGTGAAGGACTTGAGAGGCAGTGATGGACGTATCTTTTTTCGCTCTGACCGTAACTTAGGTACAAGCTGGCTCATTGGATTCCACACTCTCTCCTTTTTCTATTGCAGATCACAGATTTGTATTTTAAACCACCTCAGATACTATATCCTCTTGAAAATGAGAGTCGAGAACGCGAAATGGACATTCACAGTGACTGAACATGTAAATACACGATTAATAATATTCAGCTTTGCGAAGCTAAAAAAATAGAAGCTAACCTAGCAACGTAGCCAACGTGATAGCATAGCAGTCTCAAATGCAGATAGAAACTAAATTAAAATAAACCCTGACTGGATGGATAGACAGAAGATCAAAAATACTATTAAACCATGAACATGTAAATACACGATTAATAATATTCAGCTTTGCGAAGCTAAAAAAATAGAAGCTAACCTAGCAACGTAGCCTACGTGATAGCATCAGTCTCAAATGCAGATAGAAACTAAATTTAAAAAAACCCTGACTGGATGGATAGACAGAAGATCAAAAATACTATTAAACCGTGAACATGTAAATACACGGTTAATAATATTCAGCTTTTCGAAGCTAAAAAAATAGAAGCTAACTTAGCTACGTAGCCAACGTGATAGCATAGCAGTCTCAAATGCAGATAGAAACTAAATTAAAAAAAAACCCTGACTGGATGGATAGACAGAAGATCAAAAATACTATTAAACCATGTACACGTAACTACACGGTTAAAAATTCTCAGCCTTGTAAGGCTTAACTATGCTGTTGCTAACGACGCTAAGGCTAATTTAGCAACTTAGCAACCGGACCTCACAGAACTATGTACTCTCTCCTTTTTCTATTGTGGATCACGGATTTGTATTTTAAACCACCTCGGATACTATATCCTCTTGAAAATGAGAGTCGAGCACGCGAAATTGACTTTTAAGTGACTTTTATCTCCAAGACAATACATCGGTGACACACTTAGCTACTGAGCTAACGTGATAGCATCGTTCTCAAATGAAGATAGAAACAAAATAAATAAACCCCTGACTAGAAGGATAGACAGAAGACCAACAATACTATTAAACCATGTACATGTAACTACACGGTTAAAAATTCTCAGCCTGGTAAGGCTTAAAAATGCTGTTGCTAACGACGCTAAGGCTAATTTAGCAACTTAGCAACCAGACCTCACAGAACTATGATAAAACATTAGCGCTCCACCTACGCCAGCCAGCCCTCATCTTCCCATCTACAGCCGTGCTCACCTGCATTCCAGCGATCAACGGCGCGACAAAGGACTTCATCCGTGGGTTTGGCGGCAAGCATCGGCTAGGCGTAGTAAGTAGTCCTTGTTGTGTTGCTGTAAGTATTGTACTTAGCCGCTAAGACACCGATCGATCCCACCTACAACGTTCTTCTTTGCAGCCTCCATTGTTCATTAAACAAATTGCAAAAGATTCACCAACACAGATGTCCAGAATACTGTGGAATTTTGTCGAAGAAAACAAGAGGCTTTTCTATCGGGTCCGATGGGGTCCAACCACTTCCGTTGCTTTTGTGACGTCACGCGCATAAATCATATCCAAAGGAGTTTTTCAACCAGAAGTGTGGCGGGAATTTTAAAATTGCACTTTATAAGTTAACCCGGCCGTATTGGCATGTGTTGCAATGTTAAGATTTCATCATTGATATATAAACTATCAGACTGCGTGGTTGGTAGTAGTGGGTTTCAGTAGGCCTTTAAGTCAGGCCATTCTAAAACCTTCATTCTAGCCTGATTTAGCCATTCCTTTACCACTTTTGACGTGTGTTTGGGGTCATTGTCCTGTTGGAACACCCAACTGCGCCCATAACCCAACCTCCGGGCTGATGATTTTAGGTTGTCCTGAAGAATTTGGAGGTAATCCTCCTTTTTTATTGTCCCATTTAAAGCACGAGTTCCATTGGCAGCAAAACAGGCCCAGAGCATAATACTACCACCACCATGCTTGACGGTAGGATGGTGTTCCTGGGATTAAAGGCCTCACCTTTTCTCCTCCAAACATATTGCTGGGCATTGTGGCCAAACAGCTCAATTTTAGTTTCATCTGACCACAGAACTTTCCTCCAGAAGGTCTTATCTTTGTCCATGTACACAGCCTCTCCACCACCAAGACTCCTACAGTGCCTCCTCGTGGCCACACACGGTAACTGGGACCTCGCGATATCAGGCTAAACTGGAAGGGATCTCAGAGCAGCAGTGGGCCCCAGAGGCGAGGTGTGCAGGCCCACCCTGGCATCCGCCAATCACTGCCTAGGTGATTTGCAGTGATTGCCTTGTGGTAACTTTGGGAGAAGGAAAGGCTATGGGAGTAAACCCAGGCAGAAAATGAGGAGTGGAGCCCCTGAGTCGGCTGGGTGTCACTGCTGACCCCCTGCCGGCAGCTCCTGAAGCCAAGCCGATGCCAGATATATTGCCTTGCTCTCCCCTAGGCCACATCGTCACGGCCGAGAGGAGGATCTTAAAAACCGGGCAACCCATACCTTCTGCCCAGGCTTGCGCCACGGAGAGGTCACTTCAGCCTCCCCATAAAGGGAGGAAAACAAAGAAGCTGGCAGCCTTAAGTTCCACCCGATTGGCGTAAGGTTTTTTATTTGTTTGTTTTTTTGGACGCCACAGGCCAGCTTCGATGGTGGGAGGAATCATTGACTAATGGTTGGCCACCGCCCGCCTCAAGCCGGGCAGCCCCCGGTCAATTAGGTGCCAACCCGCCAGAGTCGGCATAATCCTGGCGAGGCGTCGGGTAAAGCACAACTAGCAAACGTCAACAATTGCACCAATGATGATCATGAAAAAAGCAAAAACTGAGAGAAGGAAAACGAAGATACCAGCTCTTCGAGTATCAAGCTGGAATGTCAGAACAATGCGCACAGAGCTCTCAGGCAGCTTTGAACACATTGACGACTCGCGCAAGACAGCTATCATTGACCGTGAGCTCCAACGACTTAATGTCGACATTGCTGCGCTCCAAGAGACATGACTTACTGACTTTGGCTCTCTGTAGGAAAAACAGTATACTTTTTTCTAGCAGGGAAAGAGTGCAGAGGAAACCCAGGAATAAGCTGTGGGATTTCCAGTGAAAAACCTTTAGCTTCCCATGATGGACCCACCGACAGGAGGCTCTGAGCGGATCCTTGCAATCCACCTTTCTACCAGCAGCGGACCAGCAAACCTGTTGTGTGCTTATGCTCCGACCCTCTGCGCACCACCAGAGTTTAAAAGACAAGTTCTATGAGGAGCTTGACGCGGCTGTCAACACCTTCCCCAAAAATTAGCATCTACTCCTTCTGGGAGACTTCAATGCCAGGGTAGGATCTGACCACAAATCCTGGCCAGACTGCCTTGGTCACTTTGGAGTGGTGAGCATGAACGAAAATGGACAACGTCTGCTATAACTGTGCTGCTACCACAAGCTCTGCATCACGGACACCTTCTTCCAGACTGAGCCTCTGCACCAGGTATCTTGGAGACACCCACAGATCCAAACGTTGGCACCAGCTCAACCTCATCATCACGAGGCGAGAGGCCCTTAACAGCGTGCTTCTCACAAGGACGTTTCACAGTGCTGACTGTGACATGGACCACTCACTAGTCCTAAGCAAGGTCAAGCTTCAACCAAAACAGATCTATCACACCAAGCAGAAGGAACGTCCACGCATCAATGCCAGCCGTTCTACCAACCCGGCTGTCACACAACGCTTCCTGACCTCCCTTGACCCGCACTTTGTGGACCATCAATCAGGCAAAGTGCTGTGGACAAATGGAAATGTTTAACCCTTGTGTGGTGTTCGGGTCTGTGGGACCCGTTTTCAATTTTTATTAAAAGAAAAATGATACAATTAATTAATTTTTCAAACCGAGACTCACTGGCTTTGGCTCATTTTCTGTGAAGAACATAAATCAGAATACATATTTAATGAACACACACCATACACCCCCCCCTACACATTTCTATTACATATAAGATGTCCGGGGTCCACTGGACCCGGGGCTAATAGAAGTGTGGAAATTGATGTTCTGTGTACCACACACACACACGCACACACACACACACACACGCACACACAGCAGGCATAGACGGGGAGGACAGAGTGTAGGTACACAGAACATCAGAGGGTCAAATGTGCGACAAAATGAGTGCAGACAATGTTGACAAACAATGTTGCAACCTTGTGTGGGAAGCGCAGGTGCAGAAACACAAAAGAAGAATCCCTGTGGGATGCAGAAACTGGCAGAGAAATTTCCATGCAACGTTCATATTGTTGTTACTCAGCCAGTGTTAAAGGGTCTTAGACTTACTTTTTATTGTCGTTCAAATTTGAACTTTACAGTACAAATAAGAACGACATTTTGTTGCATTAGCTGGTTGGCAGTGCAGGATAAAAAAGCAATAAGGTGCAGATATAAATAAATAGATTACTGTAAAGATAAATATATTGCACTTTAGCATATGCATCTACGTTTATGGATATATGTTATATTGTCTTTATATTCCAGCGAGTTAATCCATTTTTGGGGGGAGTTGAGGGAATAATTATGATGCGTTCAAGAGTCTTACGGCCTGAGGGAAGAAGCTGTTACAGAACCTGGAGGTTCTGCTACGGAGGCTGCGGAACTTCTTTCTAGAGTCCAGCAGTGAAAACAGTCCTTGGTGGGGGTGGGAGGAGTCTCTGCAGATTTTCTTAGCCCTGGTCAGGCAGCGGCTTTTTGCCATCTCCTGGATAGGAGGAAGAGGAGTCCTGATGATCTTTTCCGCCGTCCTCACCACTCTCTGGAGAGACTTCCAGTCTGAGGCACTGCAGGCTCCAGTCCAGACAGAGATGCTGTTGGTCAGCAGGCTCTCTATAGTGCCTCTGTAGAATGTGCTGAGAATGGGGGGAGGGAGCTGTGCTCTTTTCATCCCACGCAAAAAGTGCATGCGCTGCTGAGCTCTTTTTACAAGAGTGTGTAGGGACCAGGTCATATTGTCAGTTATCTGCACCCCCAGGAACTTGGTGCTGCTTACCATCTCCACCGCTGTGCCGTTGATGAAGAGTGGAGCGTGGCTGGACTGGTGCTTCCTGAAGTCGACAATGATCTCCTTGGTCTTGTCGACGTTCAGGACCAGGTTGTTGGTTCTGCACCAGTCAACCAGATGTTTCACCTCCTCCCTGTAGTCCATGTGGTTGTTGCCACGGATGAGGCCCACTACTGTCGTGTACTTCACAATGTGGTTAGTAGTGGACCTGGCGCAGCAGTCAAGGGTCATCAACGTGAACAGCAGCGGACTCAGGACGCAGCCCTGGGGGTAGCCGGTGCTCAAGGAGATGGCACTGGAGGTGTTGTTGCCCACTCTCACAGACTGGGGTCTGTCTGTGAGGAAGTCAAGCAGCCAGTTGCATAGGGGGTTCTGAATCCAAGGGGGGCCAGTTTGCTCACCAAGTGCTGCGGGATGATGGTGTTGAATGCTGAGCTGAAGTCCAGAAACAACATCCGCACGTGTGTGTCCTTTCCTTCCAGATGTGCTAAGCTCAGGTGGAGTGCAGAGGAGATGGCGTCCTCTGTGGAGCGGTTAGGGCGATAAGCAAACTTGTATGGATCGAATGTGGGGGGAGGTCTGGAGACAATGTATTCCTTTACCAGCCTCTCGAAGTACTTCATTACAGATGTTTTTTGGGATAAGTCAGTATTTTAACATAAAAGTGTTTGATTGTGATGCATTAAAAGCCACAAAATGCAACGGGTCCATCAGACCCACAAACACTGGCTGAGTAACAACAATATGAACACCACACAAGGGTTAAGTGATACCATCTACGACCAAGCCATTGCCACATAGGAGAAGAGAACGAGAAGAAATGCAGACTGGTTTGAGGCTAGTGCTGCGGTGATGGAGTCAGTTATAGAGGCAAAGCGTACCGCTTTCCTCAAGCACAAGGGAAACCCCTCACAGAGGAACCTTGACGCCTTGGGAAAGGCCAAGAGCGAAGCCCAGCGAATGGCACGTAGCTGTGCCAACAACTACTGGCTTGAGCTCTCCTCAAACATAAAAAGGGCCTCGGACACAGGAGATATCAGGAGCATGTATGAGGGGATAAAGCAAGCAACCAGCCCGTCCATCAAGAAAACAGCACCTCTCAAAGCCGAGTCTGGTGAAGTCATCACTGACCGCAACGAGCAGGTGGGAAGATGGGCCAAACACCACACGGAGTTATACGCCACTGAGAGCATTGTGTCAGAGGAGGGTCTGAATGGAGTTGCAAACCTGCCTGTTATGGAGGAGCTTGACAAGGAACCCACGAAGGAAGAGCTCAGCAACCCCATTGACAAACTCGCATGCGGCAAGGCCCCAGGTGCTGACGGGATAACACCTGATGTCATAAAACCTGGGAAACCTTCCTCACTGCTAGGGTTGGGTATCGTTTGAATTCGTACGATTCCGATTCCGATTCCTGACGATTCTCGATTCCGATTCTTCTTGTACCATGCGTTTGACAGGTAGTCCCTGGAAGGTGGTATGTATTTTGGGTTGAGAGTTTTCACCATATCCCTGCAAACATAAACAAACATATAATGTTGCTGTTACTGTTTAGCCCAGTATCAATTAGCTTAGCTCTAACGTTATTGCTTAACTAACCTAAATGTTGGAGATTCCACCTCTGAAAAGGGATGCAGTCTTTTGACTATGTGTGCAGTGACCTTTCTGTGGCACCGACATCTTCCCCATTGCCGCTACGGTGAACGGAGTACGCTGAGCACATCGCGGAGCCTGGCTAGCAGGTTGTAAATTGTCTATGAAAATATGCGGGCTAATTTGTTAGCTGCCTCAACGTTGGCGCAAAACACATTATTTATTGCATATATATTGTTTTACTTACCGGATTCGGACTGCAGTGCAGTCACCGAGGTGCCAGGCTGGGCGTCGGAGCCAGAGGAGGACGGTCGGCGCAGCGCGTCGAAGACGGGACACGCATTTATTTGTACTCCATGAACTCGGAGGTGCTTCATCATGTTCGACGTGCACCCTCCTAAGCACGAAACAGTCCTGTCGCACGTGTTACATTTCGCCGATATTTCATTTTTTTTAGTAAAATAAAGCCACACTTTCGACCGCCGACGCCCGCTATCCATGCTTGACTGACTTGCTCGGCTACATAGGCTCGGCTATGCTAACACTTCCGGCGGTGGGCGCTTCTTCGTTGGTGTTCAGCGGCTTCTTCCGGTTGGCGGACTTATTCTTTTTTTCCGGTCGGTGGACTGGGTATCGAAACTAGGAATCGAAATTTAAACTTTTGAACGATTCCGGGAGAATCGGAAAGTTAGTCCCGGTTCCAATCGATACTCGATACCCAACCCTACTTACTGCCGCACCTTCACGATCTCCTCTGCCTCTGTTGGAAAGATGGAGCAGTCTCCCAAGATCTGCGTGACTCCAAAATTGTCACACTGTACGAGAAACAAGGGAGACTGTAGTGACTGTAATAATTACCGCGGCATCTCCCTGCTCAACATCGTGGGGAAAGTCTTCGCTCGTGTCGCCCTTGCTAGACTCCACCTCCTTGCAAAATGTGTCTACCCTAAGTCACAATGCGGCTTCAGGGCAGGAAGATTTTCACCCTTCGGCAGCTGCAGGAGAAGTGCCAGCAACAGAGGAGACCCTTGTATCTCGCCTTTGTCGATCTCACAAAAGCCTTCGACCTTGTCAGCAGAGATGGTCTCTTCAAGCCGCTTGCAAAGATCGGTTGCCCCCCCAAAATTCCTCGCCGTCATAAGATCATTCCAAGTAAACACACAGGATTCCGTCTGTTGGGAAGGAGATACATCAGAGGCCTTTCCAATCCGCAGCGTAAAGCAGGGCTGCGTTCTTGCGCCAACCCTCTTTGGAGTTTTCTTCTCCCTCGTTCTGTCTGCTGCTTTCGGCACATGTTCTAAAGGTGTCTTCCTACACACAAGAGCTGATGGCAAACTTTTCAACCTCGCCCGTTTGTGCTCCAAGACCAAGGTGACCAGTGTCTTCCTAAGGGAAATGCTTTTTGCTGATGATGCAGCTCTGGCATCCCCTCCTCTTACCAGTACTCTCTGCAGTTCCCAGTTATCATGCATCAGCCCCCCTCCTGACTTGCTTGTATACATCAGCCCGTTCTGCTCTCCTAGTTGGACATGGTGACTGTTTGCTATTGCGATAGAACCCCTTGCTCTTTGGCTGCGCGCGGAGGCAGGCTTTAAAGGTATCACCCGGTCGGAATGATGCAGCTCTGGCATCCCACACCGAGTCCGGGCTCCAGAGGCTGATGGACAGGCTTTCATCTGCCTGTAAAGAATTTGGTCTCACCATCAGCAATAAGAAGACCAATGTCATGGGCCAACATGCTGATACTCCACTCTCCATCGACAATCAGGTTCTGGAATGTGTCAAGACCTTTACATACTTTGGATCCGCAATCTCCAGCGACTTGTCACTCGACACAGAACTTGCCATCCGTCTTGCGAGAGCCGCCACAAGAGTAGGGTCGAACAACTAGCTATCCATGCGCACTAAACTCCAGGTCTACCAAGCCTGTGTCATTAGTACACTGATGTATGGCAGCGAGGCCTGGACCACCTACACCAGACATGAGAAACAGCTGAACAGCTTCCACCTGCGCTGTCTTCGCCGCATCCTGGGAATCTCATGGCAGGACAAAGTTCCCAACACGGAAGTCCTGGAACGTGCTCACTCCACCAGCCTGTTCACCATGCTCAGCCAACGCTGCCTCAGATGACTTGGCCATGTCCACAGGATGGACCCCAGCCGGCTCCCCAGAGCTGTCCTGTACGGCAAACTGTCAACAGGCTCCAGACCCCTTGGACTGCGTTTCAGGGACGTTTGCAAACGTGACGAGAAACAGGCAGGCATCGACCACAACAACTGGGAGGAAGCTGCAAAAGACAGCGATGTTTGGAGGCAGTTTGGAGGAGTAGCACACCTCGTTGTTGCAGGCGAGGAGACAAAAGCGGAAACTGCGTGACGCAGCACCCGCTCCTGTGTCAGAACCGTCCCTATACATCTGTGCCAACTGCACCAGAGATGGTCACTCCAGAGTGGGGCTGTACAGCCACAGCCGCCGCTGAAAGAAAGAATTACCTCCCCCAGGCGCAACCCATCATCACCACTGATGGACGGATGCCTATGTGATGAATTAGCGAAAAACATCATCAGCTGTGGCTGTAGGCAACCTCCTTATGTAGTCCTTTATTTACTGCGCACTTGTGTTATGTAAAATGCATGTTCCTAAATCATGTGTGTTATCTCTCCTTTCTTTTGTTGATAATCCTTTTCTCTTGTCCATCCTCTTGCTGTGTCTCAATTTTTTTTCCCCCCTCTTTCAGATGGCGCCCGACTACGACCACTTGACGCTGATGGAGAAGGTGGAGGTGTTTGAGCACGCAGTCAACAACACGGCCGGAGACGACCTGGCCAAGCTCCTGTGGTTAAAGAGCCCAAGTTCTGAGGTGAGATGCTAACAAGCACGAGTGAGCATTGTTACCTCTTTGAAGGCAGACATTTTGATTGCGCTGCAGGTGTACCTAATTAAAGTTCTCCCAATATTTGTCCTCATTGCTATTATTAGGGCCCTGGCAGCAAAAGCTGCAAACTGATAAATTGTGACTACATTGCTAACATTAGCATGCTAACTTTTTCAGCCATTTTTGCAGCCGTGCACCCCAGAGTCATGTAACCTGGTACTTGACACATGCTAGCTGTTAGCATGCTAAAATTAGCTGGTTAACATTAGCATGCTAACAGCTGGCATGGGTCAAGTACCAGGTGCTTGCTGTTTGCATGCTAACATTAGCTGATTAACATTAGCATGCTAACAGCTAGCGTGGGTCAAGTACCAGGTGCTAGTTGTTTGCATGCTAACATTAGCTGGTTAAAATTAGCATGCTAACAGCTAACATGGGTCAAGTACCAGGGGAAATGACTCTGGGGTGCACGGCTGCAAAAATGGCTAAAAAAGTTAGCTTGTTAAAGTTAGCATGGAGTATGTGTCGAGTAACAAGTTAATGACTTAGTTGTACAGCTGCAAAATTTGTTAAAAAATGCTAGCTGTTAGCATGCTAACTTTGCCATGTTAGCATTAGCAAGTACGCCGTACTCCTTAGAGTCATATAACTTTTTACTTTAGCATGCTAAAACCTAGCATGGGTTAAGTACCAAAGTACATGACTCTGAGGTGTACAGTTGTATATTTAGCTTTAAAAGTTAGCTTGTTAAAGTTAGCATGCCAACAGGTAGCATGTGTCGAGTAACAAGTTATATGATTCTGAGATTTACAGCTGCAAAATGTGAAAATATATTGTCTAAAGAAGTTAGCATATGCTAGCTGTTAGCATGCTAACGTTACCATGCTTGCATGTTAGCATTATCAAGTATGCCATACTTGTTATATTAGCATGTTGACATTAGCATGCTAACAGCCAGCATAGGAAAAACACCCAGGTATACGACTCTGAGGTGTACAGCGGCAAAATTGGCTTAAGAAGTTAGCTTGTTAAAGTTAGCATGTGTGGTATGTTAGCATGTGTGGTAAGTTAGCATGTGCAGTATGTGGGTAACCCACATATGCTGTCCTCTCCAAGGTTTCTCATAGTCATTCACATCGACGTCCCACTGGGGTGAGTTTTTCCTTGCCCTTATGTGGGCTCTGTACCGAGGTTGTCGTTGTGGTTTGTGCAGCCCTTTGAGACACTTGTGATTTAGGGCTATATAAATAAACATTGATTGATTGATTGATTGATGTCAACAGGTAGTATGTGTCGAGTAACAATTTAATCCAACTTTTTTTATTGGCATTTTCACATAGACAGAAAAAAGTGCAAGTCGAAACAGTACAATTTTAAAGACAGAAAATTATTCACACCCTTTCCCTTAAAACCCTAACCCCCACCCACCCTCCCACCCCACTCAGGTCACACAAACAAGGGACATATGGCACAATCATATAACAAGACGACAAAGACAGACACATTCTCACACACACACACACACATACGAGGCCAGAGACAGACAAACAGGCTGAAAGGAGAGAAAGGGGGAAAAATTAAATTAAATTAAATTTTTTTTTAAAAATAATAATAAATAAAAGGGAGATATTTCCTCATCTGCGTCTGGGCATAAATCAACAGAGTTGACATACAGCAAGAAAGGACTCCATGAGCTTTCAAACGCCTTTTAGCGAAAACCTAAGTTTTTCCAGTTTTAGATTGTAGAGAACCTCTCTAATCCAACGGCCGTGTGATGGGGAGCGAGCCAGCTTTCAATTAAACAAGATCAATCGCCTGGCCAGCAAGGTCGTAAAGGCAACAGTGCGTTTTAGTGGTACCGGGCACATGTTATCGGGGCATACGCCAAAAATGGCTAACAATGGGTTCGGGGGAAAGTTTTGACCGTATGCTTTTCCGATTGTGTCAAAAATGTCCTCCCAAAAGGAACATAGTTTAGAGCAGGACCAGAACATATGGACATAATCAGCCAGAGATTGTTTGCATCTATTGCAGGTATTGCTAACCGTGGGGTAGATTTTGGATAGTTTTGAATTAGTGTAGTGAATTTTATGGATTACTTTGCATTGGATGAGACTATGACGGGCACATATTGAGGAGGAGTGAACCAGTTTCAGGGCAGAGTCCCAGTGATTGATTGATTGATTGAGTCTTTTATTAGTAGGTTGCACAGTGAAGTACATATTCCGTACAATTGACCACTAAATGGTAACACCCGGATAAGTTTTTCAACTTGTTTAAGTCGGGGTCCACTTAAATTGATTCATGATACAGATATATACTATCAGATATATACTATCATCATAATACAGTCATCACACAAGATGATCACATTAAATTATTTACATTATTTACAATCAGGGGTGTGGAGGGGAAGGGGGGGGGGTAGGATATGGACAGCAAGTAGTGGAGAGAGAGAGAGAGAGAGAGTCATCACACAAGATGATCACATTGAATTATTTACATTATTTACAATCAGGGGTGTGGAGGGGAAGGGGGGGGTAGGATATGGACAGCAAGTAGTGGAGAGAGAGAGAGAGAGAGAGATCAGAAGGCATAAGAAAAAGTATCTGTATTTGATTGTTTACATTTGATTATTAGCAATCCGGGGAGGGTGTTAGGGTTGTAGCTGCCTGGAGGTGAACTTTTATTGCGGTTTTGAAGGAGGATAGAGATGCCGTTTCTTTTATACCTGTTGGGAGCGCATTCCACATTGATGTGGCATAGAAAGAGAATGAGTTAAGACCTTTGTTAGTTCGGAATCTGGGTTTAACGTGGTTAGTGGAGCTCCCCCTGGTGTTGTGGTTATGGCGGTCATTTACGTTAAGGAAGTAGTTTGACATGTACTTCGGTATATCAGTGTTGATCGGATATGTTGGTATTAAGATCGCTCTCCCACGAGGCTCTTATCACTGATAGAGAGTTTGGAGCAACTGAAATTAAGGAGGTATATAACACGTAAATACATGTTTTATGATTAGGGCTCAAAGATAACAATGTATCTATAAGAGTTTCTGGAGGACGATTTGGAAAGTGTGGGAACTGCTTCTTTACGAAGTCTCTCGCCTGAAAAAAACGAAAAAGGTGGGAGTTCGGCAAATCGTATTTGGAAGAGAGTTCAGTGAAGGATGAGAACACTCCGTCTGCATAGAGGTCTTTCACAGTGGTGATACCATGATCATGCCAAGTCATGAATGCGGGGTCAGTACGGGAAGGTTTAAATAATTGTTTTTTAAGTAGCGGGGTCAATATAGATGGGCCCTGAAGACCCAAGTGTTTCCGTAGCTGGTTCCATATTTTAATGGAGATCGATACAATGGTGTTTGCGCCTTCAAGTTTAAATGGGAAAGAGAGTGATGAGCATAAGCAAGAATGTAATGAGGAGTGTGGGATTGCCGTTTCAAGGGATACCCAGGCCGGGAGGGTCTGAGAGCCTCCATCCATCCAGTATAGGAGTTTCTGTACGTTAGCCGCCCAATAATATTGTCTAAAATTGGGGAGTGCAAGCCTTCCTTCAGATTTGGGAGATTGTAGGACCGACTTGCGGATTCGGGCCGATCCGGTCCCCCATAAAAATTTGGATATTGATTTGTCTAATTTATCGAAAAATGATTTAGTAATAAATATGGGGATATGTTGAAAAAGGTAAAGGAATTTAGGCAGAGTGATCATCTTGATCAGATTGATCCGGCCAGCGAGAGATAATGGTAAAACAGACCAGCGGGCTAAGTTCTTCTCCATCTTTTCAATTAGAGGTAAAAAATTTGCCCGGAGCATATCAGATATAGCCGGAGTAATAAGGATTCCCAAGTAATGAATCCCGTCCTGTGCCCATTTGAATGCCGCTAAAGATCGTGGTAACTGTTTAGCTAAGGAATTAATCGGAAACAGCTCACTTTTTTGGTAGTTAAGTTTGTGTGCCAAACCGCTCCAGAATGTCAAATATTACCGGGAGTGAGCTAGCAGGGTCCGAGATGTACAAGAGCAGGTCATCCGCATAAAGCGAGACTTTGTGCAACGTGTCCGACCGGGTGATACCTTTAAAGCCCGCCTCCGCCAAAGAGCAAGGGGTTCTATCGCAATAGCAAACAGTAATGGAGACAACGGGCAACCTTGTCTAGTGCCTCTTTTAAGAAAAATTGGGGCGGATAGTGTATTATTTGTACGTACCGAAGTTTGTTAGATGATCGATCCAGTACAGGATCCTGCACCAGGTTAAAGTCCCCACCCATAATGATAAAATGGTTTCCAATGTTCGGAAATGATGTAAACAATTTAGTCACATAAGAATTGTCATCCCAGTTGGGTCCATAAACGCTAGCGAGTATGACTGGGGTGCCTTGCAGCTTTCCAGACACATAAATATAACGACCAGCCGGGTCTGCTACAGTTTGATTGAGTTCGAACTAAATATTTTTACGAATAAGGATAGCTGTGCCCCTGGCCCTTTCGTTGAATTTTGAATGGAAAATATGGCTGATCCAGCCTCTTTTAAGTCGTGAAATCTCTCTGTTGCGAAGTTGGGTCTCCTGAATGAAAAATATATCTCCTTTGAGGTGTTGCAAATGGGTCAAGACCCTCCCAATTTTAGTGGCGCTCCCCACTCCCCTCACGTTCCATGAAACAAATCTAAGTGTATTACTGGTGCTTGTCATACCTCACCATGTCCAACTAGGAGAGCAGAACGGGCTGATGTATACAAGCAAGTCAGGAGGGGGGCTGATGCATGATAACTGGGAACTGCAGAGAGTACTGGTAAGAGGAAGGGATGAAACAGAAAAGTGAGAGGAAGGAATGAGGAGATAAACAAACAAATAAAAACACATACACATAGAAAACACGACAAACTCACACACATACTCGCAGACACAACAACATACAACAATGCCAGGTGGGTTAAACCTGGCAACCACCTACAGGGCCATCGTCCCAGGACCTGAGAACCCCATTGTCGAAACTGAACCTTAAGTGTCCTTTTCACAGCAGTGCGCTGTCCTTGCGCCTGCATGGACGTATCCATATCGGCTTCCGGTTTTTCCACCTCCCGAGAACAACAGATTGGCTGCAACTGAGTCAGAACATCTTAAAATGCGTCAAAACTGCAATATATTCCCTCAGGAAACATAGTACCCAGTACTAAGATAACTTCAGAGAGCGAGAAAAATAGATTATAAAGTATAAACAACTCAAAAAGCATATAATAACATAAAGTACAAGCGGTGCCATGTACATATACATATATACATACACCTATATATATATATATATATATATACATATATACACACACACACATGCATAAACGTGTATACTATCATGGATGTATGGGTAAGGAATAACAGTAACCAACCAAGAGATAAGTAGATCAGCAGTTAGGTCAAATAATAACAGAAAAAGTAAACCACAGTGTAAGAATATATATCTAATAGAACATGATAAATAAATGTAAAGGGGAGACAAAATAATTTGAGTGTCGATGTAGAAAAATAAAACAGAATGAACAATATTGCGGGTTGTTTAAACAATAATGATAATTGTATATTAACCAGGTTAGCTCTAGAATGTCAGTATAATATATTAGCTGAAAGGTTAAACAAAGAGTGAATGAAAGTGGATCCAATGAGCGACCACACAGATGTGATATTCACGGTCAGGCCTGGAGTTAGCGATATGTTAGCATGGTTAACCGTAATAAAGCAGGCGTTGATTGTTAAGGTTGGTGCCGGCAGTGTGGCCTCCAGACATGGCTGCAGTTAGCCAAGCTAGCTCCGTCCTGCCATGCACTGTGGGGTAGTCACATCGTATCAAACAAAGTTTCAATAAAGTCATACCGACTGAGATTACTCTTTTGCATGTTCTTGGCTGCGTTGATTGTGGGATTTGACAAAATCTTGGGCGTCTCTGAGAGATGCGAGTCGCCGTCTCTTTCCATCCTCGGTTGAAACCATTAGCTTAGCCGGATAGTGGAGTGCTGGTTTGAGGCCCAGATTGTAGAGCTCCCTCATGACGTCCCGGTACACGGCCCGCCGTTCCAGTATTTCAGGGCAGTAGTCTTCGAAGATGTGTATCAGTGAGTCCTTTTATTTTAGTTTGCCTCTGCGTTTCCGAGCCTTCAGCACCACCAGCTCCCTCGTCTGGAATCAGTGGAAGCATATCACGATAGCCCGCGGCCTCTCACCGGGGCCTGGCTTTGCTGTTAGCGAGCGGTGGGCACGGTCCAGCTCCGGGGTCGACGACAGCGTGTGTTCACCCAAGACTTCGACCAGCAGTTGAGAGAAGAACGTTGTTGGGTTTGGATCTTCAATGTTTTCGGGTACGCCGACAATTCTTATGTTGTTCCGACGACTTCTGCTCTCCAAGTCTATTAGCTTAGCTTTTAGCCTCGCGTTCTCCTCTGTTACGCATGTTAGCTTGGTGTTCATGGCCAGCATATCCTGGCTGGTCGTGTCGGCAAACAGTTCTAGTGAGGAGAGATGCTTCTGGTTTTCCAGAAGTGTGGTCTGAATACAATCCAGCGTGTTGTTGAGTTTGGAAAAGGCATAGTTAAACTCAGACGAGAGAGAAGTCTTGTGGTCCGCTAGCATTGTAGTTAGCATAGCCATGATGGTACTTGCCGCCAAGTCCTCCTTCTTTTGCTCCTCCTTTTTGGCTCTGTTAGACATTTTCTCATTCAGTGCGAAAAGGTTTTAGTACTATTAAAACATTAGTAGCAGTTACTGCATTCAGTCGAGCTATGCAGAATGGTAGGAATGAAATTTGCGGGAGCCAAAATTGTCGCCAACCGGAAGCTCCCGAGTAACAATTTATATTATTCTGAGGTGTACAGCTGCAAAATTGGGGGGGGGGGGGAGTTAGCACATGCTAATGTTAATATGCTAGCATGTTAGCATTAGTATGTGCAAAGTGCACCTCAGAGTTGTATAACTTGTGACTTGACATATGCTACCCGTTGGCATGCTAACTTTACCGAGCTAACTTTTTCAGCACATTTTGCACCTGTACACCCTTAGGCCCCGTTCACACTAAGCCGGATAAGGTTATCCAGGGTAAATCCCACCTAACTTTATCCGTGTCCACACACAACAATGCCACCGTTTACGCCCCCGCGAAAAAAGAAAGAAGAAAAAAAAGCGTCCATTTGTTCCAAGCTCTCCAGTAAAAAAAGTTAAAGTACCAATGATTGTCACACACACACTAGGTGTGGCGAAATTATTCTCTGCATTTGACCCATCACCCTTGATCACCCCCTGGGGGGTGAGGGGAGCAGTGAGCAGCATCGGTGACCGCGCCCGGGAATCATTTTTGGTGATTTAACCCCCAATTCCAACCCTTGATGCTGAGTGCCAAGCAGGGAGGTAATGGCTCCCATTTTTATAGTCTTTAGTATGACTCGGCTGGGGTTTGAACTCACGACCTGCCGATCTCAGGGCGGACACTGATGACTTTACTTCACTGTGAAGTTATTGAAAAGAGCTATATTGTAAATAGTTTGCTGTGCATTTTACATTTGTTTGCTGTGCAAGTTTTTAAATTAAAATGTAAGTCCTTTGAACAATATCCAGTGTTGTGCTATTTCTGTTAGAATAATTGTTTCTAAATTATCACAAAAACTTTGTGTTACATTGAGGGTCTGGTGAGAAGAAAAAAGCTGTCTTTGAAACCTACCAAGAGTAAGGCTTGTAAAACTCCACTGTGTAGGGGGGGGGAAGTAAGATGAAGGTGTTCCTGTGTGCTTTCATGTATGGTAATGAACAGAAATATATTGTTCTAACCCAAGGACTTCAAAGCGGAGAGAAGACAGGATCTGCCCAATTTCCAGACGACCTCTTTTTGAACCTCCTTTTTGAACTGGTTTACGAACGTCTTTTTGAACTATTTTATGGACCTCTTTTGGAACTATTTTACGAACTTTTTTTGAACTGACCTTTTCTGTGAATTGTTTACGACATTTTCTGTGAAGTTTTTGCGACCTTTGTCGTTTGGAAACAGCGGTGGCCATGTGGTCGTGGAGGGTCCAAAAGAAAAGAAGGAGGCGTGCAATCTTTTGGCAGAGCGTGCTGAGATACTGTGCAAGGGTACAGTGTACAGACAAATCTCCTCAATATTGAGTCCAAATTGAATTCTGTCTCTATTTAATTCTTTGCCTCTTGTCTTGTTTAATAGATGTCATCAGTGTTTGAACCTGACAATTTCAGTGAACTAGAATCCAGTGTGTCTATAGTAGTCAATCACACCTGAGACATCATAAATTAATCACATCTTTAATCCACATGAGAAAGTAGACAATGCGATAAACTGTTTGGGACACGAGGGGATGGTTCCATCTTTCAGCTGCGCGCTAATGGCACGCTGGCTGGCCATTTCACAGTCACATCCATAAAGCAATATTTGTACCCACACACTGCCTATCACCATCACATCCACGGGAGGAAGGGACCAAGTTTTCCGGTAAATAGAATCACAGCTGACTGTTGGAAAGTTCTCTTGCCGTCTGAGAAGTGTTGTATCCCAAATAGCTGCAATCGCCCGTTGCCTTCTCTTAAGGTATTCATGTGTGGTTTCCACAAGTGTCTGTACATGTAGAAGAAGGAGAAACACGGCATGTCTGGATGATCCGCCTCCGGCTTTGTTATGAAGCTGGCTGTGGCGCGTTCTTTCTATGACACTTCCTGTGTGGAGCGAGGACTTTCTGGCGTCATTTCCTGTGTGGGCGGGGTCTTTCTGGCGTCACTTCCTCTCCGAACTCGCTTTTTAAACGATCAATGAGTCCATACAAAGCTAAGTGCCGGAGATTCAAGAACTACACGGCTGATTTACCCGTGTCAAAATCTGTCCGAGGAGGGGGACCTTAAACCAGAGCTGGGCAAATATTTTGACTCAGGGGCCACATTGAGAGAAAAAAATGTGTCTGGGGGGGCCAAGGTGCATGTGTGTATAAATGACATATACACATTTAGCTGTAAAAGTCTGCTGTACAGTATGTGTGTTTGGGTCCCTTTTTTTCAGGAACATTATTACCAAAGGTCACAATGTCCGAAAGAGTTCTAGAAATGTTATGACAGACCACCTAAAAAAAAAACAGAATGGAATTTTACAGTTTTTTACTGAATTGGACACCCAAAATGTACATGAAAATAAAGAAAGTGAAAATTATAACATTGACTATGAACAGTAAAACACTGAATATTAACATATGAACATCGCTTCTCTTTTACTTCTCAGACCAGCTCCTTGATAGTTGTGTATCTTTTACAATCAAGCAAAACACAACAAAAATGTAAAAAACAGCAAAATATGAATGCAAAGTGGAATAAACACCTACATTATGATATATTATCAGGTAAAAATCTGCTTCCGCATCTGTTTCTGACACATGCGTTTCGGGCTGGCTGCTCTGAAAACAAACCCCGCCCACTCTGGCTTGTTCCTCGTCTGAGCTGCTGTGACCTAGATTACTTTAATAACTCTTATAACGCCCAAAAGCACAGATACCCACCATTGAAATACTTTCTATAGTTCAAGACTTACGCTCATTTAAGAACAGCACTGCACGTCATAATGGCGGCTACAGTATTGATGTTAAACGTCTAAAAAAAATTATGTAGAACGTCCGGTGGGCCGGACTGAAAATCATAACGGGCCGCAATGCCCAGGTCTGCCTTAAACACTGCTTTAGTGTGGCTGACACGGGGCTTAGGCTGAATAAATATTCCTTGAAGGGGTTAAACCACTTAGACATGGCCTTAGAGTCATATGCTCCGTGGCCTAGTGGTTAGAGTGTCCGCCCTGAGATCGGTAGGTCGTGAGCAATGTTCCCTCTAATTTTTCATGTGTGTGAGCAAACGCAAAAACTCCCTGAGCATTCAGTGGAGCCCATGTGAGCAACCTCAGACGTGTGCACACTGTGGCTACACCAGCAGCACACCTGTCCCAAACCTAACTAAATAACAAGTTCAATCTCCATCCATCCATCCATTTTCTACCGCTTGTCCCTTTCGGGGTCGCTGGAGCCTATCTCAGCTGCATGCGGGCGGAAGGCAGGGTACACCCTGGACAAGTCCCCACCTCATCGCAGGGCCAACACAGATAGAGAGACAACATTCTCTTATTATTATAATCAAATGACAGCAGTCATTTCCATGAGATTATTTTCTAATATAAGTGTTTAGGCCCACTTACAATGACAATAACAAAAAATATTGTTTTTCATGAACTGTGTACTTGTATTGTTTGTCTGGGTGGAGGTCCTGCTTTGGAAATAGTTTGTACCCCTTTCAGACATTGCATTTAGTTCCCATTAAGACATTCACATGTTGCACAATGAGATGTAAGCAGGGGATCATGTGTACATTCCTGCAACTTCCTGTTTGTAAAAAATATATTTTCATTAGTATTTATTTAATATACTAACAGCATTTCATGATTAATATTTATAAATTAAGATTCTTAATAAATGACACTAGAATAAGCACACATTTGATTGGTAAATCATAGTGTAACAACCTGGTATTACACTTTATGTGTGGTGTTGGAGTTGTCCGACTTTTTGTGTGGCTGTAAACGCATCGCTGCCTAAGTGCCATATGTGCATGTGTTGGCGCAAGTGAGAAAGAGCTAGCGGCTGCTGTTGATATAACAAAGTTGCTTTTGGTCTGGTTTGTACTGCCGAAAAGGACCACTTTTGCTAAATATAATTTTTTTTACTAATGTTTTGGTGATGTGTTTATGGCCGACAATAAAGAGTTTTGCTCAGTAAAGTGATCGAAGGAATTCATGTCCTCAAAGCGTCTCGACAGACGTTACAATATTTGAACAATGATGACGAAAACTGTTTTCTCTGTCGTGTCCATGTGTCGAAAATTGTTATGCGCTTATATTTTTATTTGATTTTGTGTGTGGCATAGATTTGCCGTGCGCAGAGGACGCTTGAGCAGTGCGCAATTGCACAGGCGCACACCTTAGAGGGAACGTTGGTCGTGAGTTCAAACCCCGGCCGAGTCATACCAAAGACTTTAAAAATGGGACCCATTACCTCCCTGCTTGGCACTCAGCATCAAGGGTTGGAATTGGGGGTTAAATCACCAAAAATGATTCCTGGGCGCGACCACCACTGCTACTCACTGCTCCCCTCAACTCCCAGAGGGTGATCAAGGGTGATGGGTCAAATGCAGAGAATAATTTCGCCACACCTAGTGTGTGTGTGACAATCATGGGTACTTTAACTTTAACTTTAACTTTAATATGCCTTGGTACTTGACAAATGCTAACTGTTAATGTGCTAACTTGTTGGTGGTGTGTCGGGACATGTGTGTGAGGGGTCTGATGATGAATTGTCCTGCAGGTGTGGTTTGACAGGAGGACCAACTACACTCGCTCCCTGGCTGTGATGTCCATGGTGGGCTACATCCTGGGCCTGGGCGACAGGTGGGCCACGTGTCACGGTATGGACACCTGAGGACCGACTTGACCCCTGACCATGATGCTTCCTCTTCCTCCCAGGCATCCTTCCAACTTGATGCTGGATCGCCTCAGCGGGAAAATCCTCCATATTGACTTTGGAGATTGTTTTGAGGTGGGCAACCTTTCCTCATGCTGTAAAGCACGCGTGTCCAAAGTGCGGCCCGGGGGCCACTTTTTTAACGTCACAATCTAAAAATACTATGGAAAAAAGTGGACTAAAAGAGCAAACAGGTGAAAAGTAACGAGAACATGTTGCAATGTTGACTAATAACACAAAGCTGCCATGCAGCACGTTTTTTTTTCTTTGAAACTCATTCTTAAAAATAATAATGAATCAAAATCAATGTTATGAATTATTGACATATTTAAGGCTCCAATTACTTCACATCAAATATTACACTTTGAAATATTTTGTCAGGAAAATATTGCATATTTTGTGTGTTTGACAAAAACGGCATGAAACAAACAAAACAAAAAAACATAGAATTATTAAAACTAATAATTGATAGATTTGACTTTTTGACACTTTTATAAGTGGGGCCCTCAATAGATAATAAATCACAATCAATGTTATAAATTATTATTGACCTTTTCACACATCAAATATTCCAATAAAAAAAATTTGGTGGGGAAATATTGCATATTTTCTGTTTTGGCCGTAAAAAAAACAATTTTTTAGACAAAAACGGTATAAAACAAACAAAAAACTACAAAATAACAATTTATAATTGATAAACCTGACTTATTTTTAACACTTTTATAAGTGGGGCCCTCAATAAATAATAATAAATCAAAATCAATGTTATAAATTATTATTGACCTATTCACACATCAAATATTCCACTTTGAAATATTTCTTAAAGGAAAATGTGCATATTTATTGTGTTTACAGAATTTACTTTGAAAAAACTGCATAAAACAGCCAACAAAAAAACATAAAATTATAAAAACTTATAATTGACAGATAGATCTGATGTTGATCTTGAGATTTAAGCCTTGTTATTTTTAAAATGTTTATGTGTGGGACCCTTTTGGATCCCTGGAATTTTAGTAGGACTTAAGAAAACAAACTTTTTTTAACTGTCATTGCTCAAAAAATAATAATGAGTCAAAGTCAATGTTATGAATTATTGACATATTCAAGGTTATAATTTTTTACATGAAAGGTTCTACCTAGAAATATTTTGTCGTGAAAATATTGCATATTTTGTGTTTTTGACAAAAACAACATAAAACAAACAATATAACATAAAATCATAAAAACTTATAATTGATAGATCCAACTCATTTTTAACACTTTTATAAGTGGGGCCCTCAATAAATAATAATAAATCAAAATCAATGTTGTTATGAATTATTGACCTTACACATCAAATGTTCCACTTTAAAATATTCTTTGAGGAAAATATTGCATACTTTTTGTGTTTGGCATATAAAAAACAAAATTTACTTTGAAAAAAAAGTTACATAAAACAGACAACAAAAAACATAAAATGATAAAAACTTATAATTGACAGATAGATCTGAAGTTGATCTAGAGATTTAAGCCTTGTTATTTTTAAAAAAAATTATGTGTGGGACCTTTTTGGATCCCTGGGATTTTTTTTTCACTGTCTTTGCTCAAAAATAATAATGAATCAAAATCAATGTTATTAATTATTGACATATTTAATTACTTCACATCAACTATTACACTTTGAATGTTTTTTGTGGAAAATATTGCTTATTTTGCCATAAAAAACTGGGTTTTGACAAAAAAGGCACAAAAAAAAAACATTATATCGACAGATAGACCTGAAGTTGATTTGTTGATTTAAGCTTTGCATAATAATAAAAAATAAAATGGTATGTCTTACTTTTAATAATTTTATGATTAGACCCTTCTGGGACCAACTTGAAGGGAGCTCTAAAGATGTAAAAATTAATAAATTATATTAGTTTTCAAAATGACAAATATCAAAATGGCCCCCGCATGCTTTGATTCTTTGAGTGTGGCCCTCAGTGAAAAAGTTTGGACACCACTGCTGTACAATAAATGCTTCAATTAACCTTCATGATAAATTAACCTTCATGATAAATTAACCTTCATGGCGTCAAATGGAAAAACACATTAGCGGCTGTGGCCGCGGGCAACCTCCTGGTGTCGTTTTTGTTTTCATCACAATGGCGACAGCTGATATGCTGATTGGTTATTTGCTTGACTGAGCAGGTGGCCATGACCAGAGAGAAGTTCCCTGAGAAGATCCCCTTCAGGCTGACCAGGATGCTGACCAACGCCATGGAGGTACTTGACTCATGTCTGTGAACACATGAAACTTTGCAAACGTGTGTGTCCATGGTGAGAACATGAACCATTACAAAAGTGTGTAACTGTGTGTGTCTAAGATGACAACATGAAACATTACAAAAGTGTGTGTGTTACAAAAGTGACAACATGAAACATTACAAAAGTGTGTGTGTGTGTGTGTGTGTGTGTTACAAAGGTGACAACATGAAACATTACAACTGTGTGTGTTACAAAGGTGACAACATGAAACATGACAAAAGTGTGTGTGTGTTACAAAGGTGACAACATGAAACATTACAAAAGTGTGTGGGTGTTACAAAGGTGACAACATGAAACATTACAAAAGTGTGTGTGTTACAAAAGTGACAACATGAAACATTACAAAAGTGTGTGTGTTACAAAGGTGACAACATGAAACATTACAAGTGTGTGTGTTACAAAGGTGACAACATGAAACATGACAAAAGTGTGTGTGTGTGTGTGTGTGTGTGTGTGTGTGTGTGTGTGTGTGTGTGTGTGTGTGTGTGTGTGTGTGTGTGTGTGTGTGTTACAAAGGTGACAACATGAAACATTACAAAAGTGAGTGTGTGTTACAAAGGTGACAACATGAAACATGACAAAAGTGTGTGTGTGTTTTACAGGTGACAACATGAAACATTAAATACGTGTGTGTGTGCGTTACAAAGGTGACAACATGAAATAAGTGTGTGTGTGTGTGTGTTACAGGTGACAGGACTGGATGGCAACTATCGCATCACATGTCACACAGTGATGGAGGTGCTGAGGGAGCACAGAGACAGTGTCATGGCCGTGCTGGAGGCCTTCGTCTACGACCCTCTGCTCAACTGGAGACTCATGGACAGTAAGGACTTCTTTAAAACACCTTTTACAACACCTGTAGGACACCTTTTACCACACCTGTAGGATACATTTAAGACACCTGTAGGACACATTTAAGACACCTTGTAAAACAACTTTTAGGACTCCTTTAAAACACATTTAGGACACTTTTTATGACACCTTTAGAACACATTTAGGATACCTATAAGACACGTTTAGAACACCTTTAGGACACCTTTAGGACACATTTAGAACACCTTTAGAACACATTTAGGATACCTATAAGACACGTTTAGAACACCTTTAGGGCACATTTAGGACACATTTTAGAACACCTTTAGGACACATTTTTAGAACACCTTTAGGACACATTTTAGAACACCTTTAGGACACATTTTAGAACACCTTTAGGACACATTTAAAACACATTCAGGACACATTTAGAACACCTTTAGAACACATTTGAAACATCTATAGGACACATTTAAAACACCTTTAGGACACATTTGAAACATCTGTAGGACACAATTAAAACACCTTTAAGACACATTTGAAACATCTGTAGGACACATTTAAAACATCTGTCCTTTTAGGACTCCTTTAAAACACCTATTAGGACATCCCTTTAAAACACCTTTAGGACACATTTAGAATACCTTTAGGACACATTTTAGAACACCTTTAGGACACATTTAGAATACCTTTAGGACACATTTAAAACACATTTAGAACACCTTTAAGACACATTTGAAACATCTGTAGGACACATTTAAAACATCTGTAGGACACCTTTTAGGACTCCTTTAAAACACCTATTAGGACATCCCTTTAAAACACCTTTAGGACACATTTAGAACACATTTAGGACACATTTAGAATACCTGTAGGACACATTTTAGAACACCTATAGGGCACATTTAGAATACCTTTAGGACACCTTTAAGACACATTTGAAACATCTGTAGGACACATTTAAAACATCTGTAGGACACCTTTTAGGACTCCTTTAAAACATCTATTAGGACATCCCTTTAAAACACCTTTAGGACACACTTAAAACACATTTAGAACACCTTTAGGGCACATTTAGAACACCTTTTGGACACATTTAGAATACCTTTAGGACACATTTTAGAACACCTTTAGGACACATTTAGAACACCTTTAGGGCACATTTACAATACTTTTAGGACACATTTTAGAACACCTTTAGGACACATTTAGAACACCTTTAGGGCACATTTAGAACACCTTTAGGACACATTTAGAATACCTTTAAGACACATTTTAGAACACCTTTAGGACACATTTAGAACACCTTTAGGACACATTTAGAATACCTTTAGGACACATTTTAGAACATCTTTACGACACATTTAGAACACATTTAGGACACATTTTAAAACACCTTTAGGACACATTTAGAATACCTTCAGCACACATTTAGGACACCTTTTGGACACATTTAGAACACCTTTACGACATGTTTGGGACACATTTGGGACAGCTTTAGCACATGTTCAGCCCAAAGACGGTTGATATCTACAAGGACAATAGTATTAAACAGAAAGCAGTAATACTACTATGACTTCAGAGTATTATTGAGGGACTTCAAACTGAACATCAAAAATGTTGTTTTTGCTTTTGAGGCGGGGGGCGTGGTTGGGGGCGTGGTTAAGGGTGTGGTTAAGAGGAGAGTATATTTACAGCTAGAATTCACCAACTCAAGTATTTCATATATATATATATATATATATATATATATATATATATATATATATATATATATATATATATATATATATATATATATACTCTCAAGTATTTTATATATATATATATATATATGAAATACTTGACTTTCAGTGAATTCTAGCTATATATATATATATTTAATTATACATATAAATAAAATAAATACTTTAATTTCAGTGTCCCGGAGGCTATCCAGTAGATGGCAGCATTGTCCTGTTTAACTTCTCCGTTCATGAATGAGTATATCATTTCGGCCACCGTGTTCAATGGAGAAGTCTGTTCTACAAAATGTACAGGCAACATACATACCCCTTCCCCTTTGAACTGTCCTGGATGAACTGAAATTCTTGTTTCCATTCGTTTTGGAACTTGCAAGCGTATTTCTTCATCTTGCTCGTCGACGGCGTCGCCATGTCTATAACTTCCTCGTTCTTCTGCTTCGTCTCCTTGTTGTGTGCGCAGTTGTGCACTCTACTCTCTAAAAGCCGTAGATGTTATGACGTCATTGGGCAGGCAAGCTGTTTATATTGTGGGAAAGCGGACGTGAGAACAGGCTGTCCCCACTCAGGTCCGCATTGAGCTGGAGGGGGCGTGCCCTCCAGCTCCGCCTGAATACCGGGAGTTTGTCGGGAGAGAATTTCTGCCGGGAGGCTATCGGGAGAGGCGCTGAATACAGCTAAAAACGGGAGGGTTGGCAAGTATGCGTTGAGGTCTGAGGATGTCTTTGTGATGGGCCTGCCGTTTATGACTGCTTTGGCTTCATAAAACAAGGTATGAAGACCCTCTTCATCCAAAACTTGTTCCTTTACAGTAACACTCAGTATTTTTCTCACTGAACGGATTAGCCGCTCCCAGCTTCCTCCATGGTGAGATCCTGGTGGTGGATTGAAATGCCACTGGACACCTCTTTGTAGCAAGTGTTTGTAAATCTTCGTGGTGTTCCATTCTTTGATTGATTTCCTCATTTCGCTGTCAGCTGACCGAAAGTTGGTTCCGTTATCGGAATACATCTCTTTGACTTGTCTTCTTCTGGCGAGAAATCTTCTGATTGTGTTAAGACATGCATCGGTGTCGAGTGAGGATGCGACTTCCAGATGTACGGCTCTTAAAGCAAGACACGTGAAGATGACGCCATACCTCTTTACATGTCCTCTTCCCCTCTTCACTTGGAACGGACCAAAGTAGTCCACACCGACTCTTGTGAAAGGTGGATCGTCAGGTAGGACCCTGCATGTTGGTACATCTGCCATGAGTTGCTTTCCAGCGGCTCCGTGGAGTCTTTTACAGATGACACACCTGGACAGAAACCTTCTGATGGCTCCAATGGCTCCAGGTATCCAAAATTCCTGACATAGATTGGCCATCATGTGATTTCTTCCGGCATGAGCTGTTAGGTCTTGAATAGGTCTCAACACAAGCCTTGTGATGTGTGAATCCTTAGGCAATATAGCTTGCTGATTGGAGTTGTTAGGCATTGCTGCATGGCTCAACCTTCCACCAACTCTCATAACTCCATCTTGAAGAATTGGATTTAACTTGAAAAGTGAACTACTTTTCTGTACTCTTTTATTTTTCTCCAGCATCGCCCAAATCTTCTTTGAAACTTTGTCTTTGACAGAACTTCACAATTTCTGTTTCTGCTCTAGTCATGTCATCACAAATCAGACACTTTCCTTCGACATCTTTCTTGAATTCAACCATCTTACTTTCTTCTCCTGATGTTCTTAGTTCTTTTCGCTTTTCCTTCAGCTCTTTCAGCAGATCTTTGAGTTTTAGAAACCAGGCTACAGCACGCTTCAATGCTGTCCAAGAAGAATAATGGTTCATCCACTGATCCACAAAATCTTTGGCTTCTCGTGTCTGAATGACGTATACATGAGTCACTCTTTTGACCTCTAGGTCGTCCACATCCAGCATTCCAGGATCTGGATTTTTAGGCCACTGGTCTTGTGAGCTGAGCAAGAAACTTGGTCCTGAGAGCCAGCTCTCATTTTTCAAAAATGCTTTCACGGTCTGTCCTCTTGAGACGGGATCAACGGGATTCAGAGTGGTGTTAACATATCTCCACTGAGATGTCTGAGAGTGCATCCAGGGTTGCTGCGACCCTGTTTGCAACAAATGTCTTGAATCGGGTACACTTACTGTTCAAGTACTTGAGCACCGCTGTGCTATCTGTCCAAAAGATAGACTCCTGGATCTCCAGCTCAAGCTCTTTTCTCAGAAGCTTATCCATCTTTGTAGCAACTGTGGCTGCAGTCAAATCCATTCGAGGAATAGACGGAGACTTTAGGGGAGCAACCCTTGTCTTTGCCATGATCAAGGTGGATTGAGCTTCACCAAGTAGCTTGTGGTTCCGTAGGCGTCTTCACTTGCGTCAGCAAAGTGATGAAGCTGCGCAAAGGCTGGCACACCAAACTGCTTCAACTTGTCAACTCCAAAATTTTCAAGCTGTGACAGACTTGAGATCCACTTTTTCCATCTCTCAATCACTGTGTCAGGCAGGTCTTGATCCCAACTATATTTCTACCGACATAGATCTTGCAGAATTATTTTAGCAGGCAATATTACTGGAGCCAGAAAGCCCAAAGGATAAAAAATTGAACTTACTAGGGAAAGCAATCCTCTCCTAGTGTATGGTCTATCTTTTAGTTTGATCTTGAACTTAAATTGGTCTGATTCGGCACACCACTGGATGCCTAATGTTCTCTCCACTGGCAGGTAATCCTTATCCAAGTCCAGATTTTGAAAACCCTGTGCTTTTTCCTTTTCTGGGATCGAGTTAAGCAACTTCCTGCTGTTGCTTGACCATTTTGTCAGCCGAAATCCTCCTTTTGCCAACATTTAAGAACAGCACTGCACGTCATAATGGCGGCTACAGTATTGATGTTAAACGTCTAAAAAAAATTACTACTGTTTTGCCAACATTTTCTTCAACTCGGCGCACATGGTAATGGCTGTATCTTCATCAGCAACTGACTTAAGACAGTCATCCACATAAAAATTATTGTTGACAGAGCTTGCTGTTTCCTGTCCAAACTCGTCCACAAAGTCTGTTGCACATTTTTGAAGTGCAAAGGTTGCGACACTTGGTAATGATGTTGCGCCGAAAATGTGAACCAACATCTTGTGTTCAACGAGATCCAGCTCGTAGTTTCCATCAGGCCACCAGAGAAACCTCAGAAGATCAGTGTCTTCATCGCTTACTCCAACCTGATTGAACATGGCTTCTACGTCCGCCATAACCGCCACAGACTCCTGGCGAAATCTTATAAGGACCCCTATTAGTGAGCTGGTGAGGTCAGGTCCCTGCAGAAGCTGTTGGTTTAGTGAAGTACCTTGAAAGCTTGCGCCGCAGTCGAAGACGACACGCAACTTCTGTTTGGTTGGATGTCTTACTCCATGGTGAGGCAGATACCATGTTCGCCCCTTTAGCAGGTTTGCGCTCTTCACCTTCAAGCTTTACTGCGTAACCTTTTCTTAGAAGGTCATCCATGAACGCCACATACTCTTGGTAAGACTTGACGTCTCTCGAAAATCTCTTCCGTAGGTTCAGTGCACGTTGCTCTGCAATTGCCCTGTTATTTGGCATAGACACAGAATTATTCCTCACTGGAAGGCAAACATTGTAGTGGCCATCTTTAAGTACTGCAGATTGAGACACCATACTGATAAACTGATGGTCGTCCTTGGACATCTCAATGTTTTCATTTTGTCCAGCATCAGGAAAGTCGTGCTTGAACTGCAGCTGCCAAAGCTCCTCAAGCTTCACCACTGAGATTCTGTTTGCAGTAATTCCTGTCAATTTGTCAATTGCAGTTCTGTCACTTCCCCCTCTGAGTGGTCCATTTACTGTCCAGCCTAGCATTGTTCTCACAGCGTATGGTCCATTCTCCACACTTTTAACCACTTGCAGTGGCTCCATCGCTTTAGGAACGTTTACTCCGATGAGTAATCCAATCTTGTCTTGAATATTAGGTATTCTCACCTCCTTCAGGTGTGGCCACCTATCAATATCCTCTTGTCGGGGAATATTGTCCTTAGAGACAGGAATGTCTTTCTGTGAATAAACTTCCTTTAGTTCCACAAACTGTTTTCCGTCCAAGCTGCTGATTTCCAGACCAGTCACGATGCTTGTGTTCACGACTGTGTCGTTTCCCATTGTTCGCAACGAGATGCTTACATTGCGTCCACTCACATTCAGTTGGTTTATCAGAGACTCTGTGGCAAAAGTAGCTGAACTACCTGGGTCCAGGAAGGCATACGTGATCACTGTCTTGGTTCCTTTTTGTGCCTTGATGTACACGGGAAGGATCGAAAGAACACAATCTTCTCTACCGGCCCCAGTGACACCACAGGTTTCAGTTGTTTGTACAAGGGCACTTGATATTGATTGCTGTTCACGATTGTCCTTTGTGGTTTCTTCTCTGGAGTCTTTATGACCAATGTGTAATAATGTGGGATGCAGTCTAGAGCATTCTTGACATTGAAGTTTTTGTTTGCAGCTCCTACTCATATGTCCATGCTTTAAACATGCAAAACACACACCTTTGCTTCTCAAGAAGTCAATATTGTCTTTGTGTAGCTTGCTCTTGAATTTCTTGCAAACTGTAAGGCTGTGTTGCTCTCCGTTACAATAAACACAAGGTTTTCCACTAACGTCCACCAAAACTGTTCGTGTTTTTGTTATGATCTGGTTCTCATTTTCTGTATCGGGGGGCACAACGACCGTTGTAAGCACCTTTTTTGGTTTGAGGGTTTCTCCATATTGTGGTTTTATTTTCTGTCTCACAGAATCTTTCGTGTTCATGGTGGTTTCTTTTATGTTCCCATAGAGCGGATTCAAAAGATACTTGACTTGCGGGTTTACAAAGTCCACAAAATCCTTAAACTTAATTCTTGTCTTTGTTCTTTCTTGCAAGTCGCATGCAACCTTCCTCCAAGGTTCCCTGAGTTTATATGGAAGTTTGTTTACCAGTGCCTTTATATTAGCTATGTTGTCCAAGTCCTCGATGTAGTTAATGTCTGTCATTGTGTTAGAGCAGCCTGTGAGGAATAATGCGAAGGACTGAAGGGCAACACTGTCTTCTGACTTGATTGTTGGCCACTCCATGGCTTCTGTTATGTAGGCTTCGGCTATCTTAAAGTCATCACCAAAAAACTCCTTTAACATTTGTTTTGCTTTAGTGTAGCCTGTTGAAGATTCCATGTGGATGCAGCTCTTAACCAACTCATGTGGTTGTCCACTTGTATACTGTAGCATAAATTGAAGACAATCCCGGTTGTCACTACTGCGGCTTTCAATTCCATGTTCTATGGCCCCAATAAAGGATTTGTATTCCAGGGGGTCACCCTTGAATGTTGGAATGGAAAGATCTGGAAGTAGAGATGCCTTGTGACTCTTCACAAGATACTCTGTGACGTTATGAATAGCTGTGGGGGGAGCATTATGTTTAATGCTACGTGTTGGTAAGGTGGGTGGTGGTACTTGTGTGTTAGGACTAGTAAGTCTTCTAACATCTTTCTCATCAGCTGTATTGATACCGTCTTCTTCTTGTGTTTTCGTAGTTTTGTAAAACCTCCATTTTAGCATCAGATTCAGCGAGTGCGGTTTGCATTGTATGCATTTCCTTTCGAGCTTTTATTGCAGCTTCTTCCTGTTCTATGGCCAACTTTTCTTGTAAAGCTGCCGCCTTTGCTCTCAATGATGCACGCTCCATTTCCGCCTTTAATCTGACAGAAGAAGATGAAGAACGTGAACTTCCGCTTTGAGATGCAGTTTTACTTTGACTTCTAGCTGTCCACTTTGTTGATGTAAACCGACTATCTGCAGGTGACACTTGTCTATTGCACTCTTCCGCTTGCTCAACATGCTTAAAAACATATTTCATCCACTCCTCACATTTCCAGAAAAAGTCCTCCATCATTTTATTTTTGTGGATCAAACCAGTTGTTATGATCTTCCACAAACTCCTCCTCAGACATGAATTTCTGAAGATCAGAATTAAGATCCAAAAATTCTTGCTGCAAGCCACTAAAGTCCACACGAAGCTGATTTTTTACAGCGTCCACATTAGCATCCTCCTCCATTAAGTGCTCAATCTGCATCATCAAGTGAGTCAATTGAGCCAGTGCGCTCCTGCGTGCCTGCATCTTTCTCACCTTGTGCTCTTCTACAGTCTTCTCTGTCATTTTTACTGTCCTTTTTCCACTGTCTTGTGCATCCATAACAAGCCAATATTTCCACAACAAGTCAATAAAAATGCAGATGTGCCGCAGCGTCGCACCGGGACGAGCTTCTCTCTCTCTCTAGTTCACTTACAAGCAGCGTGCACTCACGTACCTGCTGCCTCCTCTTGCAGGCTTGTTCCTCTTAATCCTTTCCAGTCAGGCAGTTCCACGTTCCGTTTAATTCACAAAGAGCGAGTTTTTTGTCTAAAATGTAGATTCCTAATGAAGCCTTAGCTTGACGCTCCTCTACTTTCTCCTGCTTCCGCCTGCTGCGGCAACAACAAACAAAACGCCAGATGCTCCTCTTCGTTTTGTATCGTTTACTTGTCAACTTAATCCTTCAAAAACGTAAAACAATAACGATGTGGGAACAAATGAATGGCAAAATAAAGCGAGTTTGTTACAGTAAGAAATCGTTAGAAAAAGTAAGAGTAATGTCAAAAAACTGTGTGGCTCGATTCCACCATACCTGACTGCCATTACTCATAATACATTGTGTCCAAAACCATATTACCCCACAGATCCTTCCGCCATATATGCAATTAAACAGGTACATATTCTTCATTTCGTATTATGCAAATACGTAAAGTAAATAGTCCCATTTTGGCTGAATAAACATAAAGCACCTTCCATAAAATGTAAATTAACTTAAACATAATTTAGGCTACTACACAGATGATTACTTGAAGGAATAATGTCTTAGCAACATGGCCGCACAAAAGACGCAATAATAAGGTGGTGTTTTAAAAAGGAGGCAGGAGTATCTACTTGTCCTTTTCAAGGTCATGTCAAACAACACACAGGAGAGAGCAAATGGTGACGCACAAATTTGACTCACATTATATACATATATATATACTTATTTATACATATATATACTTATTTATACATCAATAAATACTTATATACAGTATATATATATATATATAAGTATTTATACTGTACATATATGTATATACATGTATAGAAATTTGTATGTATTTATGTATATATCCATCCAGACTGTTATCGACACAAAGTTCAAAAGCCAGCATCTGTGATGGTATGGGTTTGTATTAGTGCCCAAGACATGGGTAACTTACACATCTGTGAAGGCACCATTAATGCTGAAAGGTACATACAGGTTTTGGAAAAACATATGCTGCCATCCAAGCGCCGTCTTTTTAATGGACGCCCCTGCCTATTTCAGCAAGACAATGCCAAGCCACATTCAGCACGTGTTACAACAGCGTGGCTTCGTAAAAAAAGAGTGCGGGTACTTTCCTGGCCCTCCTGCAGTCCAGACCTGTCTCCCATCGAAAATGTGTGGCGCATTATGAAGCGTAAAATACGACAGCGGAGACCCCGGACTGTTGAACGACTGAAGCTCTACATAAAACAAGAATGGGAAAGAATTCCACTTTCAAAGCTTCAACAATTAGTTTCCTCAGTTCCCAATCGTTTATTGAGTGTTGTTAAAAGAAAAGGTGATGTAACACAGTGGTGAACATGCCCTTTCCCAACTACTTTGGCACGTGTTGCAGCCATGAAATTTTAAGTTAATTATTATTTGCAAAAAAAAATAAAGTTTATGAGTTTGAACATCAAATATCTTGTCTTTGTAGTGCATTCAATTGAATATGGGTTGAAAAAGATTTGCAAATCATTGTATTCCGTTTATATTTACATCTAACACAATTTCCCAACTCATATGGAAACGGCGTTTGTATATAAACACATTGGTTGAGTAGATCAGAGCCTAACTTTAAGACCTGAGACATGTTGTCCTCTAACAAAGATGGCGTGTGTGTTCTGTCCCACAGCCAACACTAAAGGCAACAAGCGATCTCGCACCAGAAACGACTCGTACACGGCAGGACAGTCTGTGGGTGAGTCCTCCATCACCCCCTGTACCACACCCCCTCCCCCCCTCCCTAATACATGTGTATAACTGTGGTGTGTCTTTGACAGAAGCCCTGGAGGGAATGGACCTGGGAGAGAGCACGCACAAGAAGGCAGGGACCACCGTGCCAGAATCTATTCACTCTTTCAGTGAGTTCTCCTCTTTACATCACACACACATTAAATACTACATTTAAATCTTTCATCACACATGTTGACATCATTATTTCGACCATTAAGTGCCATAAATTGGTACCTTTGAGTGACGGTATGTATTCTCAGGTGTCAAGTATTGGTACCTTTGAGTGACGGTATGTATTGTCAGGTGTCAAGTATTGGCACCTTTGAGTGACGGTATGCATATTCAGGTATCAAGTATTGGTACCTTTGAGTGACGGTATGTTTTGTCAGGTATCAAGTATTGGTACCTTTGAGTGACTGTATGTATTCTCAGGTATCAAGTGTTGGTACCTTTGAGTGACGGTATGTATTGTCACGTATCAAGTATTGGTACGTGTGAGTGACTGTATGTATTGTCAGGTATCAAGTATTGGTACCTGTGAGTGACGGTATGTATTCTCAGGTATCAAGTATTGGTACCTTTGAGTGACGGAATGTATTGTCAGGGATCAAGTATTGGTACCTTTGAGTGACTGTATGTATTCTCAGGTATCAAGTATTGGTACCTTTGAGTGACGGTATGTATTGTCAGGTATCAAGTATTGGTACCTGTGAGTGACAGTATGTATTCTCAGGTATCAAGTTTTGGTACCTTTGAGTGATGGTGTGTATTGTCAGGTATCAAGTATTGGTACCTTTGAGTGACGGTATGTATTGTCAGGTATTAAGTATTGGTACCTGTGAGTGACGGTATGTATTCTCAGGTATCAAGTATTGGTACCTTTGAGTGACGGAATGTATTGTCAGGGATCAAGTATTGGTACCTTTGAGTGACGGTATGTATTCTCAGGTATCAAGTATTGGTACCTTTGAGTGACGGAATGTATTGTCAGGGATCAAGTATTGGTACCTTTGAGTGACTGTATGTATTCTCAGGTATCAAGTATTGGTACCATTGAGTGACGGTATGTATTGTCACGTATCAAGTATTGGTATGTGTGAGTGACGGTATGTATTGTCAGGTATCAAGTATTGGTACCTGTGAGTGACGGTATGTGTTCTCAGGTATCAAGTATTGGTACCTTTGAGTGACGGTATGTATTGTCAGGTATAAAGTATTGGTACCTGTGAGTGACGGTATGTATTCTCAGGTATCAAGTATTGGTACCTTTGAGTGACGGTATATATTGTCAGGTATCAAGTATTGGTACCTGTGAGTGACGGTATGTATTCTCAGGTATCAAGTATTGGTACCTTTGAGTGACGGCATGTATTGTCAGGTATCAAGTATTGGTACCTGTGAGTGACGGTATATATTGTCAGGTATCAAGTATTGGTACCTGTGAGTGACTGTATGTATTGTCAGGTGTCAAGTATTGGTACCTTTGAGTGACGGTATGTATTGTCAGGTGTCAAGTATTGGTACGTGTGAGTGACGGTATGTATTGTCAGGTATCAAGTATTGGTACCTTTGAGTGACGGAATGTATTGTCAGGGATTAAGTATTGGTACCTTTGAGTGACTGTATGTATTGTCAGGTATCAAGTATTGGTATCTTTGAGTGACGCTATATATTCTCAGATATCAAGTATTGGTGCCTTTGAGTGACGGTGTGTATTGTCAGATATCAAGTATTGGTACCTTTAAGTGACGGTATGTATTCTCAGGTATCAAGTATTGGTACCTTTAAGTGACGGTATGTATTGTCAGGTGTCAAGTATTGGTACGTGTGAGTGACGGTATGTATTGTCAGGTATCAAGTATTGGTACCTTTGAGTGACGGAATGTATTGTCAGGGATTAAGTATTGGTACCTTTGAGTGACTGTATGTATTGTCAGGTATCAAGTATTGGTATCTTTGAGTGACGCTATATATTCTCAGATATCAAGTATTGGTACCTTTGAGTGACGGTGTGTATTGTCAGATATCAAGTATTGGTACCTTTAAGTGACGGTATGTATTCTCAGGTATCAAGTATTGGTATCTTTAAGTGACGGTATGTATTGTCAGGTGTGAAGTATTGGGTACTTATGCGTATTCTCAGGTTCCAAGTATTTATATCAGGTGTCCAGTGTGGCCCCTGACACAACACTAACTTAGTCAGGAAAATGGCCGGCTGGGGGACTTCAAATGTTTAAAAAAAAAAAAATCTGACAATATAATTGCTGCAGCTGTGCAACCATCTTGTGGACATCATGAGTAATTCAGGTAAATGACCATGAATTGCAAATTGGAGTGTAGCAACCACACAGCATTCACTTATATGACCCAATCCAAACAACCTTTCCCACTTATGGTGCAAATAAAGCAACACAAAATCAACACACATGGTCACACATAACACAACCTGCTCACTCAACTTTAAGGATGTCATCAAAGATGTCCAAACACAACACGTAATTGAAAATTACACACATTTAAATCCCCTGCAATGCGTGATGGGAAAATGCTAAACACTCTCTCCACACTTATCCATGTTTGGCGCATTTTAGCTGCTTGATATTTCTGATTGATTACAAAACTTGTATTTATATATATATATATATATATATATATATATATATATATATATATATATATATATATATATATATATATATATATATATATATATATATATATATATATATATATATATATATATATACAGTATATATACCTGTATATATATACATATATTTGTGTGCGTATATATATATATGTATATGTATAACTATGTATTGTATGTATATGTATATATGTATATACTGTACATGTATGTATGTATACGTGTGTGTGTGTGTATATATATATATGTGTATATGTTTATTTACAATATAACATGCATCCGTAAACGTGGATGCATATGCAAAAGTGCAATATATTTATCTGTACAGTAAATCTATTTATATCTGAACCTTATTGCTCTTTTACCCTGCACTACAACCAGCTAATGCAACAAAATGTTGTTCTTATCCTGACTGTAAAGTTCAAATTTGAATGACAATAAAGGAAGCCTAAGTCTCTAAGTCTACTATATCAATCAATCAAAGTTTATTTATACAGCCCTTAATCACAAGTGTCTCAAAGGGCTGCACAAGCCACAACGACATCCTCGGCCCAGATCCCACATCAGGGCAAGAAAAAACTCAACCCAATGGGATGACAATGAGAAATCTTGGAGGGGACCACAGATGTATACAGTATGTGTATAGGTACTTAACAGTATATACAGTATAGGTATATAAAGGTGTATATATATATATAGATATATATATATATACACTACCGTTCAAAAGTTTGGGGTCACCCAAACAATTTTGTGGAATAGCCTTCATTTCTAAGAACAAGAATAGACTGTCGAGTTTCAGATGAAAGTTCTCTTTTTCTGGCCATTTTGAGCGTTTAATTGAGCCCACAAATGTGATGCTCCAGAAACTCAATCTGCTCAAAGGAAGGTCAGTTTTGTAGCTTCTGTAACGAGCTAAACTGTTTTCAGATGTGTGAACATGATTGCACAAGGGTTTTCTAATCATCAATTAGCCTTCTGAGCCAATGAGCAAACACATTGTACCATTAGAACACTGGAGTGATAGTTTCTGGAAATGGGCCTCTATACACCTATGTAGATATTGCACCAAAAACCAGATATTTGCAGCTAGAATAGTCATTTACCACATTAGCAATGTATAGAGTGTATTTATTTAAAGTTAAGACTAGTTTAAAGTTATCTTCATTGAAAAGTACAGTGCTTTTCCTTCAAAAATAAGGACATTTCAATGTGACCCCAAACTTTTGAACGGTAGTGTATATATATAGTTATATATGTATATAGGTATTAAAAGGTATATATGTATAAATGTTTATACAGTATAGGTGTATATATAAAGGTATATACAGTATAGGTATATATATTGTTGGTCTTGTAGCGTGAAAGCAAGACAACTTGTGTTTGACACACAAAAACGTGTGTGTCGTTTATTCATCGAAGACGAGAATGAATGACTGCGTACATCCAGCGACTCAAAATGGCGGTCACAACAAACCCCCACCTTTGGGAAAATCACCTGACAGTCACTTAATGGGGCCGCTGCGAATTACTCGCTCTTAACTGCATATATGAGTGCTAAACAAGAACAACATTATGTGCATAATCGAACAATGACAGTGAATAATGATGACAAAGTCAAGTAAACAGGTGGTGAATTATGTCCTTAAAGCAACCGCTACACACGTACCCCCAGAATTCGGCATCACAAAAAAACTAAACAGTCAATGGACACGGGCACGGACGGGCCGACCAGACCGGGTGCGCCGGACTGGTACTAACGCCGGGGAGTCAGCGGGGGGTAACCGGCAGGTTATCTGCACTGTTATCATGGGCCCCATGGCCCAGGTATAGCGGGGGTACGGCCGTGGTAACCGGTTGACTAAGATCCAAGTGGGCCGCTTTAAGCCGGTCCACCGTGATTCTTTCAGACCGACCCCCGATATCCAACAGGAAATGCTTGTCTCCGCTCTCCAGGACGCGAAATGGCCCATCGTAAGGAGGCTGAAGGGGGCCGCGGTGGGCGTCGTGGCGAACGAAAACAAACGTCACTCTTCACAAAGAAGCGGGAACATGAGACGGAGTAAGGCCATTTTGGGAAGTGCGGATGGGGGCAAAACCCTTGGCGGCATCAAGGAGAGCAGTTCGCTGCTCACCGGCGGACCAAGGTGCCGTATTGCTAGGAATAAAGTCACCTGGCACTCGCAAAGGCTGGCTATACACCAACTCTGCCGAGGAAGACTGCAGGTCTTCCTTAGGGGCGGTCTGAAGCCCCAGCATCACCCAGGGGAGATTGTCTACCCAAGCGCTGTCTTTGAGGGACGCCCTGAGTGCTGCCTTCATGGAACGGTGAAACCTCTCACACATACCATTTGCCTGTGGGTGATACGCCGTCGTGTGGGAGTGTTTACCTCCCAAGCTCTCCGCCACAGCAGCCCAAAGCTCAGAAGTGAATTGGGAGCCCCGGTCGGATTATATGTCTGACGGGGTACCGAAACGGGCAACCCACGTCCCAATAAACGCGCGCGCCACCTCTGTAGAGGTGGCTGACGTCAGAGGTACTGCCTCCGGCCAGCGGGTGGGCCTGTTGACCATCGTAAGGAGGTATGTGCAGCTGCGCGAAAATGGGAAAGGCCCGACCAGGTCCAAGTTGACATGGTCAAATGAGCGCTCCGGAACCGCAAACGGTGCAAGTGGAGCCCGTGTGTGGCAGTGGAGCCTGTGTGTGGCAGTGCACTTTTGAGCGCTGGCATGCCACGCGTGTGGCAGCCCAGTCCCTAACATCCTTTTTCAGTCCACGCCAGACGAATTTTGCAACTACCGACCGCTTTGAAGGTTTCCTCCCAGGGTGGGAAAGGCCGTGGATCGAGTCAAACACTCGCCACCTCCAACTGGCGGGCACAAGGGTCCATGGCCGACCCGTAGCGACGTAACAAAGGAGCGTAACCCCTGTGTCCTCAAATGGAACCTCAGACAACCGTAGCCTTGTGGCTGCAGCCTTCAGAGCTCGGATGTCTGGGTCGTCGGCTTGGTTAACTGCCATCTGTGCAAAATCGAGTCCCACATGGACAGTGCCCGTGACGGCTCGGGAAAGGCAGTCAGCAACGACATTGCTCTTACCAGCAAGGTGCTGGATGTCCGTCGTAAACTCTGAGACGTAGGAGAGGTGCCTTTGTTGCCCAGCCGACCACGGTTTGGCCCTCTTGGCCATCGCAAAAGTGAGGGGTTTGTGGTCCACAAAAGCTGTGACGTATGGCCAGATCCGAGGAGCTCACGGTCAAATGTGCTATATTTCCGCTCGCAGGGGCGCAACTGCCTGCTAAAGAAAGCCAAAGGTTGCCAAGTGCCACCCACCCACTGCTCATGCACTGCATCTACAGCATAGTCTGATGCGTCCGTGGTGATTGCAATAGGAGCATCGGGTAATGGGTGTGCCAGCAGGGTAGCGTTAGCTAGAGCAGACTTGACCCCCACAAAAGCACTGCGTCAGACCAGTCCACCATGTGCTTGGGAGCAACCCCTTTAAGAGCATCATACAGCGGCCGCATGAGGTCAGCTGCCCGGGGGATGAAACAATGGTAAAAATTTACCATGCCAAGGAACTCCTGAAGAGCCTTAACCGTGAGCGGGCGGGGGAAGTTTGCGATGGCAGCAACCTTCGCTGGGAGGGGAACTGCCTCGCACTTCGTGACGCGATGTCCGAGGAAGTCGATTTCAGACAACCCGAACTGGTACTTAGAATTTAACAATGAGCCCATGTTGGCTAAGGCGCTGAAAAAGGGTCCTGAGGTGGGTCACATGCTCAGCCTGAGAGGTGCTCGCTACCAGGATGTCGTCCAAGTAGACGAACAGAAACGGCAAGTCACGTAAAACAGAGTCCATCTAACGCTGGAAAGTCTGTGCGGCGCTCTTAAGGCCAAAAGGCATTCGTAAAAATTTGAACAGTCCAAATGGGGTGATGACCGCTGTCTTCGGGATATCAGAGGGGTGGACCGGCACCTGATTATAGCCGCGGACAAGATCTACCTTTAGAAAACACAGTTTTCCCAACCAGGTTGGCGGAAAAATGTTGTATGTGGGGGACCGGATAACGGTCCGGGGTAGTCGCATCGTTGAGTCTGCGGTAATCACCGCATGGCCGCCAACCACCTCCAGGCTTCTCCACCATGTGGAGGGGCGACGCCCACGGGCTGTCTGACCGGCAAATGATCCCGAGGCGTTCCATGGTCTCGAATTCAGCTCTAGCGATGGAGAGCTTTGCAGGGTCCAGGCGCCAGGCATTGTGCGTGCACGGGGGGCCCGTGGTGGAAATGTGGTGTTCCACACCATGCTTGGCGGTAGATGACGAGAACGTGGGCTGCGCCACGGTGGGGAACTCAGCGAGGAGGCGAAGAAGAACGTTTGCGGTGGGTAGCATGGTGGAAAGCCTGATGGAGAGTTGAGATTGCACTTGTACGAGCAGAATGTAATCGCATCCACCGAGCGCCTGTTTTTTACATCCACAAGAAGGCCGCAAGCACAGAGAAAATCTGTGCTTTCACCCATCGTCACTTTAGCAGTCACAAAAGTTCCAACTGAAACGCTGTCCACCAAAACACAGCTCCACGTACCGTATACCGTAAGTGCGGATAGGCCTGCTATTGGCCGCTTCCATGAGGAGGCCATGTGACTCAGACAGTATGTCCAACCTTGATGCTGGCAGGACGCTCCTCTGCGCGCCCGTGTCACACAGGAACCGTCATCCAGAGAGGGAGTCCTGGATGAAGAGCAGCCTGCCAGTACTGCCGATGCTCATGGCCACTGCTGAGCCTGGCGTTTCCCAGCAGCGGTCCACTGAAACTGCACGGGGGACGGCACCGCTTGGCTTTGGTCCCGAACCTTGCATGGAAAAAAACTAAGTTCAGAATCCGGTTGCCGCCTGGGGGATGCAGCAGCAGCAGCAGTGAAAGTGGAAGAATCTGCCATGGGTCTTTCTGCCCCAGCCAGAAAGAATGCAGCCACATAGGTCGGTTGGGAGGCTAAAAAGAACTTGTCCACTTCAGAAGCAAGTTCGCGGCAGTCCAAAATGGCGGTGTTGGCTAAAGCAGCCCGCACCTGAGAAGGTAGGAGTCTCAGGAAGAGCTGCACGAAAAGAAGTTCAGGCCTGTTCTCACCTAAGAGGTCCAGCATTTTGTCCATAAGTTCAGAGGGCTTGCAATCGCCAAGCCCCTGCTTGCTCCACGTCGGAAAGTTCAAATGTCTTTAGGAGGTGAGCCTTCAACGTGAGGTACTTGTTCCTCTCCGGTGGGTGCGTAAGGACGCTAACCACTCTGGTCGCCGTCGCGCTCCCGAGGGAGGAAACGACAAAATAAAAGTTAGTGTCGTCCTCTGTGATAGCATGCAGGGCGAACTGTGCCTCGGCCTCGGCAAACCATGCGGTATACTCTATATATGAATGCTAAACCAGAACAACATCGGGATGGCGTGGCGCCGATGGGAGACTGGCCGTGCCAGCAACCTGAGGGTTCCTGGTTTGATCCCCACCTTCTACCAACCTCGTCACGTCCGTTGTATCCTTGAGCAAGACACCTCACCCTTGCTCCTGATGTGTCGTGGTTAGCGCCTTGCATGGCAGCTCCCGCCATCAGTGTGTGAATGTGTGTGAGAGTGGGTGAATGTGGAAATAGTGTCAAAGTGCTTTGAGTACCTTGAAGATAGAAAAGTGCTATACAAGTATAACCCATTTGTTACGTGCACAATCGAACAATGACAGTGAATAATGATGAGAAAGTCAAGTAAACCGGTGTGAATTATGTCTTTAAAGCAACTGCTACAATATATATATATATATATATATATATATATATATATATATATATATATATATATATATATATATATATATATATATATATATATATGTATATAGGTATTAAAAGCTATATACAGTATAGGTATATATGTGTATAGGTACATAATGGTATATACAGTATAGGTATAAAAAGGTATATACAGTATAGGTATATACAGTATATTGCCAAAAGTATTTGGCCACCCATCCAAATGACGAGAATCGAAATCAAGCACTTAGTCATGGAGACTGTTTCTACAAACATTTGTGAAAGAATGGGCCGCTACATTTCAAACTGCATTGTGCCGAGTGTGAAATTTGGTGGAGGAGGAATTATGGTGTGGGGTTGGTTTTTCAGGAGTTGGGCTTGGCCACTTAGTTCCAGTGAAAGGAACTTTGAATGCTCCAAGATACCAAAATATTTTGGACAATTCCATGCTCCCTATGGGTTAGGAATGGGATGGCACTTCAACTTCATATGTGAGTCAAGGCAGGTGGCCAAATACTTTTGGCAATATAGTGTGTGTGTTATAGTTACTTTACATGCCCCTGGCCAAATTTGTGTAGTTTGTCATCATTGTGTTATTTAATCATTTATCCATTCGACGTGTGTCACATGACCAATCAGCTGTGTTCAGGTGGGTGGAGGAAGTACTTTTAGCTCCATGTCAGTCATGTGACACGTTGGAAGTCATGTTTCCCACCAACAAACCGCGGCTCTCTCATTGCCGGCAGCACTCGTGCAGGCCCACCAAACCAGGCTTTTGAGCAGCACTCACCTTCTCTTTGTCAATACTGCAATGGTTTGACTCCGTGTCTGCACACTGACTACTCTTAAGCGGTGTTGTCTCCTCTCCCTCCCAGTTGGAGACGGCCTGGTGCAACCTGAGGCCCTCAACAAGAAAGCCATTCAGATCATCAACAGAGTGAGAGATAAACTTACAGGTGACATTTCTTTACAACTTTATATTGATGTTGCACTCCATAGTATGACATCTTTCATGACGTCAATTAGAGCGTGACATCATGTGCAAACTGTGTCTGCAGGTCGAGACTTTTCTCACGACGAGACTCTGGACGTGCCGACACAAGTAGAACTGTTGATCAAACAGGCCACGTCTCATGAGAACCTTTGTCAGTGTTACATCGGATGGTGAGTACACTTCAAATAATGACTACATGTTACATCGGGCTGAGTTCACTTCAAAATAATGACTACACATGAAATAATGACTACACATCTGATTATAAGTACACATCAAATAATGAGTAATCATCAAATAATAAGTACACATGAAATAATGAGTAAACATCAAATAATAAGTACACATCAAATAATGAGTAATCATCAAATAATGACTACACATCTGATAATAAGTACACATCAAATAATGAGTAATCATCAAATAATAAGTACACATCAAATAATGAGTAATCATCAAATAATAAGTACACATCAAATAATGAGTAATCATCAAATAATAAGCACACATCAAAAAATTAGTAATCATCAAATAATAAATACACATCAATTAATGAGTAATCATCAAATAATGAGTACACATCAAATAATGAGTAATCATCAAATAATAAGTACACATCAAATAATGAGTACACATCAAATAATGAGTAATCATCAAATAATGAGTAATCATTGAATAATAAGTACACATCAAATAATGAGTAATCATCAAATAATGAGTAATCATCGAATAATAAGTACACATCAAATAATGAGTAATCATCAAATAATGAGTAATCAACAAATAATGAGTAATCATCACATGAGTACAGATCAAATAATAAGTACACATCAAATAATGAGTAATCGTCAAATAATGACTATATGTTACATCGGGCTGAGTTCACTTCAAAATAATGACTACACATCAAATAATGACTACACATCTGATAATAAGTACACATCAAATAATGAGTAATCATCAAATAATAAGTACACATCAATTAATGAGTAATCATCAAATAATAAGTACACATCAAATAATGAGTAATCATCAAATAATGAGTACACATCAAATAATGAGTACACATCAAATAATGAGTAATCATCAAATAATGAGTAATCATCGAATAATAAGTACACATCAAATAATGAGTACACATCAAATAATGAGTAATCATCAAATAATGAGTAATCATCGAATAATAAGTACACATCAAATAATGAGTAGTCATCAAGTAATGAGTAATCATCGAATAATAAGTACACATCAAATAATGAGTACACATCAAATAATGAGTAATCATCAAATAATGAGTACACATCAAATAATAAGTACACATCAAATAATGAGTAATCATCAAATAATGAGTAATCATTGAATAATAAGTACACATCAAATAATGAGTACACATCAAATAATGAGTAATCATCAAATAATGAGTAATCATCGAATAATAAGTACACATCAAATAATAAATACACATCAAATAATGAGTACACATCAAATAATGTGTAATCATCAAATAATGAGTACACATCAAATAATGAGTGATCATCAAATAATGAGTACACATTAATTAATGAGTATTCATCAAATAATGAGTAATCATCAAATAATGAGTACACATCAAATAATAAGTGATCATCAAATAATGAGTACACATTAATTAATGAGTATTCATCAAATAATGAGTACACATCAAATAATGAGTACACATCAAATAATGAGTAATCATCAAATAATGAGTACACATCAAATAATGAGTACACATCAAATAATGAGTAATCATCAAATAATGAGTACACATCAAATAATGAGTAATCATCGAATAATAAGTACACATCAAATAATAAGTACACATCAAATAATGAGTACACATCAAATAATGAGTAATCATCAAATAATGAGTAATCATCGAATAATAAGTACACATCAAATAATGAGTAATCATCAAATAATGAGTAATCATCGAATAATAAGTACACATCAAATAATGAGTACACATCAAATAATGAGTAATCATCAAATAATGAGTACACATCAAATAATGAGTAATCATCAAATAATGAGTAATCATCGAATAATAAGTACACATCAAATAATAAATACACATCAAATAATGAGTACACATCAAATAATGTGTAATCATCAAATAATGAGTACACATCAAATAATGAGTGATCATCAAATAATGAGTACACATTAATTAACGAGTATTCATCAAATAATGAGTACACATCAAATAATGAGTACACATCAAATAATGAGTAATCATCAAATAATGAGTACACATCAAATAATGAGTACACATCAAATAATGAGTAATCATCGAATAATAAGTACACATCAATTAATGAGTAATCATCAAATAATGAGTACACATCAAATAATGAGTAATCATCAAATAATGAGTACACATCAAATAATGAGTAATCATTAAATGAGTACACATCAAATAATGAGTAATCATCAAATAATGAGTAATCATCGAATAATAAGTACACATCAAATAATGAGTACACATCAAATAATGAGTAATCATCAAATAATGAGTACACATCAAATAATGAGTACACATCAAATAATGAGTAATCATCAAATAATGAGTAATCATCGAATAATAAGTACACATCAAATAATGAGTAGTCATCAAGTAATGAGTAATCATCGAATAATAAGTACACATCAAATAATGAGTACACATCAAATAATGAGTAATCATCAAATAATGAGTACACATCAAATAATAAGTACACATCAAATAATGAGTAATCATCAAATAATGAGTAATCATTGAATAATAAGTACACATCAAATAATGAGTACACATCAAATAATGAGTAATCATCAAATAATGAGTAATCATCGAATAATAAGTACACATCAAATAATAAATACACATCAAATAATGAGTACACATCAAATAATGTGTAATCATCAAATAATGAGTACACATCAAATAATGAGTGATCATCAAATAATGAGTACACATTAATTAATGAGTATTCATCAAATAATGAGTAATCATCAAATAATGAGTACACATCAAATAATGAGTGATCATCAAATAATGAGTACACATTAATTAATGAGTATTCATCAAATAATGAGTACACATCAAATAATGAGTACACATCAAATAATGAGTAATCATCAAATAATGAGTACACATCAAATAATGAGTACACATCAAATAATGAGTAATCATCAAATAATGAGTACACATCAAATAATGAGTAATCATCGAATAATAAGTACACATCAAATAATAAGTACACATCAAATAATGAGTACACATCAAATAATGAGTAATCATCAAATAATGAGTAATCATCGAATAATAAGTACACATCAAATAATGAGTAATCATCAAATAATGAGTAATCATCGAATAATAAGTACACATCAAATAATGAGTACACATCAAATAATGAGTAATCATCAAATAATGAGTACACATCAAATAATGAGTAATCATCAAATAATGAGTAATCATCGAATAATAAGTACACATCAAATAATAAATACACATCAAATAATGAGTACACATCAAATAATGTGTAATCATCAAATAATGAGTACACATCAAATAATGAGTGATCATCAAATAATGAGTACACATTAATTAACGAGTATTCATCAAATAATGAGTACACATCAAATAATGAGTACACATCAAATAATGAGTAATCATCAAATAATGAGTACACATCAAATAATGAGTACACATCAAATAATGAGTAATCATCGAATAATAAGTACACATCAATTAATGAGTAATCATCAAATAATGAGTACACATCAAATAATGAGTAATCATCAAATAATGAGTACACATCAAATAATGAGTAATCATTAAATGAGTACACATCAAATAATGAGTAATCATCAAATAATGAGTAATCATCGAATAATAAGTACACATCAAATAATGAGTACACATCAAATAATGAGTAATCATCAAATAATGAGTACACATCAAATAATGAGTAATCATCAAATAATGAGTAATCATCGAATAATAAGTACACATCAAATAATAAATACACATCAAATAATGAGTACACATCAAATAATGTGTAATCATCAAATAATGAGTACACATCAAATAATGAGTGATCATCAAATAATGAGTACACATTAATTAATGAGTATTCATCAAATAATGAGTACACATCAAATAATGAGTACACATCAAATAATGAGTAATCATCAAATAATGAGTACACATCAAATAATGAGTACACATCAAATAATGAGTAATCATCGAATAATAAGTACACATCAATTAATGAGTAATCATCAAATAATGAGTACACATCAAATAATGAGTAATCATTAAATGAGTACACATCAAATAATGAGTAATCATCAAATAATGAGTGATCATCAAATAATGAGTGATCGAGTAATCATCAAATGAGTACACATCAAATAATGAGTACACATCAAATAATAAGTAATCATCAAATAATGAGTAATCATCAAATAATGAGTGATCATCAAACAATGAGTACACATCAAATAATGAGTAATCATCAAATAATGAGTGATCATCAAACAATGAGTACACATCAAATAATGAGTAATCATCAAATGAGTACACATCAAATAATGAGTAATCTTCAAATAATGAGTACACATCAAATAATGAGTAATCATCAAATGAGTACACAGCAAATAATGAGTACTCATCAGATAATGAGTACACATCAAATAATAAGTAATCATCAAATAATGAGTAATCATCAAATGAGTACACATCAAATAATGAGTAATCTTCAAATAATGAGTACACATCAAATAATGAGTAATCATCAAATGAGTACACAGCAAACAATGAGTACTCATCAAATAATGAGTACACATCAAATAATAAGTAATCATCAAATAATGAGTAATCATCAAATGAGTACACATCAAATAATGAGTAATCTTCAAATAATGAGTACATATTGGATAATGAGTACATGTTACATCTGATGGTGAGTACATTATTTTTCATATATGTACAGTTTATATATATATATATATATATATATATATATATATATATATATATATATATATATATATATATATATATATATATATATATATAACCTGTTCTAATTGAAAAATAATGTATATATTATATATATTTAGATATATACACACAGTAAATAACCTGTTCTATTGATAGATAGATTTTTTTTTTCCAATAGAACAGGTGACATATATATTTATATAATTTTTCAATAGAACAAGTGATGTTTATATTTATATTATATATATATTTATTGTTATAATTTTACTTTTAAATGAGTTTCATTTTTTTCCACAGTTGTTTTGTTTGTGTTTTAGTAAGATTTATTCTTCTGTTTTTATTTTAACTTATGTTTTTTCATTTTCCTTCTTTTTGTGTTAGTTTGTGTCCAAGCCATCAAGCAGCTTATTAATATTTTGCATAATTCAATGTTTGTGAGCACAAGTCACTCAGATCTGTTTTCCTTTAGGTGTCCATTTTGGTGAAGAATCTTCTTTTTGATGTCCACACAGTGAAGACTCTGACGTTAAATCCAGGAAAACTTTTTTTTTTTTTGCACAAAAAAACAATTTAAGGATGATTTTTCAAAGAAGAAGGAATAAGACGGCGGTTAATTATTTGCAATGTCTTGGATCAGCTGCCTCATTACATCATTTGTTTCTCCTGCCGCCATGTTGCAAACATTGTTGTTATGGTTGTTATGTTATTGTTATGTTGTTATTCCAGTAACACAATCATCCTTATCATAATGACGAATGAATCATCATTATCATTATCACAATGATGAAGGAATCATCCTTATCATAATGACAAATGAATCATCCTTATCATTATCACAATGATGAATGAATCATCCTTATCATAATGATGAATGAATCATCATTATCATTATCACAATGATGAATGAAGTTGTGGTGCCATTAAAGTTTGTACAGTTTGTGTCTTGTTGTCCTGCTGGTGACCACAGAGGGCGCTGTGACTCCTAACATCACCACTCTGAGGACTGTCAGAATAAAAGTCAGGCTTTTATTATTTCTAACAACAGGAAAGAACGTCACATGTTCACACTTGTCGGAAAAGGAGTAGGAAGAAGCACAGCTTAGGTGTTTCTGCTCCTTTTCCACCGCCGGGCTCACTTCCTGCCTTTAACAAGAGACCTTGTCCAACTATAAATAAATATCTTATGATTAAATCTGTGCGGAAAATCAGTTTTTATTTATTTACGAAAAATATGTCAGGTTTCATATTTTACTATCACATATAATATTAAATGTTTACTATCACATAGATTAATATTTATATCATGTTATCACCTTAATAATAAACGTTTAATATCACATCATAAATGTGTGTATCAAATATAATAGCTGAATATCACATATAACAATACATGTTTTTATCACATACAATTGAACAGCAGACTCAAACAGCAGCCTGTCACTTCATCGATATCATCCACCTCCTGTATCAGCCTGTCACTTCATCGATATCATCCACCTCCTGTATTAGCCTGTCACTTCATAGATATCATCCACCTCCTGTGTCAGCCTGTCGCTTCTTTGATATCATCCACCTCCTGTGTCAGCCTGTCACATCGATTTCATCCAACTCCTATATCAGCCTGTCACGTCATCGATATCATCGACCTCCTGTATCAGCCTGTCACATCCTCGATATCGACCACCTCTTGTATCAGCCTGTCACATCATTGACCCCCTGTATCAGCCTGTCACATCATCGATATCATCCACCTCCTTACAGTACACAGTCATGGTTACAGTAAATTAAACAGTCATGATTACAGTACATTAAACAGTCATGGTTACAGTACAGTACACAGTCATGGTTACAGTACATTAAACAGTCATGGTTACAGTACAATACACAGTCATTGTTACAGTACATTACAGTAGAGTACACAGTCATGGTTACAGTACAATACACAGTCATGGTTACAGTAAATTAAATAGTCATGATTACAGTACATTAAACAGTCATGGTTACAGTACAGTACACAGTCATGGTTACAGTACATTAAACAGTCATGGTTACAGTACAATACATAGGCATTGTTACAGTACATTACAGTAGAGTACACAGTCATGGTTACAGTACATTAAACAGTGATGGTTACAGTAGAGTACACAGTCATGGTTACAGTACATTAAACAGTGATGGTTACAGTGCAGTACACAGTCATGGTTACAGTACATTAAACAGTCATGGTTACAGTACAATACACAGTCATTGTTACAGTACAGTACACAGTCATGGTTACAGTACAATACAGTCATGGTTACAGTACATTAAACAGTGATGGTTACAGTACAGTACACAGTCATGGTTACAGTAAATTAAACAGTCATGATTACAGTACATTAAACAGTCATGGTTACAGTACAGTACACAGTCATGGTTACAGTACATTAAACAGTCATGGTTACAGTACAATACACAGTCATTGTTACAGTACATTACAGTACAGTACACAGTCATGGTTACAGTACAATACACAGTCATGGTTACAGTACATTAAACAGTGATGGTTACAGTACAGTACACAGTCATTGTTACAGTACATTACAGTACAGTACACAGTCATGGTTACAGTACAATACACAGTCATTGTTACAGTACATTAAACAGTCATGGTTACAGTACAATACACAGTCATTGTTACAGTACAGTACAGTACAGTACAGTACACTGTCATTGTTACAGTACAATACACAGTCATTGTTACAGTACAGTACACCAGTGACATGCAGTTAGGGGAGGCAGGTGAGGTGGGGCCTCACGTGCCATCATGGAAAGAAAAAAAATGTAAAAAGAAAAAATAATAATTAAATGGTTATATGTATCCAGTGATTATACTATAAAGTTATTTTCCATTTAACTTCACCAGTTTTAGATTATTTGTATTCAAAATCGCTGAATTTTCACATTTGCCGTTCAAATACTGAGAAGAGACTTGCGGTGAGTCACCAGCCAGTTGAGCCTCGCCATGGCAATGACTCGGCTAACTGCTGGCCTGCTGTGCAGTGAGACCGTATTGCTATATGAATTATATTATACATTTCCATAGTTTAGTTAGCTGAGGTATATAATGTACAGTGTATTTTGTCAACAACTGTATGTGTGTAACATATTTCTTGTGCTGAGCAATCATAAAACTGCTGCTAAGACACACTGTGTGAGGCTTGCAGTAATCCCGCCTCCTGGTGGTAGAGGGCGGTAGTGATCCCAGAGATCATTCTTGCGACTACTCAGCTGCAGAAGAAGTGACAACAAGCAGCAACAGTTAGCAGCGATCGTTTATTTTTTCCTCTCGCCTGAACTTTTAACATGGAGGATTACATATCTAAAATAAAACAGTTTTTGTTATGCCCGTTTGATTGTGGACTATTACTGACACCTTGTGGCGATGGGAAAATGCTGCGCGTCATCAGTTTGGGCACTTCCGGTTTACGATGTTAGTTCAGTTCATGAGACAATAAGAAGTAGACAAGTTGTGTTACCTCTTACAAGCCTTGGAAAAGATAAGTCTGTAAGTAAACTGTTTAACTTGTTTATGTGGCTCAATATGAAGGTGGAAAGTGGCTAAATTTGATAGCAAGATGTGTATTGAAAAATGATTTTTGTGCACTAATTTAATGGATGTTTGAGGACTTAAAATGGCTGACGGTCGTGTATTTCCACCATAGAAATAGTTTCAACACTCAGCAGTGTTTGTTTGATTGTGGTGCTATGTGTTTGTGTGGAGCTGATATTTACATATTGTGTATTGCATTTCAGTGTGTTGATTGAATCATATAGCTTATACATTGTCATTGTGTGTATTTCAGTTTTACAAAAGTCCAGTGCAAGACAAAGCAAGATCAACACTAATAAAGAGCCTAAATGGATTCATCTGCTTTGGAACTTTATTAGAACGTCCTGGATTGGTTGTTAGCTGTCTGCCAAGCTGTATAACCTCAACACATATAGTGAGGGCAGAACAGTTTTTAATGTTAAAGGCCTACTGAAATGAGATTTTCTTATTTTAACGGAGATAGCAGATCCATTCTATGTGTCATACTTGATCATTTTGCGATATTGCCATATTTTTGCTGAAAGGATTTAGTAGGGAACATCGACGATAAAGTTCGCAACTTTTGGTCGCTGATTAAAAAAGCCTTGCCTGTACCGGAAGTAGCGTGACGTCACAGGTTGAAGAGCTCCTCACATCTGCACATTGCATACTTGCCAACCTTGAGACCGCGGGAGGTGGGGGGTGGGGCGGGGTGAGGCGGGGGGCGTGGTTGGGGGCGTGGTTAAGGGCGTGGTTAATAGGGGAGTATATTTACAGCTAGAATTCAACAACTCAAGTATTTCATATATATATATATATATATATATATATATATATATATATATATATATATATATATATATATATATATATATATGTATGAAATACTTGACTTTCAGTGAATTCTAGCTATATATATATATATGTATTGAATTTCAGTGTTCCGGGGGCTATCCAGTAGATAGCAGTATTGTCCTGTTTAACTTCTCCTCCATTCATGACTCGGCCACCGTGTTCAATGGAGAAGTCTGTTTTACAAAATGTACAGGCAACATAATTACATACCCCTTCCCCTTTCGAACTGTCCTGGATGAACTGAAATTCTTGTTTCCATTTGTTTTGGAACTTGCAAGCGTATTTCTTCATCTTGCTCGTCGACGGCGTCGCCATGTGTGTAACTTCCTCATTCTTCTGCTTCGTCTCCTTGTTGTGTGCGCAGTTGTGCACTCTACTCTCTAAAAGCCGTAGATGTTATGACGTCATTGGGCAGGCAAGCTGTTTATATTGTGGGAAAGCGGACGTGAGAACAGGCTGTCCCCACTCAGGTCCGCATTGAGCTGGAGGGGGCGTGGCCTCCAGCTCCGGCTGAATACCAGGAGTTTGTCTGGAGAAAATTTCTGCCGGGAGGTTATCGGGAGAGGCGCTGAATACCGGGAGTCTCCCGCTAAAAATGGGAGGGTTGGCAAGTATGGCACATTGTTTACACCAGCAGCGAGAGCAATTCGGACAGAGAAAGCGACGATTACCCCATTAATTTGAGCGAGGATGAAAGATTTGTGGATGAGGAAAGTGAGAGTGAAGGATTAGAGTGCAGTGCATGACGCCAGGGTGTATCTTTTTTCGCTCTGACCGTAACTTAGGTACAAGGGCTCATTGGATTCCACACTTTCTCCTTTTTCTATTGTGGATCACGGATTTGTATTTTAAACCACCTCGGATACTATATCCTCTTGAAAATGAGAGTCGAGAACGCGAAATGGACATTCACAGTGACTTTTATCTCCACGACAATACATCGGTGAAGCACTTTAGCTTCGGAGCTAATGTGATAGCATCATGCTTAACTGCGGATAGAAACAGAAGAAATAAGCCCCTGACTGGAAGGATAGACAGAAGATCAACAATACTATTATTACTTCTACTAGCAGGAGACACCGAACCAAACCCTGGACCTGTAACCACACGGTTAATGCTGTCCAGCCTGTCGAAGCCTAGCAATGCTGTTGCTAACGACGCCATTGAAGATAACTTAGCTACGGGACCTCGACAGAGCTATGCTAAAAACATTAGCTCTACACCTACGCCAGCCCTCATCTGCTCATCGCCACCCGTGCTCACCTGCGTTCCAGCGATCGACGGCGTGACGAAGGACTTCATCCGATCATTGTTGCGGTCGGCGGCTAAAGTCGGATAGTGCGTCTGCTATCCAACTCAAAGTCCTCCTGGTTGTGTTGCTGCAGCCAGCCGCTAATACACCGATCCCACCTACAGCTTTCTTCTTTGCAGTCTTCATTGTCCATTAAACAAATTGCAAAAGATTCACCAACACAGATGTCCAGAATACTGTGGAATTATGTGGTGAAAACAGACGACTTAAGCTGGCCACCGGGCTATTCCAAAATGTCTGCTTCAATCCGTGACGTCACGCGCAAACGTCATCATACCGAGACGTTTTCAGCCGGATATTTCGCGGGAGATTTAAAATTGCACTTTATAAGTTAACCCGGCCGTATTGGCATGTGTTGCAATGTTAAGATTTCACCATTGATATATAAACTATCAGACTGCGTGGTCGGTAGTAGTGGGTTTCAGTAAGCCTTTAAAGGCCTACTGAAACCCACTACTACCGACCACGCAGTCTGATAGTTTATATATCAATGATGAAATCTTAACATTATAACACATGCCAATACGGCCGGGTTAACTTATAAAGTGACATTTTAAATTTTCCGCTAAACTTCCGGTTCGAAACGCCTCTGAGGATGACGTATGCGCGTGACGTAGCCCGGGGAACACGGGTATGCCTTCCACATTGAAGCCAATACGAAAAAGCTCTGTTTTCATTTCATAATTCCACAGTATTCTGGACATCTGTGTTCGTGAATCTGTTGCAATCATGTTCATTGCATTATGGAGAAAGAAGCTGAGCAAGCAAAGAAGAAAGTTGTCGGTGCGAAATGGACGTATTTTTCGAACGTAGTCAGCAACAACAGTACACAGCCGGCGCTTCTTTGTTTACATTCCCGAAAGATGCAGTCAAGATGGAAGAACTCGGATAACAGAGACTCTAACCAGGAGGACTTTTGACTTCGATACACAGACGCCTGTAGAGAACTGGGACTGTAGAAATCAGTGACACACACAGCTGTCCACTTCAGTGGTGTAGACTTTACTGAACCAACTGCGCATGCCCCGAACATACATACACAACTACGGATGCCCATAAGGGACATCCACTACATCTCCCCTTCTCCAATGTACAACAAGGAATGAACAATCATTGCAATGTATTTATAAATAAGCATCACCATTTATAATTAATCAGCCTAACACCCTATAAAGGCATTATGTATGAGAATTGCATAACAAATTCCTTACCATCCTCTTTTCTCCCTGAGAAAGAAAAAAAACAACAACAACAACAACACAAAACAAGAACAGTGTTGCCAACTTACAGTCAAACAGTAACTGCCTTTTTTTTTTTTTTTTTCTCATTACACAAGATGTGTTTCGTTATGTCCTGTCCTTTCACGAGACATAGTCTTTAAGCCACCCCGGTGGCTTTACCTGCCGTCTTGGAGCATCTCTTGCTTTCGGTGTCTGGGTTACCTGCTCTCTGATTGGTGTACCTGGTGTTGCTTCCCTCTCTGTTCTGTGTTCCTTTTGTGGGGTTGGTGGCTCTTGTGGGGCCAACTGTGGCTGGAGCTGTGGCTCAGGGAGAGCCTGAAGGTGAGCCCTGTTTCTCCTCACCTCCTCTGCTCCAGTGTCGACCACATAGGAGCGTGGCGTGTCGGCCTTCCTGATCACTGTAGCTGTTTGTTTTGAGGGAGATATCCATACTGACTGTCCAGGCCTCAGCTCGGGCTTTTGTGTGGCCCGGTGTCTGCTGTCAAAGTTCTGAGCCTGTGTGCATTTCAGCTGATAGTCCTTTTTCTTGAAGGCCTTTGTTCTAGGCCGTTGTGGTTTGAGGTTGGATGGCGCTTGTGGCAGCGGCGAGCGGAGACGCCTTCCCATCAGGAGCTCGCTTGGTGACAGTCCATGGTGCAATGGTGTGACTCTATATGCTAACATTGCCCTGTATGGGTCCTCCTCATTCTTAAGTAACAACAATTTTACCGTCTTGACAGCCCTCTCCGCCTCTCCGTTACTCTGGCTGAAGTAAGGGCTACTAGTCACGTGCGAAAAGTCATAATCTCTGGCGAAGGCTGTGAACTCTGCTGATGAGAACTGTGGACCATTGTCACTTCGTAGCTCCTCTGGGACTCCGTGCCTGCAGAACATGGCTTTAAGTGTATTGATAATCCCCTTAGATGTGGTAATTGGGGTTTTCTCAATGTCAATGTATCTCGAATAATAGTCCACTGCTAACAGGTATGAGCTGCCTTTCAGGTAAAACATATCCACCCCCACCTTTTGCCAGGGGCGCTGGGGCAGTGCTGATGGGATCATGGGCTCAGGATGCTGTGATTGGCTTTTAATACATGTTACACACTGTGCCACCATTTTAGTGATTTGACTCGTTATGCCCACCCACCACACTGACTGCTCTGCTCTTGCTTTGCATTTAGATATACCCATATGACCTTCATGCAGACGGGCCAGCATTTCTGCCTGCATAGTCTCAGGAATCACAATCCTCTGACCTTTCATTAAAAGTCCTCCTGCACAGTATAGTTCGCCCTGGTACGTCCAGTAGGGCTTTAGCTGCTCTGGCAGCTCTTCCTGTCTGGGCCACCCCCTTTTGCATAGCTCTCTAAGCCGTCTGCATATGGAGTCCTGCTCTTGTGCATCTCTAATCGGTTGTAGTTTTGCCTTAGATGCAGGTAGGCACTGTTGCACTGATTCCACAAACACCTTCACCTCCCCTTCTAGCTCCCTTTCATCTTCTGTGAGTGTGCGCACGATGGGTGCGCGTGATAACGCATCTGCCGTTATCAATGCTTTCCCTGGGACATGTACTATTTGATATGAGTACCTGAGGAACCTGAGGCGAAAGCGCTGGATTCTCGGAGGTAGGTCATCCAGTGCCTTTGTTCCCAACAGAGCTAACAGTGGCTTGTGGTCTGTTTATAGGGTGAACTGCAGGCCTATTAGGTATGAGCTGAGCCTTTCGCATGCCCATGTAACTGCAAGCGCCTCCTTTTCTACCTGTGCATATCTCTCTTCAGCATCAGAGAGACTGCGTGATATGTATGCTATTGGTCGCCACTCTTTGTTCTCTTGCATCTGAGTGAGAACTGCCCCGAGCCCAAAAGAAGAAGCGTCTGCGGACACTCTTGTTTTGGCACCTGGCCTGTACTGTGCCAGCACCCTGTCTGAGGCCAGCTCCCTTTTCACTTTTTCAAATGCGGCCTGTTGCACTTCTCCCCATACCCACTCACTCTCTTTTGCTAACAAGTCTCGTAACGGTTTGGTTATGTCTGTGAAAAAAGGCAAAAATTTACCCACGTATGTTGCCATGCCTAGAAACCTTCTCACATCTGCTACATTTTGCGGAGTAGACATATCTGTGATTGCTCTGACTTTTTCAGGGTCCGGTGCTATGCCCTCGCCACTGATTTTGTGTCCCACAAACACTAACTCTGGCTGTGCGAATGCACATTTTTCATTTAGGGTGAGCCCAGCATCCTGAACTCTGGAGAGCACCGCTGTCAGCCTCTCATCATGCTGTTCCCGGTCCACCCCACACACCAATATGTCGTCAGCATGACAAACAACCCCTGTCAGTCCTTCTAAGAGCTGCGACATGCGGCGTTGAAAGTGTTCTGGCCCTGAGCTAATTCCAAATGGTAGGACATTGAAACAAAAGCGGCCACAGGGGGTTACAAATGTTGTAAGTTCTCTGCTTTCTTCTGCCAAGGGAATCTGCCAAAAACCAGACCGGGCATCCAGCTTGGTGAATACCTTTGCTCCGTCTAACTGTGCCAGTGACTGCTCTACTGATGGCAATATGTGCCTCTCCCTACATACTGCCTCATTAAGTCTGGTCAGATCCACACAGATTCTGATTTTCCCATTAGGTTTAACTACGGGCACCATGCCTGCACACCATGCTGTTGGCCTTTCTACCTTCGAAATGACCCCCATCTTTTCCATCCTCTCTAACTCCTCCTTACTTTCTCTGTCAGAGGAATCGGCACCCTGCGTGGTGTCGTGAGTGCATAGGGCCTCGCATACTCCTTCAATCGAATGCTGTAGTCCCCATCGAGCCTACCTAGACCAGCAAACACTGTGGGAAACCTGTTTTTAAATGTTTCCCCCGGATCCTCTACTTCATCTACTCGCTCCACCAGCCGCAGGGCCTCTACAGCTGGAAGGCCTAGTAGGGGTCTGACCAATAAGTCCACCACGAACACGGGCTGGGTGACTGTTCCATTTTTACTCTTAAGCTGACATTTTACCTGCCCCGCAACTTGTAGTACAATGTTATTGGGGCCATATAGTCTCTTGGTTGTTTGCATCAAGGGGCCATCTCTGCTGTATTTATACAGATTGGTGGGGATCGCGGTGACCGCTGCACCTGTGTCAATTTTGAAGGAGATTACCTCTCCATTAAGTTCAATGTCCGTGTGCCAGCCTGAGTTTTGCCCTCTTAGCTCACCCATAAAGAGGGAATCCTGTTGCAGTTCGTCCTGTACTTCATGCACAGGCTGCATGGAACGACACACAGCGGCAAAATGTCCTCGTTTGCGGCACTTCCTGCATTCCGCATTGTTAGCTGGGCACTCCTTCCAGTTATGGGGGCCCCTTCCACATTTCTGACATCTCTCTGAACTACTTACAGTCTCTGTTTGTCTTGATCTCGCCTGGCCGTGTTGTTTGTGTCCCTGCATTTCCTGTCTTCTAAATGGACGTGAGATAGCATCAACCTCTCTCCTCTCCTCTGCCTGTGGAGACTCACCCCGCATCACAGCCTGTTGCTGTTTAACCACCTCTGACTGTTTAACCTGGCTTATAGCTTTTTGTAAAGTTAAATCGGCATCAATTTGTAACTTTTCTGACAGAGCGATATTCCTTATCCCTACTACTATGCGGTCACGTATTAACTCCTCCCGAAGCACTCCAAAGTTACAGTGTTCAGCCAGTTTATGTATTGCTGTTATAAAGCTATCTGCCGACTCACCAGGCTCCTGTTTCCGTACATTAAACTGCGCGCGCTCGAATATGACATTGTGTCTCCCAACAAAATAATCACTGAAAGTTTTTATCACCGCAGCATAGTTCTGTTTTTGATCCGATGTCAATGGAGAAGCATCCAAAATGTCCTCCGCATCCTCTCCCATGAAGTACATCAGCGTGTTGACCTGGAAAGCGTCCCCTTTCTTGTCCAGTCCTGACGTCACTCGATACCTCTCGAATCTTTTGCTCCATCTCGGCCATTTCTTCCCGTCTCCGCAGTCGAACTTTTCTGGCGGGCTAACTTGAAAGTTGTCTCCATGGGCGGGAAGCGCCGGTGCATTGCCTTCACTCATTGTGATAGCTAACTTGGGAACGAACTAATTAACTCGTACTATTAAAACAAAAACACTACCTTTCGCCGTCGGCATAAGTCTTTATATGTCCTCTCTGACACATTTAATAACTTGGCGCGGTTGTTTAGACACTTCTGACACCATGTAGAAATCAGTGACACACACGGCTGTCCACTTCAGTGGTGTAGACTTTACTGAACCAACTGCGCATGCCCCGAACATACATACACAACTACGGATGCCCATAAGGGACATCCACTACAGGGACAACACAGACTCTTACCAGGATTACTTTGATTTGGATGACAAAGACGCAGACGTGCTACTGTGAGTATGCAGCTTTGGCTTCTAAACATTTGATCGCTTGACCGTATGTGCGCAACTTTTTTTTGCGTATGTACGTAACTTTTTTTTAAATATAAGCTTTATGAACCTTGGGTTAGGTGAACGGTCTTTTGGGCTGAGTGATTGTGTGTGTTGATCAGGTGTTTGAATTGTATTGGCGTGTTCTATGGAGCTAGGAGCTAGCATAGGAGCTAGGAGTTAGCATAACAAAGACGTAGGTGTTTTTATGCAGGATTAATTTGTGTCATATTAAATATAAGCCTGGTTGTGTTGTGGCTAATAGAGTATATATATGTCTTGTGTTTATTTACTGTTTTAGTCATCCCCAGCTGAATATCAGGTACCGTGAGTATGCAGCCTTGGCTGCTAAACATTTGATAGCTTGACCGTACGTGCGCGTCACGTACGTAACTTTTTAAAAATATATGAGCTTTATGAACCTTGGGTTAGGTGAACGGTCTTTTGGGCTGAGTGATTGTGTGTGTTGATCAGGTGTTTGAATTGTATTGGCGTGTTCTATGGAGCTAGGAGCTAGCAGAGGAGCTAGGAGCTAGCATAACAAACACGTAGGTGTTTTTATGCAGGATTAATTTGTGGCATATTAAATATAAGCCTGGTTGTGTTGTGGCTAATAGAGTATATATATGTCTTGTGTTTATTTACTGTTGTAGTCATTCCCAGCTGAATATCAGGTCACCCCCGGCTCTCACAGCATCTTCCCTATCTGAATAGCTTCCACTCCCCACTAGTCCTTCACTTGCACTTTACTCATCCACAAATCTTTCATCCTCGCTCAAATTAATGGGGAAATTGTCGCTTTCTCGGTCCGAATCTCTCTCACTTCATGCGGCCATCATTGTAAACAATAGGGAACTTTGCGTATATGTTCAACTGACTACGTCACGCTACTTCCGGTAGGGGAAAGCCTTTTTTTTATCAGATACCAAAAGTTGCAATCTTTATCGTCGTTGTTCTATACTAAATCCTTTCAGCAAAAATATGGCAATATCGCGAAATGATCAAGTATGACACATAGAATAGATCTGCTATCCCCGTTTAAATAAAAAAAATTCATTTCAGTAGGCCTTTAACTGCTGCCAATCAAATGGTGAATAAGATACTCTTTAGGGTTCATACGTTTGTAAATCTGACTGTGATGAAGTCAGTGCCTCACCAGCCATGAACCTCACCGCACGTCACTGCAGTACACAGTCATGGTCACAGTACATTACACAGTCATTGTTACAGTAGAGTACACAGTCATGGTTACAGTATATTAAACAGTCATGGTTACAGTACATTACACAGTCATGTTTACAATACAGTACACAGTCATGGTTACAGTATATTACACAGTCATTGTTACAGTAGAGTACACATCATGGTTACAGTACATTACACAGTCATTGTTACAGTAGAGTACACAGTCATGGTTACAGTATATTAAACAGTCATGGTTACAGTACATTACACAGTCATGTTTACAATACAGTACACAGTCATGGTTACAGTATATTACACAGTCATTGTTACAGTAGAGTACACATCATGGTTACAGTACATTAAACAGTCATGGTCACAGTACATTACACAGTCATGGTTACAGTACAGTACACAGTCATGGTTACAGTATATTAAACAGTCATGGTTACAGTACAATACACAGTCATTGTTACAGTACATTACACAGTCATGGTTACAGTATATTAAACAGTCATGGTTACAGTACAGTACACAGTCATGGTTACAGTACATTACACAGTCATTGTTACAGTAGAGTACACAGTCATGGTTACAGTATATTAAACAGTCATGGTTACAGTACATTACACAGTCATGTTTACAATACAGTACACAGTCATGGTTACAGTACAGTACACAGTCATGGTTACAGTATATTAAACAGTCATGGTTACAGTACAATACACAGTCATTGTTGCAGTACATTACACAGTCATGGTTACAGTATATTAAACAGTCATGGTTACAGTACAGTACACAGTCATGGTTACAGTACAGTACACATCATGGTTACAGTACAGTACACAGTAATGGTTACAGTACATTAAACTGTCATGGTTACAGTACAATACACAGTCATTGTTACAGTACATTACACAGTCATTGTTACAGTAGAGTACACAGTCATGGTTACAGTACAAAACACAGTCATTGTTACAGTACATTACACAGTCATTGTTACAGTAGAGTACACAGTCATGGTTACAGTATATTAAACAGTCATGGTTACAGTACAATACACAGTCATTGTTACAGTATATTAAACAGTCATGGTTACAGTACAGTACACAGTCTTGGTTACAGTACAGTACACATCATGGTTACAGTACAGTACACAGTCATGGTTACAGTATATTAAACAGTCATGGTTACAGTACATTAAACAGTCATGGTTACAGTACATTAAACAGTCATTGTTACAGTACACTACACAGTCATGGTTACAGTACATTAAACAGTCATTGTTACAGTACAATACACAGTCATTGTTACAGTAGAGTACACAGTCATGGTTACAGTATATTAAACAGTCATGGTTACAGTACATTAAAAAGTCATTGTTACAGTACAATACACAGTCATGGTTACAGTACATTAAACAGTCATTGTTACAGTAGAGTACACAGTCATGGTTACAGTATATTAAACAGTCATGGTTACAGTACAGTCCACAGTCATGGTTACAGTACAGTACACATCATGGTTACAGTACAGTACACAGTAATGGTTACAGTACATTAAACTGTCATGGTTACAGTACAATACACAGTCATTGTTACAGTACATTACACAGTCATTGTTACAGTAGAGTACACAGTCATGGTTACTGTACAATACACAGTCATTGTTACAGTACATTACACAGTCATTGTTACAGTAGAGTACACAGTCATGGTTACAGTATATTAAACAGTCATGGTTACAGTACAGTACACAGTCATGGTTACAGTATATTAAACAGTCATGGTTACAGTACAGTACACAGTAATTGTTACAGTAGAGTACACAGTCATGGTTACAGTATATTAAACAGTCATGGTTACAGTACATTACACAGTCATGGTTACAGTACATTAAACAGTCATTGTTACAGTACATTACACAGTCATGGTTACAGTACATTAAACAGTCATTGTTACAGTAGAGTACACAGTCATGGTTACAGTATATTAAACAGTCATGGTTACAGTACAGTACACAGTCATGGTTACAGTATATTAAACAGTCATGGTTACAGTACAGTACACAGTCATGGTTACAGTACAGTACACATCATGGTTACAGTACAGTACACAGTCATGGTTACAGTACATTAAACTGTCACGGTTACAGTACAATACACAGTCATTGTAACAGTAGAGTACACAGTCATGGTTACAGTACATTACACAGTCATTGTTACAGTAGAGTACACAGTCATGGTTACAGTACAGTGCACAGTCATTGTTACAGTAGAGTACACAGTCATGGTTACAGTATATTAAACAGTCATGGTTACAGTACATTACACAGTCATGGTTACAGTACATTAAACAGTCATTGTTACAGTACATTACACAGTCATGGTTACAGTACATTAAACAGTCATTGTTACAGTACATTACACAGTCATGGTTACAGTACATTAAACAGTCATTGTTACAGTACAATACACAGTCATTGTTACAGTAGAGTACACAGTCATGGTTACAGTATATTAAACAGTCATGGTTACAGTACATTACACAGTCATGGTTACAGTATATTAAACAGTCATGGTTACAGTACATTACACAGTCATGGTTACAGTACATTAAACAGTCATTGTTACAGTACATTACACAGTCATGGTTACAGTACATTAAACAGTCATTGTTACAGTACATTACACAGTCATGGTTACAGTACATTGAACAGTCATTGTTACAGTACAATACACAGTCATTGTTACAGTAGAGTACACAGTCATGGTTACAATACATTAAACAGTCATTGTTACAGTACATTACACAGTCATGGTTACAGTAGAGTACACAGTCATGGTTACAGTACAGTGCACAGTCATTGTTACAGTAGAGTACACAGTCATGGTTACAGTATATTAAACAGTCATGGTTACAGTACAATACACAGTCATTGTTACAGTAGAGTACACAGTCATGGTTACAGTATATTAAACAGTCATGGTTACAGTACATTACACAGTCATGGTTACAGTATATTAAACAGTCATGGTTACAGTACATTACACAGTCATGGTTACAGTACATTAAACAGTCATTGTTACAGTACATTACACAGTCATGGTTACAGTACATTAAACAGTCATTGTTACAGTACATTACACAGTCATGGTTACAGTACATTGAACAGTCATTGTTACAGTACAATACACAGTCATTGTTACAGTAGAGTACACTGTCATGGTTACAATACATTAAACAGTCATTGTTACAGTACATTACACAGTCATGGTTACAGTACATTGAACAGTCATTGTTACAGTACAATACACAGTCATTGTTACAGTAGAGTACACAGTCATGGTTACAGTATATTAAACAGTCATGGTTACAGTACATTAAACAGTCATTGTTACAGTACAATACACAGTCATGGTTACAGTACATTACACAGTCATTGTTACAGTAGAGTACACAGTCATGGTTACGGTATATTAAACAGTCATGGTTACAGTACATTACACAGTCATGGTTACAGTACATTAAACAGTCATTGTTACAGTACATTACATAGTCATGGTTACAGTACAATACACAGTCATGGTTACAGTACAGTACACAGTCATGGTTACAGTACATTAAACAGTCATGGTTACAGTAGAGTACACAGTCATGGTTACAGTACATTAAACAGTCATGGTTACAGTGCAGTACACAGTCATGGTTACAGTATATTAAACAGCCATGGTTACAGTACAGTACACAGTCATGGTTACAGTACATTAAACAGTCATGGTTACAGTACAATACACAGTCATTGTTACAATACATTACACAGTCATTGTTACAGTAGAGTACACAGTCATGGTTACACTATATTAAACAGTCATGGTTACAGTACATTAAACAGTCATGGTTACAGTAGAGTACACAGTCATGGTTACAGTACATTAAACAGTCATGGTTACAGTACAGTACACAGTCATGGTTACAGTATATTAAACAGTCATGGTTACAGTACATTAAACAGTCATGGTTACAGTACAATACACAGTCATTGTTACAGTATATTAAACAGTCATGGTTACAGTACAGTACACAGTCTTGGTTACAGTACAGTACACATCATGGTTACAGTACAGTACACAGTAATGGTTACAGTATATTAAACAGTCATGGTTACAGTACATTAAACAGTCATGGTTACAGTACAATACACAGTCATTGTTACAGTATATTAAACAGTCATGGTTACAGTACAGTACACAGTCTTGGTTACGGTACAGTACACATCATGGTTACAGTACAGTACACAGTCATGGTTACAGTATATTAAACAGTCATGGTTACATTACATTAAACAGTCATGGTTACAGTACATTACACAGTCATTGTTACAGTAGAGTACACAGTCATGGTTACAGTATATTAAACAGTCATGGTTACAGTACAGTACACAGTCATTGTTACAGTAGAGTACACAGTCATGGTTACAGTACAGTACACAGTCATTGTTACAGTACAGTACACATCATGGTTACAGTACAGTACACAGTCATGGTTACAGTATATTAAACAGTCATGGTTACAGTACATTAAACAGTCATGGTTACAGTACAATACACAGTCATTGTTACAGTATATTAAACAGTCATGGTTACAGTACAGTACACAGTCTTGGTTACAGTACAGTACACATCATGGTTACAGTACAGTACACAGTCATGGTTACAGTATATTAAACAGTCATGGTTACAGTACATTACACAGTCATGGTCACAGTACAGTACACATCATGGTTACAGTACAGTACACAGTCATGGTTACAGTATATTAAACAGTCATGGTTACAGTACATTAAACAGTCATGGTTACAGTACAATACACAGTCATTGTTACAGTATATTAAACAGTCATGGTTACAGTACAGTACACAGTCTTGGTTACAGTACAGTACATATCATGGTTACAGTACAGTACACAGTCATGGTTACAGTATATTAAACAGTCATGGTTACAGTACATTAAACAGTCATGGTTACAGTACATTACACAGTCATTGTTACAGTACAATACACAGTCATTGTTACAGTATATTAAACAGTCATGGTTACAGTACAGTACACAGTCTTGGTTACAGTACAGTACACATCATGGTTACAGTACAGTACACAGTCATGGTTACAGTATATTAAACAGTCATGGTTACAGTACAGTACACATCATGGTTACAGTACAGTACACAGTCATGGTTACAGTATATTTAAGCAGTCATGGTTACAGTACATTAAACAGTCATGGTTACAGTACAATACACAGTCATTGTTACAGTATATTAAACAGTCATGGTTACAGTACAGTACACAGTCTTGGTTACAGTACAGTACATATCATGGTTACAGTACAGTACACAGTCATGGTTACAGTATATTAAACAGTCATGGTTACAGTATATTAAACAGTCATGGTTACAGTACATTAAAAAGTCATTGTTACAGTACAATACACAGTCATGGTTACAGTACATTACACAGTCATTGTTACAGTAGAGTACACAGTCATGGTTACAGTACATTAAACAGTCATTGTTACAGTACAAAACACAGTCATTGTCACAGTAGAGTACACAGTCATGGTTACAGTATATTAAACAGTCATGGTTACAGTACAGTACACAGTCATGGTTACAGTATATTAAACAGTCATGGTTACAGTACAGTACACAGTCATGGTGACAGTACAGTACACATCATGGTTACAGTACAGTACACAGTCATGGTTACAGTACATTAAACTGTCACGGTTACAGTACAATACACAGTCATTGTTACAGTACATTACACAGTCATTGTAACAGTAGAGTACACAGTCATGGTTACAGTACATTACACAGTCATTGTTACAGTAGAGTACACAGTCATGGTTACAGTACAGTACACAGTCATTGTTACAGTAGAGTACACAGTCATGGTTACAGTATATTAAACAGTCATGGTTACAGTACATTACACAGTCATGGTTACAGTACATTAAACAGTCATTGTTACAGTACATTACACAGTCATGGTTACAGTACATTAAACAGTCATTGTTACAGTACATTACACAGTCATGGTTACAGTACATTAAACAGTCATTGTTACAGTACAATACACAGTCATTGTTACAGTAGAGTACACAGTCATGGTTACAGTATATTAAACAGTCATGGTTACAGTACATTACACAGTCATGGTTACAGTATATTAAACAGTCATGGTTACAGTACATTACACAGTCATGGTTACAGTACATTAAACAGTCATTGTTACAGTACATTACACAGTCATGGTTACAGTACATTAAACAGTCATTGTTACAGTACATTACACAGTCATGGTTACAGTACATTGAACAGTCATTGTTACAGTACAATACACAGTCATTGTTACAGTAGAGTACACAGTCATGGTTACAATACATTAAACAGTCATTGTTACAGTACATTACACAGTCATGGTTACAGTACATTGAACAGTCATTGTTACAGTACAATACACAGTCATTGTTACAGTAGAGTACACAGTCATGGTTACAGTATATTAAACAGTCATGGTTACAGTACATTAAACAGTCATTGTTACAGTACAATACACAGTCATGGTTACAGTACATTACACAGTCATTGTTACAGTAGAGTACACAGTCATGGTTACGGTATATTAAACAGTCATGGTTACAGTACATTACACAGTCATGGTTACAGTACATTAAACAGTCATTGTTACAGTACATTACATAGTCATGGTTACAGTACAATACACAGTCATGGTTACAGTACAGTACACAGTCATGGTTACAGTACATTAAACAGTCATGGTTACAGTAGAGTACACAGTCATGGTTACAGTACATTAAACAGTCATGGTTACAGTACAATACACAGTCATTGTTACAATACATTACACAGTCATTGTTACAGTAGAGTACACAGTCATGGTTACACTATATTAAACAGTCATGGTTACAGTACATTAAACAGTCATGGTTACAGTAGAGTACACAGTCATGGTTACAGTACATTAAACAGTCATGGTTACAGTACAGTACACAGTCATGGTTACAGTATATTAAACAGTCATGGTTACAGTACATTAAACAGTCATGGTTACAGTACATTACACAGTCATTGTTACAGTAGAGTACACAGTCATGGTTACAGTATATTAAACAGTCATGGTTACAGTACAGTACACATTAATTGTTACAGTAGAGTACACAGTCATGGTTACAGTATATTAAACAGTCATGGGTACAGTACAGTACACAGTCATTGTTACAGTACAGTACACAGTCTTGGTTACAGTACAGTACATATCATGGTTACAGTACAGTACACAGTCATGGTTACAGTATATTAAACAGTCATGGTTACAGTACATTAAACAGTCATGGTTACAGTACATTACACAGTCATTGTTACAGTAGAGTACACAGTCATTGTTACAGTATATTAAACAGTCATGGTTACAGTACACAGTCTTGGTTACAGTACAGTACACATCATGGTTACAGTACAGTACACAGTCATGGTTACAGTATATTAAACAGTCATGGTTACAGTACATTACACAGTCATGGTTATAGTACAGTACACAGTCATGGTTACAGTATATTAAACAGTCATGGTTACAGTACATTACACAGTCATGGTTATAGTACAGTACACAGCCATGGTTACAGTACAATACACAGTCATTGTTACAGTACATTACATAGTCATTGTTACAGTAGAGTACACAGTCATGGTTACAGTATATTAAACAGTCATGGTTACAGTACAGTACACAGTCATTGTTACAGTACAGTACACATCATGGTTACAGTACATTAAACAGTCATGGTTACAGTACAATACACAGTCATTGTTACAGTACATTACACAGTCATTGTTACAGTAGAGTACACAGTCATGGTTGCAGTATATTAAACAGTCATGGTTACCGTACAGTACACAGTCATGGTTACAGTACAATACACAGTCATGGTTATAGTACATTACACAGTCATTGTTACAGTATATTACACAGTCATGGTTACAGGACAATACACAGTCATGGTTACAGTACATTACACAGTCATGGTTACAGTATATTAAACAGTCATGGTTACAGTACAGTACACAGTCATGGTTACTGTACATTAAACAGTCATGGTTACACTAGAGTACACAGTCATGGTTACATTACATTAAACAGTCATGGTTACAGTATATCACACAGTCATGGTTGCAGTACAATACACAGTCATTGTTACAGTACATTACACAGTCATTGTTACAGTAGAGTACACATCATGGTTACAGTACATTAAACAGTCATGGTTACAGTACATCACACAGTCATGGTTGCAGTACAATACACAGTCATTGTTACAGTACATTACACAGTCATTGTTACAGTGGAGTACACAGTCATGGTTACAGTACATTACACAGTCATGGTTACAGTACATTAAACAGTCATTGTTACAGTACATTACACAGTCATGGTTACAGTACATTAAACAGTCATTGTTACAGTACATTACACAGTCATGGTTACAGTACATTAAACAGTCATTGTTACAGTACAATACACAGTCATTGTTACTGTAGAGTACACAGTCATGGTTACAGTATATTAAACAGTCATGGTTATAGTACATTAAACAGTCATTGTTACAGTACAATACACAGTCATGGTTACAGTACATTACACAGTCATTGTTACAGTAGAGGAAACAGTCATGGTTGCAGTACATTAAACAGTCATGGTTACAGTACAATACACAGTCATTGTTACAGTACATTACACAGTCATGGTTACAGTACATTAAACAGTCATTGTTACAGTACATTACACAGTCATGGTTACAGTACAATACACAGTCATGGTTACACAACAGTACACAGTCATGGTTACTGTACATTAAACAGTCATGGTTACAGTAGAGTACACAGTCATGGTTACAGTACATTAAACAGTCATGGCTACAGTACAGTACACAGTCATGGTTACAGTACATTAAACAGTCATGGTTACAGTACAGTACACAGTCATTGTTACAGTATATTACACAGTCATTGTTACAGTACAGTACACAGTCATGGTTACAGTATATTAAACAGTCATGGTTACAGTACAATACACGGTCATTGTTACAGTAGAGTACACGGTCATTGTTACAGTATATTAAACAGTCATGGTTACAGTACATTACACAGTCATGGTTACAGTACATTACACAGGCATGGTTACAGTAGAGTACACAGTCATGGTTACAGTATATTAAAAAGTCATGGTTACAGTACAGTACACAGTCATGGTTACAGTATATTAAACAGTCATGGTTACAGTACAATACACGGTCATTGTTACAGTAGAGTACACATCATGGTTACAGTATATTAAACAGTCATGGTTACAGTACATTACACAGTCATGGTTACAGTACATTACACAGGCATGGTTACAGTAGAGTACACAGTCATGGTTACAGTATATTAAAAAGTCATGGTTACAGTACAGTACACAGTCATGGTTACAGTATATTAAACAGTCATGGTTACAGTACAGTACACAGTCTTGGTTACAGTACAGTACACATCATAGTTACGTACAGTACACAGTCATGGTTACAGTATATTAAACAGTCATGGTTACAGTACATTAAACAGTCATGGTTACAGTACAATACACAGTCATTGTTACAGTACATTACACAGTCATTGTTACAGTATATTAAACAGTCATGGTTACAGTACAGTACACAGTCATGGTTACAGTACAGTACACAGTCATGGTTACAGTATATTAAAGGCCTACTAAAATGATTTTTTTTTATTTAAACGGGAATAGCAGATCCATTTTATGTGTCATACTTGATCATTTCACGATATTGCCATATTTTTGCTGAAAGGATTTAGTAGAGAAAATCGACGATAAAGTTCGCAACTTTTGCTCGCTGATAAAAAAAAGCCTTGCCTGTACCAGAAGTAGCGTTACGTCACAGGAGCTAGGATTCCTCACAATTCCCTATTGTTTACAATGGAGCGAGAGAGATTCGGACCGAGAAAGTGATGATTACCCCATTAATTTGAGCGAGGATGAAAGAGGAACGTTACAGTGAAGGACTTGAGAGACAGTGATGGACGTATCTTTTTTCGCTCTGACCGTAACTTGGTTACAAGCTGGCTCATTGGATTCCACACTCTCCTTTTTCTATTTTGGATCACGGATTTGTATTTTAAACCCCCTCGGATACTATATCCTCTTGAAATTGAGAGTCGAGAACGCGAAATGAACATTCAGTGCCTTTTATCTCCACGACAATACATCGGCGAAATGCTTTAGCTACGAGCTAACGTGATAGCATCGTGCTTTAACTGCATATAGAAACAAAAAAAATAAACCCCTGACTGGAAGGATAGATAGAAAATCAACAAGACTATTAAACCGTGGACATGTAAATACACGGTTAATGCTTTCCAGGCTGGCGAAGGTTAACAATGCTGTGCTAACGACGCCATTGAAGCTAACTTAGCAACCGGACCGCACAGAGCTATGCTAAAAACATTAGCTCTCCACCTACGCCAGCCACCCCTCATTTGCTCATCAACACCCGTGCTCACCTGCGTTCCAGCGATCGGCAGAAGGACGAAGGACTTCACCCGATGCGTTTGGCGGCCCGGAGACGTAGGAAGTCAAGGAGAGGTCGCCAGCTAGCGCGGCTAGCGCGGCTAGCACGGCTAGCGCTCCAACAAAGTCCTCCTGGTTGTGTTGCTGTAGTCCGCTGCTAATACACCGATCCCACCTACAACTGTCTTCTTTGCAGCCTTCATTGTTTATTAAACAAATTGCAAAAGATGTCCAGAATACTGTGGAATTATGAAATGAAAACAGAGCTTTTTGTATAGGATTCTACGGGGTACCATAACTTCCGTTATACTGACTTCGTCACGCGCATACGTCATCATACCGCGACGTTTCAGCCGGATATTTCCCGGGAAATTTTAAATATCACTTTATAAGTTAACTCGGCCGTATTGGCACGTGTTGCAATGTTAAGATTTCATCATTGATGTATAAACTATCAGACTGCGTGGTCGGTAGGATGTTTCAGTAGGCCTTTAAACAGTCATGGTTACAGTACAGTACACAGTTATGGTTACAGTACATTAAACAGTCATGGTTACAGTACAATACACAGTCATTATTACAGTACATTACACAGTCATGGTTACAGGAAAATACACAGTCATGGTTACAGTATATTAAACAGTCATGGTTACAGTACAGTACACAGTCATGGTTACAGTACATTAAACAGTCATGGTTACAGTACAATACACAGTCATTGTTACAGTACATTACACAGTCATGGTTACAGTACAATACACAGTCATGGTTACAGTACATTAAACAGTCATGGTTACAGTACATTACACAGTCATGGTTACAGTACATTAAACAGTCATTGTTACAGTACAATACACAGTCATGGTTACAGTACATTACACAGTCATTGTTACAGTAGAGTACACAGTCATGGTTACAGTATATTAAACAGTCATGGTTACAGTACATTAAACAGTCATTGTTACAGTACAATACACAGTCATGGTTACAGTACATTACACAGTCATTGTTACAGTAGAGTACACAGTCATGGTTACGGTATATTAAACAGTCATGGTTACAGTACATTACACAGTCATGGTTACAGTACATTAAACAGTCATTGTTACAGTACATTACATAGTCATGGTTACAGTACAATACACAGTCATGGTTACAGTACAGTACACAGTCATGGTTACAGTACATTAAACAGTCATGGTTACAGTAGAGTACACAGTCATGGTTACAGTACATTAAACAGTCATGGTTACAGTACAATACACAGTCATTGTTACAATACATTACACAGTCATTGTTACAGTAGAGTACACAGTCATGGTTACACTATATTAAACAGTCATGGTTACAGTACATTAAACAGTCATGGTTACAGTAGAGTACACAGTCATGGTTACAGTACATTAAACAGTCATGGTTACAGTACAGTACACAGTCATGGTTACAGTATATTAAACAGTCATGGTTACAGTACATTAAACAGTCATGGTTACAGTACATTACACAGTCATTGTTACAGTAGAGTACACAGTCATGGTTACAGTATATTAAACAGTCATGGTTACAGTACAGTACACATTAATTGTTACAGTAGAGTACACAGTCATGGTTACAGTATATTAAACAGTCATGGGTACAGTACAGTACACAGTCATTGTTACAGTACAGTACACAGTCTTGGTTACAGTACAGTACATATCATGGTTACAGTACAGTACACAGTCATGGTTACAGTATATTAAACAGTCATGGTTACAGTACATTAAACAGTCATGGTTACAGTACATTACACAGTCATTGTTACAGTAGAGTACACAGTCATTGTTACAGTATATTAAACAGTCATGGTTACAGTACACAGTCTTGGTTACAGTACAGTACACATCATGGTTACAGTACAGTACACAGTCATGGTTACAGTATATTAAACAGTCATGGTTACAGTACATTACACAGTCATGGTTATAGTACAGTACACAGTCATGGTTACAGTATATTAAACAGTCATGGTTACAGTACATTACACAGTCATGGTTATAGTACAGTACACAGCCATGGTTACAGTACAATACACAGTCATTGTTACAGTACATTACATAGTCATTGTTACAGTAGAGTACACAGTCATGGTTACAGTATATTAAACAGTCATGGTTACAGTACAGTACACAGTCATTGTTACAGTACAGTACACATCATGGTTACAGTACATTAAACAGTCATGGTTACAGTACAATACACAGTCATTGTTACAGTACATTACACAGTCATTGTTACAGTAGAGTACACAGTCATGGTTGCAGTATATTAAACAGTCATGGTTACCGTACAGTACACAGTCATGGTTACAGTACAATACACAGTCATGGTTATAGTACATTACACAGTCATTGTTACAGTATATTACACAGTCATGGTTACAGGACAATACACAGTCATGGTTACAGTACATTACACAGTCATGGTTACAGTATATTAAACAGTCATGGTTACAGTACAGTACACAGTCATGGTTACTGTACATTAAACAGTCATGGTTACACTAGAGTACACAGTCATGGTTACATTACATTAAACAGTCATGGTTACAGTATATCACACAGTCATGGTTGCAGTACAATACACAGTCATTGTTACAGTACATTACACAGTCATTGTTACAGTAGAGTACACATCATGGTTACAGTACATTAAACAGTCATGGTTACAGTACATCACACAGTCATGGTTGCAGTACAATACACAGTCATTGTTACAGTACATTACACAGTCATTGTTACAGTGGAGTACACAGTCATGGTTACAGTACATTACACAGTCATGGTTACAGTACATTAAACAGTCATTGTTACAGTACATTACACAGTCATGGTTACAGTACATTAAACAGTCATTGTTACAGTACATTACACAGTCATGGTTACAGTACATTAAACAGTCATTGTTACAGTACAATACACAGTCATTGTTACTGTAGAGTACACAGTCATGGTTACAGTATATTAAACAGTCATGGTTATAGTACATTAAACAGTCATTGTTACAGTACAATACACAGTCATGGTTACAGTACATTACACAGTCATTGTTACAGTAGAGGAAACAGTCATGGTTGCAGTACATTAAACAGTCATGGTTACAGTACAATACACAGTCATTGTTACAGTACATTACACAGTCATGGTTACAGTACATTAAACAGTCATTGTTACAGTACATTACACAGTCATGGTTACAGTACAATACACAGTCATGGTTACACAACAGTACACAGTCATGGTTACTGTACATTAAACAGTCATGGTTACAGTAGAGTACACAGTCATGGTTACAGTACATTAAACAGTCATGGCTACAGTACAGTACACAGTCATGGTTACAGTACATTAAACAGTCATGGTTACAGTACAGTACACAGTCATTGTTACAGTATATTACACAGTCATTGTTACAGTACAGTACACAGTCATGGTTACAGTATATTAAACAGTCATGGTTACAGTACAATACACGGTCATTGTTACAGTAGAGTACACGGTCATTGTTACAGTATATTAAACAGTCATGGTTACAGTACATTACACAGTCATGGTTACAGTACATTACACAGGCATGGTTACAGTAGAGTACACAGTCATGGTTACAGTATATTAAAAAGTCATGGTTACAGTACAGTACACAGTCATGGTTACAGTATATTAAACAGTCATGGTTACAGTACAATACACGGTCATTGTTACAGTAGAGTACACATCATGGTTACAGTATATTAAACAGTCATGGTTACAGTACATTACACAGTCATGGTTACAGTACATTACACAGGCATGGTTACAGTAGAGTACACAGTCATGGTTACAGTATATTAAAAAGTCATGGTTACAGTACAGTACACAGTCATGGTTACAGTATATTAAACAGTCATGGTTACAGTACAGTACACAGTCTTGGTTACAGTACAGTACACATCATAGTTACGTACAGTACACAGTCATGGTTACAGTATATTAAACAGTCATGGTTACAGTACATTAAACAGTCATGGTTACAGTACAATACACAGTCATTGTTACAGTACATTACACAGTCATTGTTACAGTATATTAAACAGTCATGGTTACAGTACAGTACACAGTCATGGTTACAGTACAGTACACAGTCATGGTTACAGTATATTAAAGGCCTACTAAAATGATTTTTTTTTATTTAAACGGGAATAGCAGATCCATTTTATGTGTCATACTTGATCATTTCACGATATTGCCATATTTTTGCTGAAAGGATTTAGTAGAGAAAATCGACGATAAAGTTCGCAACTTTTGCTCGCTGATAAAAAAAAGCCTTGCCTGTACCAGAAGTAGCGTTACGTCACAGGAGCTAGGATTCCTCACAATTCCCTATTGTTTACAATGGAGCGAGAGAGATTCGGACCGAGAAAGTGATGATTACCCCATTAATTTGAGCGAGGATGAAAGAGGAACGTTACAGTGAAGGACTTGAGAGACAGTGATGGACGTATCTTTTTTCGCTCTGACCGTAACTTGGTTACAAGCTGGCTCATTGGATTCCACACTCTCCTTTTTCTATTTTGGATCACGGATTTGTATTTTAAACCCCCTCGGATACTATATCCTCTTGAAATTGAGAGTCGAGAACGCGAAATGAACATTCAGTGCCTTTTATCTCCACGACAATACATCGGCGAAATGCTTTAGCTACGAGCTAACGTGATAGCATCGTGCTTTAACTGCATATAGAAACAAAAAAAATAAACCCCTGACTGGAAGGATAGATAGAAAATCAACAAGACTATTAAACCGTGGACATGTAAATACACGGTTAATGCTTTCCAGGCTGGCGAAGGTTAACAATGCTGTGCTAACGACGCCATTGAAGCTAACTTAGCAACCGGACCGCACAGAGCTATGCTAAAAACATTAGCTCTCCACCTACGCCAGCCACCCCTCATTTGCTCATCAACACCCGTGCTCACCTGCGTTCCAGCGATCGGCAGAAGGACGAAGGACTTCACCCGATGCGTTTGGCGGCCCGGAGACGTAGGAAGTCAAGGAGAGGTCGCCAGCTAGCGCGGCTAGCGCGGCTAGCACGGCTAGCGCTCCAACAAAGTCCTCCTGGTTGTGTTGCTGTAGTCCGCTGCTAATACACCGATCCCACCTACAACTGTCTTCTTTGCAGCCTTCATTGTTTATTAAACAAATTGCAAAAGATGTCCAGAATACTGTGGAATTATGAAATGAAAACAGAGCTTTTTGTATAGGATTCTACGGGGTACCATAACTTCCGTTATACTGACTTCGTCACGCGCATACGTCATCATACCGCGACGTTTCAGCCGGATATTTCCCGGGAAATTTTAAATATCACTTTATAAGTTAACTCGGCCGTATTGGCACGTGTTGCAATGTTAAGATTTCATCATTGATGTATAAACTATCAGACTGCGTGGTCGGTAGGATGTTTCAGTAGGCCTTTAAACAGTCATGGTTACAGTACAGTACACAGTTATGGTTACAGTACATTAAACAGTCATGGTTACAGTACAATACACAGTCATTATTACAGTACATTACACAGTCATGGTTACAGGAAAATACACAGTCATGGTTACAGTATATTAAACAGTCATGGTTACAGTACAGTACACAGTCATGGTTACAGTACATTAAACAGTCATGGTTACAGTACAATACACAGTCATTGTTACAGTACATTACACAGTCATGGTTACAGTACAATACACAGTCATGGTTACAGTACATTAAACAGTCATGGTTACAGTACATTACACAGTCATTGTTTCAGTAGAGTACACATCATGGTTACAGTACAGTACACAGTCATTGTTACAGTAGAGTACACAGTCATGGTTACAGTACATGAAACAGTCATGGTTACAGTACAATACACAGTCATTGTTACAGTACAGTACACAGTCATGGTTACAGTACATTAAACAGTCATTGTTACAGTACATTACACAGTCATGGTTACAGTACATTACACAGTCATTGTTACAGTACAGTACACAGTCATGGTTACAGTACATTAAAGGCCTACTGAAATGAACTTTTTTTATTTAAACGGGGATAACAGATCTATTCTATGTGTCATACTTGATCATTTCGCGATATTGCCATAATTTTGCTGAAAGGATTTAGTATAGAACAACGACGATAAAGATCGCAACTTTTGGTATCTGATAAAAAAAGGCTTGCCCCTACCGGAAGTAGCGTGACGTAGTCAATTGAACATATACGCAAAGTTCCCTATTGTTTACAATGATGCCCGCATGAAGTGAGAGAGATTCGGACCGAGAAAGCGACAATTTCCCCGTTAATTTGAGCGAGGATGAAAGATTTGTGGATGAGTAAAGTGCAAGTGAAGGACTAGTGGGGAGTTGAAGCTATTCAGATAGGGAAGATGCTGTGAGAGCCGGGGGTGACCTGATATTCAGCTGGGAATGACTACAACAGTAAATAAACACAAGACATATATATACTCTATTAGCCACAACACAACCAGGCTTATATTTAATATGCCACAAATTAATCCTGCATAAAAACACCTACGTGTTTGTTATGCTAGCTCCTAGATCCTCTGCTAGCTCCTAGCTCCATAGAACACGCCAATACAATTCAAACACCTGATCAACACACACAATCACTCAGCCCAAAAGACAGTTCACCTAACCCAAGGTTCATAAAGCTTATATATTTTTAAAAAGTTACGTACGTGACGCGCACATACGGTCAAGCTATCAAATGTTTAGCAGCCAAGGCTGCATACTCACGGTACCTGATATTCAGCTGGGAATGACTACAACAGTAAATAAACACAAGACATATATATACTCTATTAGCCACAACACAACCAGGCTTATATTTAATATGCCACAAATTAATCCTGCATAAAAACACCTACGTGTTTGTTATGCTAGCTCCTAGCTCCTCTGCTAGCTCCTAGCTCCATAGAACACGCCAATACAATTCAAACACCTGATCAACACACACAATCACTCAGCCCAAAAGACCGTTCACCTAACCCAAGGTTCATAAAGCTTATATATTTTAAAAAAGTTACGTACATACGCAAAAAAAAAGTTGCACACATACGGTCAAGCGATCAAATGTTTAGAAGCCAAAGCTGCATACTCACGGTAGCACGTCTGCGTCTTTGTCATCCAAATCAAAGTAATCCTGGTAAGAGTCTGTGTTGTCCCAGTTCTCTACAGGCGTCTGTGTATCCAAGTCAAAAGTCCTCCTGGTTAGAGTCTCTGTTATCCGAGTTCTTCCATCTTGACTGCATCTTTCGGGAATGTAAACAAAGACGCGCCGGCTGTGTACTGTTGTTGCTGACTTCGTTCGAAAAATACGTCCGTTTCGCACCGACAACTTTCTTCTTTGCTTGCTCAGCTTCTTTCTCCATAATGCAATGAACATAATTGCAACAGATTCACGAACACAGATGTCCAGAATACTGTGGAATTATGAAATGAAAACAGAGCTTTTTCGTATTGGCTTCAATGTGGAAGGCATACCCGTGTTCCTCGGGCTACGTCACGCGCATACGTCATCCTCAGAGGCGTTTCGAACCGGAAGTTTAGCGGCAAATTTAAAATGTCACTTTATAAGTTAACCCGGCCGTATTGGCATGTGTTATAATGTTAAGATTTCATCATTGATATATAAACTATCAGACTGCGTGGTCGGTAGTAGTGGGTTTCAGTAGGCCTTTAAACAGTCATGGTTACAGTACAATACACAGTCATTGTTACAGTACATTACACAGTCATGGTTACAGTACAGTGCACAGCCATGGTTACGGTACAGTACACAATCATTGTTACAGTACAGTACAGTACGTGTACAAGAGAGTTGTGGACTGGTAGTCCAGCCACACCCTCATGAATACATGTACTGTACTTCCTGTAGATGATACATGTACTGTACTTCCTGTAGATGATAAACGTACTGTACTTACTGTAGATGATACATGTACTGTACTTCCTGTAGATGATAAACGTACTGTACTTACTGTAGAAGATATGTGTACTGTACTTCCTGTAGATGATACATGTACTGTATTTCCTGTAGAATATACATGTACTGTACTTACTGTACAATAAATGCCCCGAGCTCCTACACAGGCTGTGGAATCTTATGTGGGTACTATGGGCTAAAGGAACCGTACCAACAAGCTGGAGAAGGGCAGAAGGGTGCTTTGTGCGGAAAGAACGGGGATCCACACAGATCAGCCAGTTCCGAACCATTTCCTTGCTCAGTGTGGAGGACAAAATCTTCTTTTCAGTGCTGGCCAAAAGAATGAGCTCCTACATGACCTGGAATGGATATATTGACACCTCTATCCAGAAGGGCGGTATCGAAGGGTTCTCCGGGTGCCTGGAGCATACAGGGGTCCTCAGCCAACTTATCCTAGAAGCAAAGGAGAAGAAAGGCAACCTAACAGTAGTCTGGCTTGATTTTGCTTATGCATATGGGTCAATTCCTCATAACGTGATCCAAGTGGCTATGGACCATTACCACATCACATCCAGGGGATGATCACCAGCTGCCTGGGAGACATCAAGCTACGATTCCAGGAAGCCATGTTCACAATAAAATGGCAGCCAGTGGAGAAGGGAATAGTGACAGGGTGCACCATCTCCCCCACCTTGTTTGTCATGGGAATGAACCTGATCATCTCTGCAGCGATCATAAAGTCAAGAGGAACAAAAACTGCAGCAGGAAGTAAACAACCAGCAATCAGGGCATTCATGGATGATCTTACCGTGATAACACCAACTCACGTGCAGGCAAGGTGGGTCCTGGTGGAACTGGATCGTATGGCTGCTTTGGCGAAGATGATCTTCAAGCCCAAGAAATCAAGGTGTCTGGTGATCCAAAAGGGGAAAACAACGGGAAAGTTCAAGCTGCTTGTTCAGGCGGAAGCAATCCCGAACATCCAGGGGAACCCTATTAAATGCCTTGGAAAGTGGTATGATGATTCCATGACAGATAAAAACAGCATCTCCAGCACCGAAAATCAAGTTGAAGAATGGTTGAAAAGGATTGACAAGTCTGGTCTGCCTGGCAAATACAAGTGCTGGATCTTTCAGCATGGCCTACTCCAAAGACTTATGTGGCTTCTCACCATGTACGTAGTAGCTATAACAACAGTTGAAGGGTTGAAGAGGAAAATCAATGAGCACCTTCGAAAATGGTTGGGAATACCCCCGAGCTTTACATCGATGGGGCTCTACATAAGGTCGGGTCAGCTCCAGCTCCCCCTGTCTTCAGTTGTGGAGAAGTTTGAAGGCCTACTGAAATGCGATTTTCTTATTTAAACGGGGATAGCAGGTCCATTCTATGTGTCATACTTGATCATTTCGTGATATTGCCATATTTTTGCTGAAAGAACTTAATAGAGAACATTGATGATAAAGTTCGCAACTTTTGGTCGCTGATAAAAAAGCCTTGCCTGTACCGGAAATAGCAGACGATATGCGCGTGACGTCACCGGTTGTGGAGCTCCTCACATCTGCAGATTGTTTACAATCATGGCCACCAGCAGCTAGAGCGATTTGGACCGAGAAAGCGACGATTTCCCCATTAATTTGAGCGAGGATGAAAGATTTGTGGATGAGGAAAGTGAGAGTGAAGGACTAGAGGGCAGTGGGAGCGATTCAGATAGGGAAGATGCTGTGAGAGGCGGGTGGGACCTGATATTCAGCTGGGAATGACTAAAACAGTAAATAAACACAAGACATATATATACTCTATTAGCCACAACACAACCAGGCTTACATTTAATATGCCACAAATTAATCCCGCATAACAAACACCTCCCCCCTCCCGTCCAAATAACCCACCAATACAACTCAAATACCTGCACAACACACTCAATCCCACAGCCCAAAGTACCGTTCACTTCCCCAAAGTTCATACAGCACATATATTTCCCCAAAGTCCCCAAAGTTACGTACGTGACATGCACATAGCGGCACGCACGTACGGGTAAGCGATCAAATGGTTGGAAGCCGCAGCTGCGTACTCACGGTACCGCGTCTGCATATCCAACTCAAAGTCCTCCTGGTAAGAGTCTCTTTTGTCCCAGTTCTCCACAGGCCAATGGTAAAGCTTGACTGTCATCTTTCGGGAATGTAAACAATGAAACATCGGCTGTGTTTGTGTTGCTGCAGCCGGCCGCAATACACCGCTTCCCACCTACAGCTTTCTTCTTTGCTGTCTCCATTGTTCATTGAACAAATTGCAAAAGATTCACCAACACAGATGTCCAGAATACTGTGGAATTTTGCGATGAAAACAGACGACTTAATAGCTGGCCACCAAGCTGTCCCAAAATGTCCTCTACAATCCGTGACGTCACGCGCAGGCGTCATCATACCGAAACATTTTCAGCAGGATATTTCGGCGCAAAATTGAAAATTGCACTTTAGTAAGCTAACCTGGCCGTATTGGCATGTGTTGCAATGTTAAGATTTCATCATTGATATATAAACTATCAGACTGCGTGGTCGGTAGTAGTGGGTTTCAGTAGGCCTTTAAAGTCGCAAAATGCAGACATTCCCTGACATATAGGGACTCCCAAGATCAACTCCTCAGGGAACCTGGAATAAGAACAAGATCTGGCAGGAAGTGGGCTGCTGTTATCCAGGCAGAATCATCTCTCAGGACCAAAGATATCATTGGAAGCCCCTGCACTGGAAGACAGGGTCTAGGAACATCACATTTCCAGCAGTGGTCCAAGTCCACTCCCAGGGAAAAGAGGACCATGATCCAGGATGAAGTTCCAAACCTTGAAGAAGAAGGAAGAAGAGCTAAAGCCGTCGAGCTCGCAACCCAAGGTGCCTGGACAAGGTGGAACCTTCCCAAGAGGAACGTGACGTGGAGTGAACTGTGGAGGCTGGAGCCGTTTCGTATCTCGTTTCTGCTCCGGGCAGGATACGACACCCTGCCGACCCCAGTCAAATTGCATAGGTGGGGAATGAGGGAGGACCCGCTGTGCAGGTTTGTGGCGGTAAAGGAACTGTGGGGCACATTCTTTCTGGGTGCAAAACAGCATTGACCCAGGGAAGATACAGGTGGCGCCATGACAAGGTGTTGGCAACGCTCGCAGACATATTGGAGAAAGAGAGTAGAAAGAAACACCCAGCCAAAACTAAGCCACTGCTGAGCACCATCACCTTCGTGAAAGAGGGTCTGTGGAGGGGGGCGTGGCCTGCGGGCCTGCCGCGGAACAGGGTGTGCCAGGACCGGCCTCAAAGACAGCGACAGGTGCGTAGATGGCCCAGGTGGCCCTTGTTATCTAATCACCTGTCGCCTTTATTAGCAGCAGCCGGAATGAGACACGTTGTTGGCGCTGGAGAAAGACACGGACACGAAACGACAGATTGCTGGAAAGCAAAACCCCTGCACTAATTTATGCAAATAAAACAGTGTTGTAACCCTGATCCAGGCTCTCCTGGCACTGTGTGGTGGTCTGCAGAACCCACTAGAGGGCATCCTCTACAATTTGGCGCCCAACAAGCCAGACCACCAGAAGAGATGGAAGCAGACCCCCTGACGGCTCTTTCGAACATTCTCGCAGAGGTGACAGCGGCCAGCCATCGACAGCTGGAGGCGGTCCGCCAACAAGTGGCCCAGCAGAGCCAAATCCTGCAGGGGCTGGTGGACCGGGTGGGAGCGGCACGGCCAACATCAGCGGCTGTCGCCATGCAGCCCATGGGGGAAAAGGAGGACCCCCTTGCCTTCATAGACATTTTTGTGGCCACGGCGGAGGCATACGTGTGGCCGAAAGAAGAGTGGGGAGTGCGACTCCTGCCGCTGCTGGCGGGGGAGGCACAGCGAGCGGCGCTTAGCCTACTGGCGCTTAGCCTACTGGCGCTTAGCCTACTGGCGGCCTCCCGCATGCACTTCCCGGACCTGAAGAGGGCAGTGCTGGACCGGACCGCTTGCACCGCCGAGGACCACCGGCGCCGGTTCCGAGCGCTGCGGCTGGGGACGGAAGACCGCCCGTATATATATATATATATATATATATATATATATATATATATATATATAGCTGCGGCTGGGGACGGAAGACCGCCCGTTCGTGCTTGGACAGCAGCTCCAGGAAGCGGCGACACGTTGGCTGCAGCTAAGGGAGGGCGATATATATATATATATATATATATATATATATATATATATATATATATATATATATATATATATATATATATATATATACATACAAAAAATGATCTTTATATTTGAATAGATTTAATATTGTATATTTTTCATTTATATATATTTATATTTATATATATATATATATCTATATATATATATATATATATATATATATATATATATATATATATATATATATATATATATATATGTAAATATATATACATATATATATATATATATATATATATATATATATATATATATATATATATTATATATATATATATACATACATATATATATATATATATATATATATATATATATATATATATATATATATATATATATATATATATATATATATATATATATATATATATATATATATATATATATAAATATATATAAATGAAAAATATACAATATTAAATCTATTCAAATATGAAGATCATTTTAATAATTAGGATATATATTGAGGTTTTCTCTTTTTTGCTGAATTAAATATATATATATATATATATATATATATATATATATAAATGACAAATATACAATATTAAATCTATTCAAATATAAAGAGCATTTTAATAATTACGATATATATTGAGGTTTTCTCTTTTTTGCTGAATTAAAAAAAAAAAAAAAAAAAAAAATATATATATATATATATATATATATATATATATATATATATATATATATATATATATATATATATATATAAGATAATAATAAGATAATACAAATTAAAATATTTTGAGCATTATAATACATTGCGAACGTTGGCATATTTTTTACTTTTTTGCTCATTAGAAATAAATACACAAAAAAAAGATATAATAATAATAAATGATGTATGAAATATAATAGGCATTATAATAATTAGGATATATTTTGGTGTTGGTTTTCTCTTTTTTTACTGATTAATAAAAAAAATGTTTTAATAAAATACGAAGTATTTTAACATTGGACGTGTGTTTGGTGTTTATTCACAGGGTGTTTATTAGAGCGCAGGTTATTATTGGAGGCTCAACATGACAAACTGACATTGTTGCTAATTGGTGGTGAGAAGATGCAATAGCAACAAAAATAATCATCCATCCATCCATCCATTTTCCTACCGCTTGTCCCTTTCGGGGTCGTGGGGGGTGATGTAGCCTATCTCAAAAATACTCATTTCAGGTTTAATCATTTATTCATAAAGTATTTCACGACACAGCAAAAAGAGGTTTGTGATATAATATGTGATACGAATATGTGATATGTGATATAAATATGTGATATAAATATGTGATGTACGTAATAATGCAGCATCATTCTTCTTTCTGCTTGAATCACGTTTGCTTGCCTGTGAAAGTCCCCTAGAAGAAAAGTGAAGCTTACTTTCAGAATAAAGTTTATTAATGAAGTTTATTAAAGAAGTTTGCAGGAGAAGTCGAGTGCCTCCAAGGTCAAAGTTTGAGCTTTTTTTCATTTCCTGTTTGAGGAAGAGCAGCTCACTTCTGTTCAAACTTCTCACAGGCAAAATCCAGCCTGGTGGGCCTCAAGCTAACACAAGTGGGACTTTTAACTTGAAAACACCACTTTCATCCATCCATCCATTCATCCATCTATCCATCCTCTACTGATGAAAGCATGAATTATTGAATGAATGAACAAACAAACAAATTCATGAACAAATGAAGGAACGAATGAACAAAAAATTTAATGAATGAATGAACGAATAAATAAATGAACAAATGAGCGAACGAATGAACGGACGAAAGAATGAATGAATGAATGATCGAATGAATACATGACCAAAAGAATGATTGAATGAACGAACAAATTAATGAGCGAATGAACAAATGGATGAACAAACAAATTAATGAAAAAAATGTATTGATGACTGAATGAATGAATGAATAAACAAAATAATGAATAAATGACTAAACAAATTCATGAACAAATGAAGGAACAAAAAATTTAATGAATGAATGAACAAATGAGCGAACAAATGAGTGAATGAATGAAAAAAATGAATGAATGAGTGAATGAATGATCCCGTATAATACAATGAGAATGTTATATTGCTCAATTATTCTACCTTATTTCAATTATTGTGCAGAAATATGGGGAAATACATATCACAGCAACATAATGCCTTTATTTCTTTCACAGAAAAGAGTAATTCGTATCATTTTTACAGTAGGATACAGAGACCACACTAATCCAAGCTTCATTAGGTCAGGATTATTAAAACTAAAAGACATTGTAGAATTGCATACTCTATTAGTGATGTTCAAAGCTAGAAATAAAGTTGTTCCGAAGGACTTACAAAAGTTATTTGTGTTCACGTCTGAAGATGAGAACCACAGAAGGCCGTATGACTTTAAACATCCAAGAGTGCGAACAAATTTGAAGCAAATGTGCTTGACTGTTGCTGGTGTGAAAGCATGGAATTCTCTAAAGAAAGACTTAAAAAGTTGCAAGAATATCTTTGGATTTGAAAAGAGTTACAAAAAGAGACAACTGGAATGATATCAAACTGCTTTTTGATTTTGATTGGACGTGTCATTGTGAAAATGCTTAAACGAAAATTAAAAGTATGTTGGAGTTGGGGTGTTGGTGGAGGGAACAGTGATAAAGTCAGCTAAAATAATTTGTGTTAAAAAGGGGGCAGATAAATATAAGAACATTATTCTTCCATCTGCTCCTTTCTGATCATGGAAATGTATAAGAAACAAAAAACAATGAAAGTGTCAACTGTACGTGGCTTGTATATATGCATTTTCATGAAAGGAATAAAAAGAAATGATGAATGATGAATGATCGAATGAATAAATGAACAAACGAATGATTGAATGAATGAACAAATTAATGAGCGAATGAACAAATGGATGAACAAACAAATTAATGAAAAAATGTATGGATGACTGAATGAATGAATGAATAAACACATCGATGAATAAATGACTAAACAAATTCATGAACAAATGAAGGAACAAAAAATGTTATGAATAAATGAACAAATGAGCGAATGACTGAATGAATGAATGAATGAATGAATGATCAAATGAATAAATGAACAAACGAATGACTGAATGAACGAACAATGAGCGAATGAACAAATGATGAACAAACAAATTAATGAAAAAATGTATGGATGAATGAATGAATAAGCCCATTAATGAATAAATGACTAAACAAATTCATGAAGAAATGAAGGAACAAAACATTTAACGGGCGGGCGTGGTTGGGGGCGTGGCTAAGGGCGTGGTTAAGAGGGGAGTATATTTACAGCTAGAATTCACCAACTGAAGTATTTCATATATATATATATATCTATATATCTATATATATATATCTATATATCTATATATATATAGATATATATATAGATATATATATATATATATATATATATATATAGATATATATATATATATAATGTATAAAATACTTGACTTTCAGTGAATTCTAGCTATATATATATATATATATATATATATATATATATATATATATATATATATATATATATATATATATATATATATATATATATATATATATATATATATATTTATTTTATTATATATATAATACATTTTGCGAGGTGGCCCATAATACTGGGCTGTGAACGGTGCTGCGCTGCCGCCGCCATGTGCTTCGCTCTCCGTTCATGATGAGTATATCATTTCGGCCACCGTGTTCAATGGAGAAGTCTGTTCTACAAAATGTACAGGCAACATAATTACATACCCCTTCCCCTTCAAACTGTCCTGGATGAACTGAAATTCTTGTTTCCATTCGTTTTGGAACTTGCAAGTGTATTTCTTCATCTCGCTCATCAACGGCGTCGCCATGTCTGTAACTTCCTCGTTCTTCTGCTTCGTCTCCTTGTTGTGTGCGCAGTTGTGCACTCTACTCTCTAAAAGCCGTAGATGTTATGACGTCATTGGGCAGGCAAGCTGTTTATATTGTGGGAAAGCGGACGTGAGAACAGGCTGTACCCACTCAGGTCCGCATTGAGCTAGAGGGGGCGTGGCCTAAAGCTCCGTCTGAATACTGGGAGTTTGTCGGGAGAAAATTTCTGCCGGGAGGTTATCGGGAGAGGCGCTGAATACCGGAAGTCTCCCGGTAAAACCGGGAGGGTTGGCAAGTATGGCCTAGCAACAAGTGTCAATCTACATTGCTACCCCTGCTAGCTTGTTTTACAATTCTGCCACCTTTAGTTTTAAAGTTCCAACTTTATTTGTCCTTTTGAAGAAACGCACACCTTTTATCACACGTGCACAAGTTTGGCCCGGTCGCACGTTCGATTCCGCCTCAGCCGAGTGTTTCGGAGCGTGCAGGAGGGAGGGCGCCTTTATCTACCACCATGCTCCGCCTCCTCCTCTTCATCATCATCATCATCATCATCATCATCATCATCCTGGTATCGGGCGTGTGCGGCACCTTCCTCCTCCCCCTTCTCCTCTTCCTCTTGCTACGGTCAGACAGAGCGCAGCTTCATCCGTCCACAGCTGCACGCCACACGTGTGTGTGTGTGTGTGGGTGTGTGTGTGTGTGTGTGTGTGTGCGTGTGTGTGTGTGTGTGTGATGGTTGGGACCGTGCCGCTGGATCGCCATCACTGAGGGAATCTTCCAGAAGGAGTGAAGAAGGGGGGCTAGGGGGGGAGGCGGCAGCGTGAAAAACCAAAACAAGAAACTGGATTTGGATTTCCTGATCTTCCCCTCGGTCTGGGTGCGACATGGACAGGATGCGGCGGCGGCGCCGGATTAGCCACTGATGCCATCGTCAACCGGGAGGAGGAGCACCAAGTAGTTTAGAGTGGCCCAGGAGTAGAAGATGCCGTGTGGAGTCAAGACGCTGTGGGCAGGAGGAGGAGGAGGAGGAGGAGGAGGAGGAGGAGGAGGAGTGTTGCTCTGCTGCCTGCTGCTGCTGCTCTGGGGCATCTACTCTCATCTTCTAGGAGAAGGTCTGACTGTCATACTCACTCTGTCCATCACACTCCTTTTTACATATGTCTGCCCTCGGGGCCACTTTAATTGACATGGCAGGCCACATTTATTGTCGGACCACATTCCATGACATGGCGAGCCACATTAAATGATGTGGAGGCCCACTAGAATGACATGACAAACCAGATTTGATGAAATGATGGACCACGTTGACTGACATGGGAGGCCACCTCAAATGGCATGGCGGTCCACATTGAATGACAAGACAAACTACATTCGATGACTTGACGGACCACAATTACATGGCGTGCCATTTAAGTGATACCTTAAATGATTTAAATGACATAACGGGCCATTTTAAATGATGTGGCGGTCCACTAGAATAACATTACAAACCACATTAGATGACATGACAGGCCAAATTAAATGACATGGCTAGCCATTTTCAATGACATGGCGAGCCACTTTAAATGATGTGGCGGTCCACTAGAATGACATGACAAAACAGATTTGATGACATGACGGACCACATTGACTGACATGGGAGGCCAGCTTAAATGGTGTGGCAGGTCACTTTAATTGATGTGGCGGTCCACATTGAATGACAAGACAAGCTACATTCGATGACATGACGGACCACATTGAATTACATGGCGGGCCACTTTAAATGATACCTTAAATTATTTAAGTAACATAGCGGGCCATTTTAAATGATGTGGCTGTCCACTAGAATGACATTACAAACCACATTAGATGACATGACGGGCCACTTTAAATGATGTGACAAACCACATTAAATGACATGGCTAGCCATTTTAAATGATGTGGTGGGCCATTTTCAATGACATGGCGAGCCACTTTAAATGACGTGGCGGTCCACTAGAATGACATGACAAACCAGATTTGATGACATGGCGGTCCACATTGAATGACAAGACAAACTACGTTCGATGACATGACGGACCACCTTGAATTACATGGCGGGTCACGTTAAATGATACTTTAAATTATTTGAATGACATTGCGGGCCTCTTTTTAATGACATGGTGGGCCACTTTCAATGATATGGCTAGCCACTTTAAATGATGTGGCAGTCCACTAAAATGACATGACAAAACAGATTTGATGACATGACGGACCACGTTGACTGACATGGGATGGCCACTTTAAATGATGCTTTAAATGATACTTTAAATGACATGGCGGGCCACTTTAAATGATGTGGCGGTCCACTAGAATGACATTACAAACCACATTCGATGACATGACGGGCCACTTTAAATGATGTGACAAGCCACTTTAAATTATGTGAAAAGCCACGTTAAATGACATGGCCAGCCATTTTAAATGATGTGGTGGGCCAAAATCAATGACATGGCAAGCCACTTTAAATGATGTGACGGTCCACTAGAATGACATGTAAACCAGATTTGATGACATGACGGACGACATTGACTGACATTGGAGGCCACTTTTAAATGGCATGGCGGGCCACTTTAAATGATGTGGCGGGCCACGAGAATGACAAGACAAACTACATTCGATGACATGACGGACCACATTAAATTACATGGCGGGCCAATTTAAATGATGCGACAAGCCACTTAAATGACAGGGCTAGAAACTTTAAATGAGGTGGTGGGCCACATTGAATGACAAGACAAACTACATTCGATGACATGACGGACCACCTTGAATTACATGGCGGGCCACTAGAATGACATTTGGCTTCAGACAGGGTTGTCCCAACTTTTTCCACTGAAAATCAAAGCTATAAATATTTTTTCCAACGCTAGATCAACTTCCAATCTACTTGTTGATACAAACTTTTTTATTTATTTCATGTTTCATGGCCTTTTTGTTTAAAAACAAAACAACCCTCTTTTATGGCAAAAACACAAAATAAGCAATTGTACTGTTCAACGATTAAATCTTAAGATCAGTTTCAGATTTAATACATCCACTTGTAAAGAACATAATGTCATGGCTGTCTTGAGTTTCCAATCATTTCTACAACTCTTATTTTTTGTGATAGAGTGATTGGAGCACATACTTGTTGGTCACAAAAAATATTCATGAAGTTTGCTTCTTTTATGAATTTATTATGGGTCTACTGAAAATGTGAGCAAATCTGCTGGGTCAAAAGTATACATACAGCAATGTTAATATTTGCTTACATGTCCCTTGGCAAGTTTCACTGCAATAAGGCACTTTTATAGCCATCCACAAGCTTCTGCTTGGATTTTTGACCACTCCTCTTGACAAAATTGGTGCAGTTCAGCTAAATGTGTTGGTTTTCTGACATGGACTTGTTTCTTCAGCATTGTCCACACGTTTAAGTCAGGACTTTGGGAAGGCCATTCTAAAACCTTAATTCTAGCCTGATTTAGCCATTCCTTTAACACTTTTGACATGTGTTTGGGGTCATTCTCCTGTTGGAACACACAACTGCGCCCAAGACCCAACCTCTGGGCTGATGAATTTGGAGGTAATCCTCCTTTTTCATTGTCTTATATATATATATTTAATTTCTATTTTGTTCTGTGTTAACATTGAATTTGATGCATTATTATTTTTGGCCGTTAGAAAATTAGCTGTGTGCCACAAATGCCCCCCCGGGCCGCACTTTGCACACCTTTGACTTAAGATATGACAATCTTAACTCTTTATGTCAAGCAGTGTTGGGTTTTCCTTTGAAACTTTCTCATGCACTCCAAATGATTACGCACTGGCACACACGGCGTCCTCCCGCTGTTTTTATGAGGTCGTCTGCAGCGACGCTTCTTGGGCTGAAACGCAGCTTGTTTGAATTCTGGCTTCAGTGCCTTTTGGAGCAACTTGTAATTTCATCCTGCCCAACGTCCCGTGATCCCTTCCTGAATAAAACATCTTCTGCCGCAATTACACTCTACGCCTGACAGCGAGGAGAAAGCAAAATTATGTTTTATTCTGCACTTCATTACTCGCTGTCCTCTCACAATTCACTTTCACCTCCTTGAGACCTTCGAAAAATGCCTCCCTCTTTAGGACCAGCCTTTCTAGATATATAAAGATGTGTATTTACAACATCTGGGTCACAGAGCATTATATGCATTATATGCAAAATGCCCGGAGTTCTCTGCACAAAAACAATCCACGTCTTTACAGAGGGAATGCACAACGAACCTGAGCTAGCTAACGTTAGCTTTGTATTAGCTAATGCTAATGTATCCAGTTAATCTGAAAGACCGTGCTAGCTGCTTATTTTATTGTATCAATACAGTGTCATGACCTTGTCCCGATGTAAATACTGATCTCTTATTAGGCTGCAGTGCCCTCTGCTGGTTGTTCAGGGAAGTGTGTAGGTCACATTTATTTGTGCATCTGGTTTGTGGGAGGAATGTCTCATCGACACAAAAGCAAAAATAGATCCACATATGCAAATTCAATACAAATACAAATACAAAATCAAGCATATTTATATTCAAATCTCAAAAATATATTTACAAATACATGTTTATTTATACAAATTCTTGACTTATTTGTATGTTACATTTTTATATTTATAAATTTGATTTGTATATATTTTCAAATCTCAAAAATATATTTACAAATACGCGTTTATTTATACAAATTATTTATTTATTTGTATATCACATTTGTATTTGTATTTGTATATTTATTAATATATGCATATGTATTGATATCATATTGATATATATAAGTTGATGTGAGACAATTTTACTTCCATAGTTAATGGCCACTATAGTCTTAGTAGCGTAGTGTATTTGTTCATCTTATGGGCACATGTGGGACGCGGGTTGTCTTACGTCAGCACCGGAAGTCGTAAAATCATCTGTCCACATGGCGGGATTTTTCGGGGATGAATAAGGAAGTCCTTCTTTAGCTGCCGTCTTGTTTTATCATATATTGCTGCCTTTGCACCTGTCAATGGTTACTTTTGTATGCACATTAAATCAACAAAAATTCCTGACTTTGGAGCAATGTTCACAAACTCTAGTATTTGGCTCTCCATTAGATGCAATGTTATTGGGACCATGATTTATGTCATCATTTGTTCAAACCTCCTCATATGGAAGCTACTTTTCCTTCTTGATGTTTCAAGAAGGCTACAAATACAAGAACACACACACACACACACACACACACACACACACACACACACACACACACACACATGCGATCTTGTTGGAGATGTTGAACAATAAATTCAGAGATTAGATCTTTTAATGAAGCTGTGGTCAGCAGCGTATTTACACAGGTAAGGGGTCCATCCATCCATTTTCTACCGCTTATTCCCTTCGGGGTCGCGGGGGGTGCTGGAGCCTATCTCAGCTACAATCGGGCGGAAGGCGGGTTTAACCCTCGACAAGTCGCCACGTCATCGCAGGGCCAACACAGATAGACGGACAACATTCACACTCACATTCACACACTAGGGCCAATTTAGTGTTGCCAATCAACCTATCCCCAGGTGCATGTTTTTGGAGGAGGGAGGAAGCCGGAGTACCCGGAAGGAACCCACGCAGTCACAGGGAGGACATGCAAACTCCACACAGAAAGATCCCGAGCCCAGGATTGAACTCAGGACTACACAGGACCTTCGTATTGTGAGGCAGATGCACTAACCTCTCTGCCACCGTGCTGCGCCAGGTAAGGGGTCTATAACGCAATTACACCCTTTTTAAGGGGGGCTACTGTCATGTCTGTTGATCATGTTTTTGTTTGGCTATGTTCTGTTTGGGTTTTGGACTCTGTTTAGTTCCTGTTTGTGCACTCTTGTTTGTTTTGTTTCCATGACAACTTATTAGTTTCACCTGTTTCATGTTTTGGACTCGCGCACCTGGTGCCAATCATGTCTTTGTTATTTAAGCCTGTCAGTTTCTGTTGGTCGTCCTGGCGACATTGCTTCTGTTACCCTCTACTACCCATGCTACTCATGTTACCCTTGAGATCATAGTTCATGCTGTTCGTTCTGGTCACAGTAAGTGTTATTTGTTCATGTCCATAGTTTTGCCTTTGTGCTAGTCCTTGTTTTTATTAGCCAAGTTTGTACTTCCGCCTTGTGCGCGCTTTTTGTTCCTTTTTTTTATAGTAAAATTAAATAATTTATTTACCTCCAAGCCATGTCCGATCCAACTTCTCTTGCATCTTGGGAAAACAAACCTCCCATAGTCCACGTCGTTACAGAATGTCGCCAGCAGTAAAAAGTTTTCCCGCAAGAAATTTGGACGAGTTGGACGAGGGAGCGTGGGAGGTCCTCTGCGCCATGGAGGCGGAAACGCTGCGCTATTCCTCCGTGGAGCGCAGAGATCTAATGTGGGGGCTAAATGGAAAACTGGTGCCATTAAGTTCCGTGCGGCCCGACAACGTTGGCGCGTCGCCCCAGCCACGAAAGCGCCGTCCAAGATGAAGGTCGCCAGGAAAGGCTTCCGCGTGTGGACAGGACACGCCGCTCCCGCAGGCTCCTCCCCCTCCGGGCGGAAACAGGCTGCTTCCTGCCCGGCTGCTCCAGGATGACGGCACAGACCTGGATTTTTTTTTCTCAATTCTTTTTCTTTTGTTCACCCACCTCCTACCAAAAACTCAAAGTCCATGATTAAACAATACCAAGACATGTTCTTAGATATCAGAGCTAGTCAGTCCACGTCACCTGTCGAATTTCATGACCGGCCCACATCACAAAATGTTTATTTTTTTTTGCCCACTCAATTCCAGGTGGGAAAAAATAAAAGACAATTTGGACAATTTAGAGGGGAGGATTCTGCCCCCCTCCTGACCTCCCTCCACCCACCCCTAAAAACTGTTCCAGACCGCGGGGAGCGCGTCTGGTATCCGCTCCTTGAGGGGGGGAGGGGGTGGGTGGGCTAGGGCTGGGAATTGTTCAAGTGGGGTGGCTCAGCATCACCATGCCAAGCCACAGCCTCCAGCCCGGCCGCCGCCACCGGTCTTTCAGCCTGCTAAGCCGCAACCTCTGGCCCGGCCGCCACCACCGGTCTTTCGGCCTGCCAAGCCGCAACCCCCAGCTAGGCCACCTCCGCCGAAGCCAAAGCCACGGCTAGCACCACGGCTAGCTGCTCCACGGCTAGCTACACGCCAAGCGCCAAGGCTAGCACCAGCGCCAAGGCTAGCACCAGCTCCAAGGCTAGCACCAGTAGCAGCACCACGGCTAGCACCACGGCTAGCTCCATGCCCAACTCCAAAGCTAGCAACATGCCAAGCTCCACCACGCCAAGCTCCACGGCAGGTTCCTGTACCTGCACCACGGCAGGTTCCTGTACCTGCACCACGGCAGGTTCCTGTACCTGCACAACGGCAGGTTCCTGTACCTGCACCACGGCAGGTTCCTGTACTTGCACCACGCCAGGCTCCGGCACCTGCACCACGCCAGGCTCCGGCACCTGCACCATGCCAGGTTCCGGCACCTGCTCCACGGCAAGCTCCGGCACCTGCTCCATGGCAAGCTCCGGTACCTGCTCCACACCGCCAAGCGCCGCCCGTAGCAGCTTCACGCCGGCAAGCGCCGAGCCAAGCATCAAGCCAAGCACCAAGCCAAGCACCACCAAGCCAAGCACCACCACGCCAAGCACCACCACGCCAAGACCCACCACGCCAAGCTAGCCGGCTGCCACGACGAGGACACGTGCATCCACGCCTGCCAAGACGATGACGCGCCCACCTCCTCGTCGGCCACAGATGTGGTCATTTCCTGGGCGTCCGCCACGCCAAGTGCGTCCACCTTCTCGTTGGCCACGGATGTGGCCGTTCCCGGGTCGCCCACCTCATGAGGTGCAGCGGCGTTCTAAGCGTCGCCGCCACCTAACTCTGCCCCGGTGGATACGGGGACACTTGGGCTGACGACCCACCGCCAAGTCCCCCTCCCGCCCTCTCATGACTCTTGATCATTGTTTTGTTGGACATCTGGTATCTGTCCTCAAGGGGGGAATACTGTCATGTCTGTTGATCATGTTTTTGTTTGGCTATGTTCTGTTTGGGTTTTGGACTCTTTTTAGTTCCTGTTTGTGCACTCTTGTTTGTTTTGTTTCCATGACAACTTATTAGTTTCACCTGTTTCACGTTTTGGACTCGCGCACCTGGTGCCAATCATGTCATTGTTATTTAAGCCTGTCAGTTTCTGTTGGTCGTCCTGGCAACATTGCTTCTGTAACCCTCTACTACCCATGCTACTCATGTTACCCTTGAGATCATAGTTCATGCTGTTTGTTCTGGTCACAGTAAGTATTATTTGTTCATATACATAGTTTTGCCTTTGTGCTAGTCCTTGTTTTCATTAGCCAAGTTTGTACTTCCGCCTTGTGCGCGCTTTTTGTTCCTTTTTTTATAGTAAAATTAAATAATGTATTTACCTCCAAGCCATGTCCGATCCAACTTCTCTTGCATCTTGGGAAAACAAACCTCCCATAGTCCACGTCGTGACAGCTACAGCATAAGTACACCATTTAAGGGGGGCTACAGCATAATTACACCTTTTAAGGGAAGCTAGAGCATAATTACACCATTTAAGGGAGGCTAGAGCATAATTACACCATTTAAGGGGGGCTACAGCATAACTACACCATTGAAGGGGGGCTACAGCATAACTACACAATTGAAGGGGGGCTACAGCATAATTGCACCATTTGAGAGGGGCTACAACATAATTACACCATTTAAGGGGGGCTACAGCATAACCACACCTTTGAAGGGGGGCTACAGCATAACTACACCATTTAAGGGGGGCTACAACATAATTACACAATTTAAGGGAGGCTAGAGCATAATTACACCATTTAAGGGAGGCTAGAACATAACTACACCATTTAAGGGGGGCTACAGCATAACTACACCATTGAAGGAGGCTACAGCATAACTACACCATTGAAGGAGGCTACAGCATAATTACACCATTTAAGGGGGGCTAAAACATAATTACACCATTTAAGGGGGGCTACAGCATAACTACACCATTGAAGGGGGGCTACAGCATAATTACACCATTTAAGGGGGGCTACAACATAATTACACAATTTAAGGGGGGCTACAACATAATTACACCATTTAAGGGAGGCTAGAGCATAATTACACCATATAAGGGAGGCTACAGCATAACTACACCATTGAAGGGGGCTACAGCATAATTACACCATTTAAGGGGGGCTACAGCATAATTACACCATTTAAGGGAGGCTAGAGCATAATTACACCATTTCAGGGGGGCTACAGCATAACCACACCTTTGAAGGGGGGCTACAGCATAACTACACCATTTAAGGGGGGCTACAACATAATTACACAATTTAAGGGAGGCTAGAGCATAATTACACCATTTAAGGGAGGCTAGAACATAACTACACCATTTAAGGGGGGCTACAGCATAACTACACCATTGAAGGGGGCTACAGCATAATTACACCATTTAAGGGGGGCTACAACATAATTACACCATTTAAGGGGGGCTACAGCATAACTACACCATTGAAGGGGGGCTACAGCATAATTACACCATTTAAGGGGGGCTACAACATAATTACACAATTTAAGGGGGGCTACAACATAATTACACCATTTAAGGGGAGCTACAGCATAACTACACAATTGACGGGGGGCTACAGCATAATTACAACATTTAAGGGAGGCTACAGCATAATTACACCATTTAAGGGGGGCTACAGCATAATTACACCATTGAAAGGAGGCTACAGCATAATTACACAATTTAAGGGGGGGGGCTACAGTATAATTACACCATTAAGGGGGGCTACAGCATAATTACACCATTTAAGGGGGTCTACAGCATCAATACACCATGTACAGGGTTTGGGGGCGCCATTGGCGGCGTCCCTGAGGGGCAGCAAAAGGCGTAGAGACGACAAAGTGAAAAATGAAGTGTAAAATGCGTTTCTAATTTACAGCCCAGCATTCAAATTTTCAAACACACTCGTGTTGGCGTAGAGAGATCTTTTTTTTTTTACTGTGCTTGTTTTCATGTGGGAGCGTCTTTACGCTACTAAATTGTTGAATAAATGTGTGTGAATTCCACTCAGAGTAAATACTGTGTGAACTCCACTCAGAGTAAATACTGTGTGAACTCCACTCAGAGTAAACACTGTGTGAACTCCACTCAGAGTAAATAGAGCGCAGCTTCTTGGCTACCTCAGCGTTGATCACATGGAAGTTCATGTCTGCTGTTTGAAAGATTTCGAAAGATCTTTGTTCGAAGTCCAATATCACAATTTACACTTCATGTGTTGAAAGTTTGTTAGACTTTTACATGGTTTAAAAAGTTTATTGGATAGCAGGAATATGACAGGTGATGATTTTTCCAGTAAACCAGTTCACACAATCTGCTTCTCGGATCTTAATACGGTTTTGTTTCACACTTTTGGTTGGGTTTGGTAAACGGTAAATAATTATTAATTAGTTGTGGTTCTTGCAAAAATATCTGATAAAAGACAAATGAAATATATATAAATAATATCTCACATCAATTTTAAACTGATTTCACATTGATTTTACAGGAATTTTACATCAATCTTACATTGGTTGACATTGATTTTACTTTGATCTTACACTGATTTTATATTGATTTTACAATGTCTTACATTGATTTTACATTGTTCATGCATTGATTTTACATTGCTCTTACTTTAATTTTGTATTGATTTTACAATGCCTTACATAGATTTTACATTATTATTACATTGATTTTACATCAATTGTACATCGATCTTACATTACATAGATTTTATATTGCTCTCACACTGATTTGACAATGTCTTACATACATTTTACATTGATCTTACATTGATCTTTTATCAATCTTACATTGATTTTACTCCAATTTTACATTCATCTTACATTGATTTGATATTGATTTTACTCTGATCTTACATTGATTTTACACTAATCTTACATTGATCTTACATCATCTTACACTGATTGTAATTCTACATTTATCTTACATGAATTTACACTGATCCTGAATTGATTCTACACTGATCTTACATTGATTTTATATTCATTATACATTGATCTTACACTGACCTTACAATTATTTAAAACTAATCTTACATTGATTTTACTTGAATCTTACAGCAATCTTGCATCTATCTTACATTGATTATACCTTAATTTTATATTTATCTTACATTAATTTTACATGATTTTTACATTGATCCTACATCAATCTTACATTTACATTGCTCTTACATAAAACTTAAATTGATCTGACACTGATTTTGTATTGATTTTACAATGTCTTACATAGATTTCACATTGATCCTTTATTAGTCTTATATTGATTCTACATCAATTTTACATTGATTTTACATTCATCTTACATTGATTTGATATTGATTTTACACTTCTTCTTTCGTATGAGACAGATAGGCGATGTCGCTCAGCCGCTGCAGCCAGCTCACTGTGTCAGGGCTCAGATTATCGCGGTCCAGATCATTGAGTGGGGCACTCGTGGATGATGTGGTGGGCGGTCGGTTCCTCGGCTCCGCATTGGCAGGCTGCTGTTGGGCGCAGACACCAGCGGTGCATGTTGTCGTTGTATTTGGGTTGACTGAGAGTTGAGGGGGTCGGGGGGTCTCCTGCCAGCTGGTTCTCCATGCTTCAAGTGTGTTGAGGGTAGGAGGGGCGACTCTCCAGGGGCCCAGGCTTAGACTGAATATATATATATATATATATATATATATATATATATATATATATATATATATATATATATATATATATATATATATATACATACAGGACTGTCTCAGAAAATTAGAATATTGTGATAAAGTTCTTTATTTTTTGTAATACAATTAAAAAAAAAAAAGTCATACATTCTGGATTCATTACACATCAACTGAAATATTGCAAGCCTTTTATTATTTTAATATTGCTGATTATGGCATACAGCTTAAGAAAACTCAAAAATCCCATCCCAAAAAATTTGAATATTTCCTCAGACCAAGTAAAAAAAAAAGATTTATAACAGCAAAACAAAATCAAACATTTGAAAATGTCAATTAATGCACTCAGTACTTGGTTGGGAATCCTTTTGCACGGATTACTGCATCAATGCGGCGTGGCATGGAGGCAATCAGCCTGTGGCATTGCTGAGGTGTTATGGATGCCCAGGATGCTTCAATGGCGGCCTTTAACTCATTTGCATTATTGGGTCTGGTGTCTTTCAGCTTCTTCTTCACACTACCCCACAAATTCTCTATGGGGTTCAGGTCAGGTGAGTTGGCAGGCCAATCGAGGACATTAATGCCATGGTCAGTACACCAGTCACTGGTGGTTTTGGCACTATGGGCAGGTGCCAGATCATGCTGGATCATGCTCCATAGAGCTTTTCAACAGATGGAAGCATGTAGTGCTCTAAAATCTCTAGAAGCGTCTGACTTGGGCTATGGAAAAGAAGGACTGGACAGTTGCAGAGTGGTCCAGAGTCCTGTTTTCAGACGAAAGCAAGTTTTGTATTTCATTTGGAAGTCAAGGCGCTAGAGTCTGGAGGAAGTCTGGAGAGGAGCAAAATCCAAGTTGCTTGAAATCCAGTGTGAAGTTCCCACAGTCAGCAATGGTTTGGGGAGCCATGTCAGCTGCTGGTGTTGGTCCACTGTGTTTCATCAATTCCAGAGTCAATGCAACTGTGTACCAGGAGATTTTAGAGCACTACATGCTTCCATCTGTTGAAAAGCTCTATGGAGATGATGATTTCATTTTCCAGCATGATCTGGCACCTGCCCACAGGTTTGTCCATTGGTTTGTTGGGTTTGGGTAGTGCAATGATTGTTGCCCTTTCGCCAGATCTTGGGTATTGCTAGCCTTTTGAGGCAGGAAGAATAAAACTCTTTGAGTCAGTTCTGACATTTTTGGCTGCCTCTTCGCCGGGTTCAGCATGCAGGTATACATTGTAGTGTGTGTCACACTCCTCGTCCCATTTGGGTATATACTGACGGCGGAAGCCGCGAGGGATGGCCTTCTTTGCTGCCCTGATGGTGAGTTTGCTGAAGGCTGATTAGGCAAGGTCGGGGTTGGAGGGGGATGGAGGGGGATGGAGGGGGAAGGTTGTCCACCAGGTTTGAGAATTGGTTCCATCCAGCCTTGCGGAAGTTTCACCTCTTCACTGGCTTGGTAGATATTGGTTCAATTGGGTTGTCTGGAGTGATGAGTGATGGCCTGTGCTGGGACCTGAGAAAGAGTTCCAGAATAGTGCGGTGGGGTGAGGGGCCATTGAGTTTTGCAAATGCAAGGTCGGGGTTTGTGGTGGTGTTCCATCTTCCGGAGTGGTAGCTGTCTGGTTGCTTGGGGTCATACGAGAGTTGGACACCGGACACTGAGGCCCAATCCTCGAGTACTGCTCCATCTGGGTTTGTTGAGCTGTAGACCCAGGTAGTGCTGCGGCAGTTGAAGTCGCCAGCGTAGATGCAGGGCAAGTCAAAGGCTATATGTCTGTGAGGAGCCGGGTTGTAGGGGGCTTGTATACATTGATGATGGACACGCCTTCGATTTTGGTAGCTGTCCATTCCACTGCGGAGTTTTGAGGGGAGGTAGCAATCGCTCTCCACCTTGCAGGGCTCCTAACAAAGGTGGCTATCCCATGGATGTCCCTTTCCGTAAAGGCGGCCAAGGGGAAACCAGGAATTTTGAGTCGGGAGCTTTCACTCATGTGGGTTTATTGAAGGAGCAGGGTGGTAGGATTTTGGGCTTGTATTAAATGCTCGATGATCGATGTCTTGGTCTTGGTGAGGCCTTCCACATTCAGGTGTAGCACAGTGATGCCGTCCCGTATGACATCTTGTGACGTGTTCTGGGTGGGCTCCAGGCTGCATACTGTGGATGTGTGACTAATGCAGTGAGTTGGAAGTTTAGGCTGTAGGTGTCGCTGTTGCTGCTGTCTCTGGTTGTTGTCGTTCGCATGACGAATCAGTTTCCGGGGCTCACCACGAGGAGGTCGACAACTTGAACCCCGAGTTTACATTACACTAAGAAGGTTTTACATTGATCTTACATCAATCTTACATTGATTTTCAAATTAATTTTACATCAATCTTATGTTGATTTTACATTAATCTTACACTGATTGTAATTGATTTTACATTTATCTGACATGAATTTACACTGATCTTACATTGGTTCTACACTGATTATACATTGATCTTACACTGACCTTAGATTTTAAACTAATCTTACATTGATTTTACATTAATCTTACATCAGTCTTGCACCTATCTTACATTGATTCTACACTGATCTTACATTGATTGTATATTTATTATACATTGATCTTACACTGATCTTTCATTGATTTTACATTGATTCTACACTGATCTTACATTGATTTTAAGCTAATCTTACATTGATTTTACATTAATTTTAAAATAATCTTACATTGATTTTACATGAATCTTACGTGAATCTAACATCTATCTTACATTGATCTTACATTAATTTTAAGCTAATCTTACATTGATTTTAAATGAATCTTACATGAATCTTGAATCTATCTTACATTGATCTTACATTAATTTTACATCGGTCTTACATTGATCTCACATTGATCTTACATTGATCTTACATTGATCTTGCATTGATCTTGCAGCTGTCACACATTAATTTTACATTCGTGATGTCGTTCACAACAACACAAGCAGGTGAGATGTGTTGCTGGTGTATGTGCTGTCCTGGCTAGCATTAGTTTCGTAGTTTGTTGGCGGACTTAGTCTGTGTTTGAAGAAGTCTCGGACACATGATTTCCGAAGACAAAACATTCATTTTCTTCACTAGGAAGACTTCAAAACATTGTGGTCTAGATTTGAATGAAAGTGCACATTCCTGGATTTGTTATAATTGTTCCCTGTTTTGGGTCCACTTGCTTTACGACCGAGTGGAGCATAATGACAAAGACTTTTGGACTAAGTCATTGACTCGCCATATTACGCTATTGGAGCTGGTGATGTGCTCTACTGCCTCCTGCAGGACTGTAGTGGAACGTGAAGATTTTTTTTAAAACAAATGACAGGCTTGAATTGTTCTGCCTTGGTTGGGGTCTGGCAAATTTCTAGAGAGGTTTCCACTGCCTAAGTGAGGTGTTTGGGGTCCATTTTGAAGAGCATTTCAGTTTTATGGCTCGATAAATCACGATAAATACGTGACTGCCAGAACATAATTTCCATAAAGTGTCCCACCTCAGTCCACCTCGAGAGACGCCGTTTTTGTCCTCTCTGTAGTTCATCTGTCAGGCCAGCCAGGACAGGAAATCAAAGCGCGGCAGCCCTGTCAGTGCACGGCAAGCACCCAGCACCCGTCACGATGAATGGCTTGTCAGCTGCTTGCCGCGCCGCCAATTTATGCAACCATAAATTTGTAAATGTCTGGATTCTCTCTCCGGTCTTCACTCCCAGTGCGAGCCTGAGCTGATTGCCGTCCTTCGTAGCTTTAATGCTGGGCGGGTGATTTGTTGCAAGCTTTGGCTTTCTTTTCTTTTTTAGAGCACATTAATCAAGGCAGTGGACAAACAGTTGGTGTCTGCTGCAGGCCTCATCCAAGCTAAAGAAACACTGCTGCTTCAAAACCATGCATACGTCCATACATTGATGGAGTAGCATATTTTTAAAGGTGTTTTTAGAGGTGCACAAAAATATCTATTCACATCGAAATCCTGACTCTTATTAATCCTGATTCTAAATTCAGTCATAATTTTCAAAAATCGTAAAAAAAAATAAAAAAAATAAAAAGTTTTCTAAAAATACGTTTTTATGCCATCTCCATGCAACCAGAAGGAGCTTTTTTAACCTTTGACCTGTTTGTTTTATTATAATTATTATACCAAATAATACCGTTGTATATTGGTCGATCGTGTCACTCTCCCAGGACAGAGTGACTGTCTGCTGCGTGATGAGACAAGAAGACACCAAGAGGAATCGTTGAACAAAACACTTTATTTGTTTCAGCGAGCCTCAGACAGGAACTGCAGTTTCCCTGAGAAGAAATGGGCCAAATCTCTTCTGATGTCCTGTTGGACAACTTCTTTAATACCTTTTTACAAAAAGACCCTTACTCTTTGTGGTTCCAGCCTTGGTGCCGGTCAGTCTGGCCAATTAATCTTTCCTTGAAATTATTCCTCTAATCAGTTTGAGTCGAGGGACCTCCGACCCCTATCCTCGACTCCTATCTGTGGGGCTTCCTACCAGATATTGCTAATGTCTTTATTATCCCTCCTAAGATCCAACTGCTGCTATCCCTTAAGTCCCCAATGTCCTGGGGGCAAAGCCCCCCTCTCTGGACGAGCTGTGATGGACATGGGCACTTTTGACCTTAGTAGAATAATCCTCTAAAGGATTCTGTGACCAAATACAAATACATGCTACTTCCAATCATATAAGAAAATTGTCCATGATATAATTAACTTTGATACATTGCAAAAATTGGTTTGAATCGAGAATCGTGTTGGATCGAGAATCAATTCTGAATCGAATCGTCACCCCAGGAATTGGAATCTGATCGAAACGTTAGGTGTCTAAAGAATCACACTCCTAATAGATACTTTGAAATAGCGTCATTAAATATATTTTCATCAAAGATTCTAAATTGTTGTTGATGAATGTTTCTTAAAACAACCACGTGTTCATCGAACACTTGAAACTGTCTTCAATGTTCAAAATGGTCTTATTTGTTGACCAAAACTTGCTTGGTTTACAAACGTTAGCATTGTTGAAAACACTCTCGAGTGAGTTTATCACAGAAGAGTAAATTATTCTCAGTGTTTTACAAAAAAATGAATCACAAAACCTCCCATTTTTTCCAAGGTTTGCATAAATACGTACGCAAATTTACCGGAGCCACAGAATTGTCGGTGTACCAAAAGGTGTACGTTAAGTTCACTAATGTTAGCGCTATTGAAGAGTAACAAAATCTCGTACGTCAGTAGTAGTAATAGTTAAAAAAGTTAAAGTACCAATGATTGTCACACACACACTAGGTGTGGCGAAATAATTTTCTGCATTTGACCCATCACCCGTGATCACCCCCTGGGAGGTGAGGGGAGCAGTGAGCAGCAGAGGTGGCCCTGCCCGGGAATCATTTTTGGTGATTTAACCCCTAATTCCAACCCTTGATGCTGAGTGTCAAGCAGGGAGGTAACAAGTCCCATTTTTAGTCTCTTCCTGTTCACAAATTCTCGTTCAGTGAGTTGGGTTTTATGAAAAATCCATAAGGTCTTAAGTGTTGGCTAAAACTTGTAAGTTAAGTTGACTCCGAGTTTATGGAAACTAGACTCAAATTGTCTTTGTTGTTTAGAAATAAGCAAAATCACAAAAAGCCTCAAAGTTGTCTAAAATGTTTACAAAAAGTCACATGTAAGATTCACTAAACACTCCAAATGTACAAAAACTGGTACAGTCTTTATTGACAACAGAGTTGTTCTAAAAGTTTCGAAAAATGCATTCAGGAAAGACCGAACACTGTCTTAATTGTATCCACAAACATTTACAGTATAAGTTCACTGAACACTCGTCAACAATGTTTACAAAAGCACACACAGTCAGTGACCCTTCAAAACAGTCAAAATCCTCTTCAGTAGGTAAAAGTTCCCTAAGGACTCTAAACTGTCTTTAGATTTACGAATATGTTAACATAAATTCCCCGATGTTTCAAAACCGTGCTAAAGGTTGACAAAAAAAACCAACAACTCACTATGTAAAGTTTACTACTGAGGACTCAAAATTGTCTTTACTAAAACTTGTCGGTTGGATATAATAAAGAATAAGTGATCCTAAATGCCTCTAAAACCACGTATGCTAAGTTCAGTAAACACCCACAATAGTATGAAACGTACAGTAGGACCACTGAAGAGTCGAAATTGTCTCTGCAAAAACCAGTGGCGGGCCCACCTAGACCTTCACCCATGTCCTACTTAGTCCCACTTCCAGTGATGGGCAAGCTTCTTGGAAAATGTAGTAAGCTAAGCTACAAGTGACTCTCCATTAAAGGCCTACTGAAATGAATTTTTTAAAATTTAAACGGGATAGCAGATCCATTCTATGTGTCATACTTGATCATTTCGCGATATTGCCATATTTTTGCTGAAAGGATTTAGTAGAGAACAACGAGTGAAGGACTACAGTGCAGTGCAGGACGTATCTTTTTTCACTCTGACCGTAACTTAGGTACAAGGGTTCATTGGATTCCACACTTTCTCCCTTTTCTATTGTGGATCACGGATTTGTATTTTAAACCACCTCGGATACTATATCCTCTTGAAAATGAGAGTCAGGGACGCGAAATGGACATTCACAGTGACTTTTATCTCCACTTAGCAACGGGACCTCACAGAGCTATGATAAAAACATTAGCGCTCCACCTACGCCAGCCCTCATCTGCTCATCAACACCCGTGCTCACCAGCGTTCCAGCGATCGACGGAAGGACAAAGGACTTCACCCGATCATCCGTGCGGTCGGCGGCTAGCGTCGGCTAAAGCGTCTGCTATCCAAGTCAAAGTCCTCCTGGTTGTGTTGCTACAGCCAGCCGCTAATACACCGATCCCACCTACAAATTTCTTCTTTGCAGTCTTCATTGTTCATTAAACAAATTGCAAAAGATTCACCAACACCGATGTCCAGAATACTGTGGAATTTTGAGATGAAAACAGAGCTTTTTTGTATTGGATTCAATGGGGTACCAATACTTCCGTTTCAACGATTGACGTCTCGTGCATACGTCATCATACATTGACGTTTTCAACCGGAAGTTTAGCGGGAAATATAAAATTGCACTTTATAAGTTAACCCGGCCGTATTGGCATGTGTTGCAATGTTAAGATTTCATCATTGATATATAAACTATCAGACTGCGTGGTCGGTAGTAGTGGGTTTCAGTAGGCCTTTAAATGTAGCTAAGGTACAGGGGAAGCTATCCCCAGAGAATTGTTGCAAGCTACACTACAAGCTATACATCAAAAGTAGCTAGCTACATCAAAGCTACATTTAACAACATTTCTATCTATGGGCCCACATGTATAATATCAATGTTCATGTAACTGTACAAATATTACTATTAATTATCTGTCATTTAGCTGGGGACACACTACAACTTCCTCTAGGGGTCTCCACACACCACTCTATGTATTTATTTTACAAATCCCGTTTCCATATGAGTTGGGAAATTGTGTTAGATGTAAATATAAACGGAATAAAATGATTTGCAAATCATTTTTAACCCATATTCAGTTGAATATGCTACAAAGACAACATATTTGATGTTCAAACTGATAAACTTTTTTTTTTGTGCAAATAATCATTAACTTTAGAATTTGATACCAGCAACACGTGACAAAGAAGTTGGGAAAGGTGGCAATAAATACTGATAAAGTTGAGGAATGCTCATCAAACACTTATTTGGAACATCCCACAGGTGAACAGGCAAATTGGGAACAGGTGGGTGCCGTGATTGGGTATAAAAGTAGATTCCATGAAATGCTCAGTCATTCACAAACAAGGATGGGGCGAGGGTCACCACTTTGTCAACAAATGCGTGAGCAAATTGTCGAGCAGTTAAAGAAAAACCTTTCTCAACCAGCTATTGCAAGGAATTTAGGGATTTCACCATCTACGGTCCGTAATATCATCAAAGGGTTCAGATAATCTGGAGAAATCACTGCACGTAAGCAGCTAAGCCCGTGACCTTCGATCCCTCAGGCTGTACTGCATCAACAAGCGACATCAGTGTGTAAAGGATATCACCACAAGGGCTCAGGAACACTTCAGAAACCCACTGTCAGTAACTACAGTTGGTCGCTACATCTGTAAGTGAAAGTTAAAACTCTCCTATGCAGGGCGAAAACCGTTTATCAACAACACCCAGAAACGCCGTCGGCTTTGCTGGGCCTGAGCTCATCTAAAATGGACTGATACAAAGTGGAAAAGTGTTCTGTGGTCTGACGAGTCCACATTTCAAATTGTTTTTTGGAAACTGTGGACGTCGTGTCCTCCAGACCAAAGAGGAAAAGAACCATCCGGATTGTTATAGACGCAAAGTTGAAAAGCCAGCATGTGTGATGGTATGGGGGTGTATTAGTGCCCAAGACATGGGTTACTTACACATCTGTGAAGGCGCCATTAATTTTTTTAAATTATTTTTTTTAATTTTTTTTGAAGGCGCCATTAATGCTGAAAGGTACATACAGGTTTTGGGGCAACATGTTGCCATCCAAGCAACGTTACCATGGACGCCCCTGCTTATTTCAGCAAGACAATGCCAAGCCACGTGTTACATCAACGTGGCTTCATAGTAAAAGAGTGCGGGTACTAGACTGGCCTGCCTGTATTCCAGACCTGTCTCCCATTGAAAATGTGTGGCGCATTATGAAGCCTAAAATACCACAACGGAGACCCCTGGACTGTTGAACAACTTAAGCTGTACATCAAGCAAGAATGGGAAATAATTCCACCTGAGAAGCTTAAAAAATGTGTTTCCTCAGTTCCCAAACATTTACTGAGTGTTGTTAAAAGGAAAGGCCGAGTAACACAGTGGTGAACATGCCCTTTCCCAACTACTTTGGCACATGTTGCAGCCATGAAATTTTAAGTTAATTATTATTTGCAAAAAAAAAAAAGTTTATGAGTTTGAACATCAAATATCTTGTCTTTGTAGTGCATTCAACTGAATATGGGTTGAAAAAGATTTGCAAATCATTGTATTCCGTTTATATTTACATCTAACACAATTTCCCAACTCATATGGAAACAGGGTTTGTAGTTGGCCTTTTATTTTCTCTACCTACAGTAAAAAAAACAATATCTATCTATATCTTGACAAAAAACAATGACTTGTGTTGTTTGGTAACAGTTGGTAATGTTATGTGCAGTAAAACTTTTCATGAAGTCACCTTAATGCGGGTTCCTACATTTGTGTTCCACGTCTTAGATGAAGAGAGCAGTTATGATTTTGGTTTACAGAGTAAACTACTAAAAACTAAGGTTTTGGACATTGTTTTCTCTAAACGCATACATTTGTCTAAATATGGCAAGAACATGAGAAGTTCAGTCACCCAAGAGAGACTCGGAGTAGAGTCGCTGCTCCTTCGCTTGGAAAGGAGCCAGCTTAGGTGGTTCGGGCATCTCGTGCGCATGCCTCACGAGCGTCTCCCTACGGAGGTCCTCGTTGCACGTCCCACTGAGAGGAGGCCCCGGGGCAGGTCAAGGACCAGATGGGGGGATTAAATCTCCTCCCTGGCCTGGGAACGCTTCGGGATTCCCCAGGAGGAAGTTGCTAATGTTGCTCTGGACAGGGAAGTCCGGGGGTGTCTGCTGGAGCTGTTGTGCCCGCGACCCGATTCCGGATAAGCAGTTAAAAATGGATGGATGGACACGCATTATTGTGGGTTTCCTGGACATCATTTTTATCACTAAAGGGCACAATCTAATCTGCGGGAGAGAATTTCTCTCACATTTTAGGTATGTTTTTTTTTTAAAGGTCAGCTTGAAGCATCACTTTGTCTCCGACTCCCTCGTCATGTGACATGAGTGTCTGTTATGATTTTGTTTACTAGTTTCGATGACCCGCCTTATCTTGCCTCTGATTGGCCAGTCCGTAATGTTTGGCCCTAACCTTAGCCAATTGTGACTCATCATACCAACACCAACCAATCATCATGGATGTTCTCATTCATCCAGGTCATTGTACTTTCTCCATATTTTGCCTGGATTCGCAGTCCACTTTCTCTCTTTGTAGTTTTGATGTAAGCTACTTCGCTACATGGCTCTAAAAGTAGCTAAGCTACAGGGAAAGCTACTTGTTAAAAAAGTAGCTAAGCTACCGCCAAGCTACTGAAAAATGTAGTTAAACTACATAGCTTAGCTACATGTAGCTTGCTATTGCCCATCACTGACAGAAACACACTGGAGTATTGAATCACCTCAACAGTGGACAAAACAGGCTATCTTTCTGCGCATTCAAAATCAATAAACCCACGTCAGCAATTAAAACATATCATACATGGTACTGTCGAAATTTAAATCATTGTAAAAAACATATTAAACGTGAAGAAATAAAATATTTGAACTCACAAGTTATACGACGCCGTATAAGCCAGTGGTACCGCTCTTAGTCGGTTGATTCGAGTGAAAGTGGCGGGAATTTCACCGCCGGGACAGTTTAGCTAGCTTCCGGGGTCGCCCGACCTCGTCTCACAAGATGTCGTTTCTCTTTAAATATCCTTCTTGAAAATGAAATATCCTTCTTGAAAATGGTCTTGCAAGTATATATCTGCCAGCTACTCAACATTTTGTTCTTTGTGAGTTAAAAAAGTAAGTACTGCTGATTTCTCTGCCACTGCGAGCCGGTGCCACTTCCTGCTTTCGAAAATGACGACTGATTGGATACTCACTTGGGCGTGACAAGTGAGTATCCAATCACAGTCACGTTAACACCAGGCTACCCAGATGGGCTACTGTCAACAACTCGTGATCTGATTGGCTATCACAGTTGTCTATCAACTGAATGTCCCCACAGCCACCGCATGTTGGCGTCACAAGCTAACTGAATTCCGTCCATTCATTCATTTTCCTCCGCTTATCCGAGGTCGGGTCGCGGGGGAAGCAGCCTAAGTAGAGAAGCCCAGACTTCCCTCTCCCCAGCCACTTCGTCCAGCTCCTCCCAGGCCATCCCGAGGCGTTCCCAGGCCAGCCGGGAGACATAGTCTTCCCAACGTGTCCTGGGTCTTCCCCATGGCCTCCTACCAGTCGGATGTGCCCGAAACACCTTTCTAGGGAGGCGTTCGGGTGGCATCCTGACCAGATGCCCGAACCACCTCATCTGGATCCTCTCCATGTGGAGGAACAGTGGCTTTACTTTGAGCTCCTCCAGGATGACAGAGCTTCTCACCCTATCTCTAAGGGAGAGCTCCGCCACCCAGTGGAGGAAACCAATTTAAGCCGCTTGTACCCGTGATCTTGTCCTTTCGGTCATAACCCAAAGCTCATGACCATAGGTGAGGATGGGAACGTAGATCGACCGGTAAATTGAGAGCTTTGCCTTCCGGCTCAGCTCATTCTTTACCACAACGGATCGATACAGCGTCCGCATTACTGAAGACGCCGCACCGATCCGCCTGTCGGTCTCACGATCCACTCTTCCCTCATTCGTGGACAAGATTCCCAGGTACTTGAACTCCTCCACATGGGGCAAGATCTCCTCCCCAACCCAGAGAACTACAACTACTACAACTACAACTACTAGCTGAATTCTGATTGGATAAAAGTAACGTAAACACAAGCAACACTGGAGCCTAATATGACATGAAGAGAATATGATGAATACTTACTTGGAAAGTAAATTAAAAATAAACTTCAGTTATTTGTTTAAGATGATTTATGTTAGGCCAGCTGGCGGCACACCCCTGACAAAAACCCACATGTGAAGTTCACTGAAAAATCTAAATGGTGTTCAGTTTTACAGAAACTTGTATTGTCGGTTTATCGAAAGCTAATTTAGCCTAAATGTTTTTACTCTATGTACCCTGACGACTGAAAATAGTTACGAAAAATATTCGCTTCAGGAAAACTTACGAAAAAGTTTACTGTACAGCAGACCTGGGCACAATACGGCCCGCGGGCCACATGCGGCCCACATGCAGCCCATTAAGATTTTCCATCCGGCCCGCCAGTGTCACATCGAGGTAGCATCTTACTGCGGGGTCGTTCTCCCAAGATGCAGACAAACAACTTTGAACGAAAGCGTGAAGGTAGGAATAAGAGTTATTGTCATAAATCCTACACATTACAGAAAGAAAGGAAACAAACAAAAGGGAAGCGTGCCGATCGCAAGAGAAGCTAAGGAACAAAACTTAGCACAGGAATCGAGAAACAGGCATAAACCACAGAAAATAACGAAGCCAGACTGAGCGTGGCGAGGAACGTGAATAAATAGCTCTCTGATTAGTGCTCGGCAGCAGGTGAGCATGCCGAACACTAACCAGAGGCAGGTGAAACCAAACAGTACCCATGGTAACCAAAAATAAACCCAGGGGTGCACAAAACAGGAACTGAGGGAGTCCAAAACTAACAGAACATGACTAAACAACAAATGATCCGGGCCACGGATCATGACAGCCAGACGTTCCACATCATTTTTTTTTTAGACCTTTAACATCAGAACTGTATTTGCCATTATGATGTGCAGTGCTGTTTTTAAATGACCGGAAGTATAGAAAGATTTCAATGGTCGAAATAAAGTTAAAAGTACCAATGATTGTCACACACACACAAGGTGTGGCGAAATTATTCTCTGCATTTTGACCCATCACCCTCGAACACCCCCTGGGACGTGAAGGGAGCAGTGAGCAGCAGCGGTGGCCGCGCCCGGGTATCATTTTTGGTGATTTAACCCCCAATTCCAACCCTTGATGCTGAGTGCCAAGCAGGGAGGTAATGGCTCCCATTTTTGTAGTCTTTGGTATGACTCGGCCGGGGTTTGAACTCACAACCCACCGATCTCAGGGCGCACACTCTAACTACAAGGCCACTGAGTAGGCGCATCTGCGAATAGGAGTTATTACTGTAATCTAAGTCACAGCAGCTCAGACCAGGAACAAAGCAGAGTGGGCGGGGTTTGTTTTCAGAGCAGCCAGCCCCAAACACATGTGTCAGGAACAGATGCGGAAGCAAATTTTTTACGACAAATTTCTGCGTAAAAGTGATAATCTATCATATTGTAGGTGTTTATTACCCTTGTTTGTTTGTTACTTTTTCGTTGTGTTTTGCTTGATTGTAAAAGATACACAACTATGGAGGAGCTGGTCTGAGAAGTAAAATATGTGCATATGTTATTAATATTCAGTGTTTTATTGTTCATATTTAATATTGTAAATCCCACTGTCTTTATTTTCATGTACATTTCGGGCGTCCCATTCAGTAAAAAAAATTCCATTCCATTTTTTTGAGGTGGTTTGTCATAACGTTTTTAGAATTCTATCGGACATTGTGACTTTTGGTATTAGTGTTCCTGAAAAAAAGGGAGCCGAACACACATACTGCACAGCAGATTTTTACAGCTAGATGTGTATATGTCATTTATACACGCATACACATTGGACCCCCAGACACATTTTTTTCTCTCCATGTGGCCCTGGCCCCCGAGTCAAAATATTTGCTCAGCTCTGCTGTACAGTGTTTTACAAAAAACAGATTGTTTGGTTCATCCAAGACAAAATCGTCTCAAAATCGTTTCAAATTGTCATTCTTAATGTTTACGAAAGCATTTGAGTTTGTGTTATTGAAGAACCGTCGTTACAGTTTTAAGGAAATACCGTAAAAAAAGACATCCTACATGTGACGCACAGTATTAGTTGCATGCAAATATAAACATAAATTAACGTTGTTGCCCTAGGGGAAACTGGACAACACAAGGCACACTGACAAAGCTTAACCTATTGTTACTATAACAATCTACAAGGTTAATATAGTTGGCTTCTCTTTCTTCCCCTCCATTTATCTGCTCTCTTTTGTATTTCAAGTTATCATTACATATATGTATTGATGCATTTGAACAATTGTATTTTTGATGATAGAGGTAATTATTGTTTTTATTAATTATCAATTGTACTATTTCTATTGTTATTTGTATTGCTCCATTTTTAGTGTAATAATGCTCATTGTCATTTCTGTATTAATATTTATTTCAATAACTGCTTCTTTGCTATCACTTTTACCCTCATATTTGTACATATCCTATTTGCTGATGTTGTTCTGTTGTGTTTGCTGTTGTCTGTTTTATCCCCCTCTTGTCCCCGCAATTTCCCCCTCTATCTTCCTTTTCTTCTCTTGCTATCCCCTCCTGCCCCGGCCCGGCTGCACAAAATGATAATATAAATACATTTAGTCAAAATACAAATAAGGCAACACAAGAAGTATCCCACACTTCTCTTTTGTAAAGTAAATGTGTACAGCCAATATGGGCATCTACCATCTACATCAAAAATATGATTTGTCTGAGTAGCTGGACAGGACAAAAAATAAATAAATAAATAAATAAATAAAAAGTTGTATGCAAATAGAGTATTTACAAGAATATTCCTGCATTATGCTGTCATTTGGCCCCGCCCACATGAGTGACATGCTGTTGTATTCAGACACTATTCCACCGCTGACAATCAATCTACGGCGTTATCTCGCTGTCGCTGGCAATGTCGCCGCATGTCTCACAGTGTAAGAGATATGACGGTCTCGCTAAAATGGGAAGCGACTCACTGGACCTTCAACAAATCAGAGCCAAGGCGTTCAATCGTCTAGATTTACGGCTGTGTCTCAAAAAATGTCTTCTACAGCTTACTAAAAATAATAACTTCTTCCTTGGCTCATGTTTGAAAGACAGAGAGAAAGGTGTGTTTTATATTCAAACCAGGTGATAAACACATGGCACCAAACCACTTTTCTTCTTGTCACTCACACTCACAGAGAGACCTTCTGGGCGGGAGAATTTAAGATGCTAACTACAAGATGTTGTAATGCTGATCAATGAAGTGGAGTCATCAATTTCTCTGATATTGACACATAATTTTTATTAAAATAAATATATGTATAACAGTTTTTAAAAGCATTCCTTAAAAAACGTCCTATATTTGGGGTTTTAGAGTTATTTAGCAATATGTTTATCATTGTAGTTGTAGTTTTCATGTTTAAAATAAAATGAATCGTTTTTGTCTTAAAAGGATTTTCCACAAAACATGTCTTGAATAGGATTTTTTTTAATACTCAGGCCATTACAGTTAATTAACAATATGTCTGTTATTGTAGTTGTAGTTTTCATGATTAAATTAAGATAAATCGTTTTTGTCTTTTAAAGATTTTCCACAAAGCAGGTCTTGTGTCGTCCCATATCCAGGGTTGTCTTTTATTTGGGTCAGCACAGTAAATTAAGTTTGCATGTCGTTTTGTCATTGATTTTGTTGACCCCCCGCGACCCCAAAAGGAACAAGCGGTAGAAAATGGATGGATGGATGTCTTTAAAAATATAGTATACACAGATGTGTCAAAGTATCCATATACATTTTGGTACCGGCACCAAAATGTGTATACCGTATTTTTCGGACTATAAGTCGCAGTTTTTTTTCATAGTTTGGCCGGGGGGTGAGACTTATACTCAGGAGCGACTTATGTGTGAAATTATTAACACATTACCGTAAAATATCAAATAATATTATTTAGCTCATTCACGTAAGAGACTAGACGTATAAGATTTAATCGGATTTAGCGATTAGGAGTGACAGATTGTTTGGTAAACGTATAGCATGTTCTATATGTTATAGTTATTTGAATGACTCTTACCATAATATGTTACGTTAACATACCAGGCACGTTCTCAGTTGGTTATTTATGCCTCATATAACGTACACTTATTCAGCCTGTTGTTCACTATTCTTTATTTATTTTAAATTGCCTTTCAAATGTCTATTCTTGGTGTTGGATTTTATCAAATACATTTCCCCAAAAAATTTGACTTATACTCGAGTGCGACTTATATGTTTTTTCCCTTCTTTATTATGCATTTTTGAAAGGTGCGGCTTATACTCCGGAGCGACTTATACTCCGGAGCGACTTGTACTCCGAAAAATACGGTATATATGGTCCCTAGTGTGTGAATGTGAGTGTGAATGTTGTCTGTCTATCTGTGTATACATGTATATATATACACATTTTGGTACCGGTGCCAGTACCAAAATGTATATGGATACTTTGATACTTTTCACAATAAAGGGAACTACAAAAAATGTCAGTATTGGACATTTCCTATTGCACTAATAGAACAATTTTAGAAGGTTAAAATATAAATTAAAGCAGTGTATTTCAACCACATACAGTCTGGTGTGCCGTGGGAGATTATCTAATTTCACCTAATTGGGTTAAAAATATTTTTTTGCAAACCAGTATATATATATATATAGTTATAATCCGCAAATATGCCGTTCTTGAGTGTCTGTGCTGTCTAGAGCAAGTGTAATCAGTAGGTGGCAGCCTGTAGCTAATTGCTTTGTAGATGTCGGAAACAGCGGGAGGCAGTGTGCAGGTAAAAAGGTATCTAATGCTTAAAACAAAAATAAACAAAAGGCGAGTACCGCTAAGAAAAGGCAATGAAGCTTAGGGATGGCAATGCAAAACAAAACTAAAACTGAACTGGCTGCAAAGTAAACAAAAACAGAATGCTGGACGACAGCAAAGACTTACTGTGGAGCAAAGACGCGTCCACAAAGTACATCCGAACATGACAATCAACACATGTCCACACAAAGACGGATAGCGTCCGCATAACTTAAATAGTCTTGATTGCGAAAACAAAGCAGGTGCGGGGAATAGCATTCAAGGAAGACATGAAACTGCTACAGAAAAATACCAACAAAAGAGGAAAAGCCACCAAAATAGGAGCGCAAGAAAAGAACTAAAACACTACACACAGGAAAACGCCAAAAAAATGTGACAGGTGGTGACAGTACACCTACTTTGAGACAAGAGCTATATTGATGCATGCTTGGTTACGGTTTGAATTCATATCCAACAATTGCGAGAACGATTTTATTGTCAATATCAGCTACAGAGTTTAATTTTTTAATGTTTTCTGCTGGTGGTGTGCCTCCGGATTTTTTCAATAAAAAAAAAGTGCCCTGGCTCAGAAAAGGTTGAAAGACACTGACTTAAAGGGCATTAAACACATTGAGTTTTTCTTGTTGCACTCAAAGAACAATTTACAATTTTCCATATTCCACATAGTCTGCCATACTCAAGGATTAGATTAGAATATAATAAAAAGTAGAGATGTCCGATAATATCGGGCTGCCGATATTATCTGCCAATAAATGCTATAAAATGTAATATCGGAAATTATCGGTATCAGTTTCAAAGTTATCGGTATCGGTTTCAAAAAGTAATATTTATGACGTTTTGTGTGACAATCATTGGTACTTTAACTTTAAAACGCCGCTGTGTACACGGACGTAGGGAGAAGTACAGAGCACCAATAAACCTTAAAGGCATTGCCTTTGCATGCCGGGCCAGTCACATAATATCTACAGCTTTTCACACACAGAAGTGAATGCCATGCATACTTGGTCAACAGCCATACAGGTCACACAGAGTGACCGTATAAACAACTTTAACACTGTTACAAATATGCGCCACACTGTGAACCCACACCAAACAAAGAATGACAAACATTTCAGGAGAACATCCGCACCGTAACACAACATAAACACAACAGAACAAATACCCAGAACCCCTTGCAGCACTAACTCCTCCAGAGCACTATAATATACACCCCCGCTACCCCCTACCCCCCCCCCCAACTCAACCCCGCCCACCTCAACCTCCTCATGCTCTCTCAGGGAAAGCATGTCACAAATTCCAAGCTGCTGTTTTGAGGCATGTTAAAAAAAATAATGCTCTTTGTGACTTCAATAATAAATATGGCAGTGCCATGTTGGCACTTTTTTCCATAACTTGAGTTGATTTATTTTGGAAAACCTTGTTACATTGTTTAATGCATCCAGCGGGGCATCACAACAAAATTAGGCATAACAATGTGTTAATTCCACAATTGTATGTATCGGTGTGGAAGCCTCTTGCTTCCGGGTTCGTTGGATCACCCCCCAAGGACATCACAGCTGCATTCATGGTCTTGAACAGGGATTTATTTTTCAATAAATGTTCTTTGTGTTCCTTTTCAGTCATTGCGTTACGTGTCAGTCCTCGCTCTCTCGCATGCTCGTGCTCGTACTCGTTTTCCATCATCAACCACCTTTCTCCTTCCCGACCGTTGCCTTTTACAGAGCGGCAGATGATCAGACAACCACTCACGGCTGTGTCATCTACGCACCTGCCGCTAATCTCGAAGCCGGTCCTGACACGCCCCGCTTCTCCGCAGGCCCGCAGGCCACGCCCCACCACAATCGGTATCGGTTGATATCGGAATCGGTAATGAAGAGTTGGACAATATCGGAATATCGGATATCGGCAAAAAAGCCATTATCGGACATCTCTAATAAAAACCTTTGACATTATATACAATTATTCATGATTTATGGTTGCCACTCCTGGTCTGTGCTTTAAGAAAAATACAATTATTAGTAAGTACTAAAAACAAAACTATGGATAAATGTACACAGATAAGACATAACAGGAAAACACACTTTTGTTAAAGACAAAACACAAATTGTAGCAATTTGTTACAAAATATAGTCATTTTACTTGCATTAGTTGACTGGTAATTAGGCAGTTTTAACTCCGCTAATATTTGGCATCAATCCAAGCAGCTATGTGCGTGTCTACATGTTACGTATCTACATGTTGCGTATCTACCAGTGGCGTGCGGTGGGGTTAATATCTGGTGAGGCACTGCATCATCACAGTCAGATTTACAAACATATATGAACCCTAAATAGTATCTTATTCACCATGTGATTGGCAGCAGTTAACGGGTTATGTTTAAAAGCTCATACCAGCATTCTTTACACAACTGTAGCACACAAAAAAGCACATTTAATAAAAAAAACATTATTATGGTCTTACCTTTCTTGCTGGACAGCCTTTGCGTGTGTACCACGCCGTTTGAAAAGAACGGGTCTTCTGTCAAAAGCAAACCTTTTAGCTTCTGCGTTGGTATACCTTTAATTATTACCTCCTGCTTCGATTGAAAGTCCAGTTTAGAAAACAGTTTTATTTTACATATGTAATCCTCCTTGTTTTTAATAAAAGTCCAGGCTAGAGGAAATAAACAATCGCTTGCAAATTTTTATTTATTTATTTTTTCTTCTGCGGCCGAGGAATGATCTCTGGGATCACTACCGCCCTCTACCACCAGGAGGCCGGATTACTGCGAGCCTCAACCAGTACGTCTTTTGCAGCAGATTTATGAATGCTCAGCACAAAAAATACGTTACACACATACAGTTTTTGACAAAATACACTGTACATTATATACCTCAGCTAACTAAACTATGCCATAGTTTAGTTAGCTGATATAATACATATAGCAATACAGTCATACATTGTGCACAATCCATGTTGAGGCACAAATCAGTGACATGCCTCATCTGGCTGCTGATCACTGCACCGTCTCTTCTCAGTATTTGAACGGCAAATGTGAAAATAAAAATAATCTAAAACTGGTGAAGTTAAATGGAAAATAACTTTAGTATAATCACTGGATACATAACAATTTAATTATTTTTTTCTTTTTACATTTTTTTTCTTTCCATGACGGCAGGTGAGGCCCCGCCTCCACTGCCTCTAGTGACGGCACGCCACTGGTATCTACACACCCTCTTTATTAACCAGTAGAATTGTCTTTATATGACATTCTTCCTCTCCAAGATGTTATTGCTTGTATGCATTATTAGCCTTTAAATAAAGGCTAATAATAAATTGCTTGTATGCACTTTGTGTGTGCGTTTTGACACACTCAACATCATGCGCCTCGCTGTGTAGTCACCGCCACATAGCAGCATTCAGATGAAGAACGGTACCGGTACTTTTTAAAAGGCAGTATAGTACCAATTTCAATCAATGTACTTTCTTAGTACCGGTATATCGAACAACCCTAACATATATCAAGGAGCCATTTCTGAAAGAGGCTCAGGAGGTTGTGAAGAAGGCAAGAGCTAGCCCTGCCCCTGGACCAAGTGGTGTACCGGACAAGGTCTACTAGACCTGTCCATTGCTACTGGAGCAACTTTGGAAGATCTTCAGAGTCATATGTAGAGGAAAGGTGGCACAGCAGTGAAGATTTGCTGAAGGTGCCTGGATCGCCAAAGACATGGATTCCAAGAAGATCGACCAAGTCAGGAGAATCTCCCTGCTCAGCGTGGAAGGAAATATCTTCTCAGCGTAGGAGCAAGGCGGCCGGCATACTTGCGCTCTAGTAACAACTACATAGACACGTCTGTGCATAGGGGAGGGATCTTTGTCTAGAACTGGAATGGAGACTACGCTCGTAAGGGAGGCCCGGGAGAATAAGGCAGACCTCGCAGTGCTGTGGTTAGACCTAGCCAAGCTGGTCCGGACCACCATGACTAAGCATCATGTGCCATGCCATGTCGCAGATCTGATTATTACAACCAGTTCAGGGTGATAGTGACAGCAGGGGAAGCAGGTTGGCGGTGGGGATAATCCTCGGCTGCACTATCTCTGTAACCTTCTCCGCCCTGGCAATAAACATGATTGTGAAGTCTGTGGAGTCAGAGTCCAGAGGCCCACGGATCCAATCAGGGACCCACCAGCCCTGATCACAGCTTTTATAGATGATAATTTGTTGAAAGGACTAGTTGGTACAATCCCTGGACAGTCACCACAGAGTCAGTGCCAGGATGCAAGTGGATCCTCCAAGGGCTGGAATGACTCATCAAGGGCTCGGGTGGGATTCAAACCAGCAAAGTCCAGATCGCTAATGGTGAAGAAGGCCAAGGTCACGGACAGGTTCCGGTTCAACATTGATTGGTCACTGATACCATCAGTGTCAGAGAAACCTGTGAATAGTTTTAGCAAGGTATTTGACAGCAGCATTAAAGACTTCTCATCTGTCCAGTCAACCTGTCAAGAACTGGACAGCTGGCTGAGATCAGTGGACAGATCTGCCATCTCGGGGCAAGTTCAAAGCGTGGATATGCCAACGTGGTGTATTACCAAGGATACTCTGGCCGCTACTTGTCTACGAGGTCCCTATCGCCACTGTGGAGACCCTAGAGACGAAGATTAGCACCTGTCTAAGGACATGGTTAGGGTTACCCAGAAGCCTCAATACTAACGCCCTCTATGGGAACACCACAAACTTCCGGGTGCCTTTGAAGTCGCTGGAAGAGTTCAAGGTAACTCGGACCAGAGAGGTGTTGCTGAACAGAGACCCGAGGGACCAAAAGGTGGCCCAAGCAGGAGTTGTGATGAAGACCGGAAGTGGAGTGCCCAGGTTACTGTGCTGGATGCGGAGGCATGACTGTGCCACAGAAATCTGGTGGGTGTACTGGCCCATGGCAGAGCAGGTCTGGGGACGTTCCCAACACCACCTCGGCGTAAGGAGAAGCAAAGGCAAACTCAGGAGGAGGTCAGGAAGGAGTGGAAGAAGAAAGGACGAGCAGAGCGGCTGGTCTGAGGCAGCAGGGAGCCTGGACCAGATGGGAGCACGCCATGGACCGTAAAGTCACCTGTACGGAGCTGTGGCAGGCTGAACCCCACCGCAGGACAAGTAATAGCTAAACATGCTTCACTACATACACCGTAGCTCACCGGCGTCACAATGTAAACAAACGCCATTGGTGGATCTACACCTGACATCCACTGTAATGATACCAAGTACAGGTACGTATCTAGTCGATACTACTATGATTACATCAATATTTTTTTAGCATCACAAAATCTTTTTTAGTTTTTTGAAAATTCATATAATGTTTATAAACTCAGGAAATATGTCCCTGGACACATGAGGACTTTGAGTATGACCAATGTATGAGCCTATAACTACTTGGTATCGGATCGATACCTAAATGTGTGGTATCATTCAAAACTAATGTAAAGTATCAAAGAAGAGAAGAATAAGTGATTATTAAATTTTAACAGAAGTGTAGGTAGAACATGTTAAGAGAGAAAATAAGCAGATATTAACAGTAAATGAACAAGTAGATTAATAATCAATTTTTACAGTTTGTCCTTCATAATGTTGACACAATAGGTAGATAAATGACACAATATGTTACTGCATACGTCAGCAGACTAATTAAGAGTCTTTGTTTGTTTACTTACTACTACAAGACAAGTTGTCTAGTATGTTCACTATTTTATTTAAGGACTAAATTACAATAATAAACATGTTTCATGTACCCTAAGATTTTTTTGTTAAAATAAAGCCAGTAATGACATTTTTTGTGGTCCCCTTTATTTAGAAAAGTATCAAAATACATTTTGGTACCAGTAACAAAATATTGCTATCGGGACAACCTTACTGTATATATATATCAATCAATCAATCAATCAATGTTTATTTATATAGCCCTAAATCACAAGTGTCTTAAAGGGCTGTACAAGCTACAACGACATCCTCGGTACAGAGCCCACATACGGGCAAGGAAAACTCACCCCAGTGGGACGTCAATGTGAATGACTATGAGAAACCTTGGAGAGGACCGCATATGTGGGTAACCCCCCCCCCTCTAGGGGAGACCGAAAGCAATGGATGTCGAGTGGGTCTGACATAATATTGTGAAAGTCCAACACATCAGCGAAAGTCCAGTCCATAGTGGGGCCAGCAGGAACCATCCCGAGCGGAGACGGGTCAGCAGCGTAGAGATGTCCCCATCCGATGCACAGGCTAGCGGTCCACCACGGGTTGGGAGCAGAGTAGAAAAGAAAAGAAAAGAAACGGCAGATCAACTGTTCTAAAAAGGGAGTCTATTTAAAGGCTGGAGTATACAAATGAGTTTTAAGATGAGACTTAAATGCTTCTACTGAGGTAGCATCTCTAACTTTTACCGGGAGGGCATTCCATAGTATTGGAGCCCGAATAGAAAACGCTCTATAGCCCGCAGACTTTTTTTGGGCTCTGGGAATTACTAATAAGCCGGAGTTCTTTGAACGCAGATTTCTTGCCGGGACATATGGTACAATACAATCGGCAAGATAGGCAGGAGCTTGACCGTGTAGTATTTTATACGTAAGTAGTAAAACCTTAAAGTCGCATCTTAGGTGCACAGGAAGCCAGTGCAAGTGAGCCAGTATAGTTATATATATATATATGTATATATAAATAAAGGTATATACAGTATAGGCGTAATATGATCAAACTTTCTTGTTTTTGTCAAAAGTCTAGCAGCCGCATTTTGTATCAACTGTAATCTTTTAATAGGGAGGCCGGAAAATAAAACGTTACAGTAATCAAGACGAGATGTAACGAACGCATGGATAATGATCCCAGCATCGCTTGTGGACAAAATGGAACTAATTTTAGCGATATTACGGAGATGAAAGAATACCGTTTTAGTAACACTCTTAATGTGTGACTCAAACGAGAGAGTTGGGTCAAAGATAATACCCAGATTCTTTACCGAGTCGCCTTGTTTAATTGTCAAATGTTAAGGTGGTATTATTAAATAGATGTCGGTGTTGAGCAGGACCGATAATCAGCATTTCCGTTTTCTTAGCGTTGAGTTGCAAAAAGTTAGCGGACATCCATTGTTTAATTTCATTAAGACACGCCTCCAGCTGACTACAATCTGGCGTGTTGGTCAGCTTTAGGGGCATGTAGAGTTGAGTGTCATCAGCATAACAGTGAAAGCTAACACCGTATATGCGTATGATGTCACCTAGCGGCAGCATGTAAATACTAAAGAGTGCAGGGCCCAGAACCGAACCCTGGGGAACTCCGCACGTTACCTTAACATAGTCCGAGGTCACATTGTTATGGGAGACACACTGCATCCTGTCAGTAAGATAAGAGTTAAACCAAGACAAGGCTAAGTCTGACATCCCAATACGCGTTTTGATACGCTCTAATAAAATATGATCAACAGTATCGAAAGCGGCGCTAAGATCAAGAAGCAGCAACATAGATGACGCATCAGAATCCATCGTTAGCAATAGATCATTAGTCATTTTTGCGAGGGCTGTCTCCGTAGAGTGATTTGCCCTGAAACCGGATTGAAAAGGTTCACAGAGATTATTAGACGCTAAGTGTTCATTTAGCTGCTGTGCGACAATTTTTTCGAGGATTTTCGAGATAAACGGAAGGTGGGACACCGGCCGGTAGTTTACCATGAGGTCAGGATCGAGGTTAGGTCTTTCGAGTAGAGGATGAATAACCGCTTTTTTGAATGCTAGGGGAACAGTGCCAGAGAAAAGTGATAAGTTTATAATATTTAACGCTGATGGACCTAATAATACAAAAAGCTCCTTGATAAGTTTCCCAGGAATTGGGTCAAGTAAACATGTTTGTTTTGTCCCATTTACACATTTTAACAATATATACTGTATATGTTCTAATTAGTGTATTTTTATGGTTTTAAATAAATACATGTGCTGTATATTTTTAATTGAGTAAATTTTCTCGTTTTTTAAAATAATATATATATATATATATATATATATATATATATATATAATTTTAAAAAACGTGAATATATACCGTATATTACCTAAATGAGAATATTTATATGTTTTTTTAAAACAATATATACAGTATTGTGACGATCTGTCACTTCATTTCTGTTTGTGTTTCTTTGTTTGATGTTTATTTCCTGTCAGCGCTCATATTTTTGTTCCATTTCCTGCATGTCTCCCTGAGCGCTAGCTTTCCTCACCTGTCCCTGATTGGCAGCCGGGCACACCTGGTGGCAGTTGCCTACCTATGCCTGCCTCGCCTGTTCCTCAGTGCTGGAGGATTGCTTATGTTGAGAATTGTTTACATGCACGACTGCTTCCTCCTTCTTTAAGTATATTAAAATCATCTTACCTTCTCCTTGTTCTCCTGGTTCCTGCATCTTGGGGTCACAACTACCGCAGCCATACGTGTAAATTAATAATTTATATTAGTGTATTTTTATGGTTTTAAATGGGTATATTTATGCATACTATATATTTTAAATTCTGTATTTATATATTTTAAATTCTGTATTTATATATATATATATATATATATATATATATATATATATATATATATATATATATATATATATATATATATATATATATATATATATATATATATATATATATATTCTGTTAAAACATAAATACAGTAATTTAAAAAATTGATATGCAGTATATACTGTAAAAAAACATTTTAAGTGTATTTGTGCATTGTTTGATTTGAGTTTAGTTCCTTGTGTTCGGTGTCCTCTTCCACCGATGCCGTGTTGACGTTGCCCAAGAGAGGGAGGCATCTGACAGCATGATGCGTCATGCTACTGTACTTTGGGCCTTTAACAGTCTGCCACTTTGCATTAAAGCAGGAAGAAGGCGTCCTGCAGGGCTGAAGAAGTCAGTGACTGTCAAGTCTTTGCTGCAAACTCACGACAACGCCACTTTGTCCTCCATCGTGCACGTCTTATATACGGCAATAATTACCAACTCATTATAACCTGAGCAGGATAAGATGTGCAGAATTAATACATTCATTAACAATGTTCAACACTGCCAGAGAGGTGGTAACATATTGATACAAATATAAGACAGCGTTTCCCCCTTAAGTCTAATAAAATGCTTATATTCGGAGTCTAACAATGTATATAAAATATTGAAAATATTTTTCTGAAAATATATTTTTTTCCCTATGTCATTGTTGTGGTCATACATATGATTCAGAGAAAACATTGGAGATTTTTGTCTTATATATATACATATATATACACATATATATATACATATATATACACACATATATATATACATATATATACATACATATATACACACATATATATATACATACATATATATATATACACATATATATACATACATACATACATACATACATACATATATATATATATAGTCAAAATTTAAAGACAAAAAGGAGACACACACACACTCATATACATGTGTTAAGTTCCACTCTTCTACTCCAAAAGGACCCACAGACAACTCATGATTTCCAATTGATCAACTTTTTATTTTCCAACTTGAAGCATTGTTGGTTTCATTTCATTTGATCTTCAATTAATCATCAGCAGGTTGTAAACCTTTAAACCACAGAAACAGAGATGTTAATCTAATTACAAAGGTATTTTCAAACAATGTTTTACAAATGCTTTTAAACCTCTGAATAATGTTTTAAACTTTCTACATAATGTTTTGACTTTTAGCAAGAGTTAAACATGACTTTATCCTTTAAACTTTGTATTAATCTTTTGTACTTTTAACATTAAATCATAAGCTTTGACTTTACACCTTTTAACTTTAACTATTTGCCATTTTAACTTAAGCTTAAACCATTTAACATTTTAACTTAAGCTTTAAACTTTTACGTGTGCTTTAAAACAACTTGCTTTTAACTGGTCAAACGTATTATGCAATCAATGCTCAAAGTGAAATGCAGTAATGCAGTGGTTCAACTTGAACCCAGCAGTTCAAACAAACAAATTAAGATAATTGAGTAAGCAAATTAAGAAGCTTGCGGGTACGAGTTAAGCATATCAAAGTAAGCATTTCGAAAATGAAGAAGCATATTCACCGACCATTGGTGTGTTTGGAGAAACTTGTAGAGTAGATCTTGCGGTTGTGGCTGCTTGCTGTCCTTCCTTGCATGCAGCTTGTTTGGTGAATGAATCTGACTGAACCTCCATTCCTTTTCAGGTGCCTTCAATCAGTAATTTGGTGGCCATTTTACCTTGGCATTCTGGGAATTGTAGTTTCCAATGGTTTTGACCATGTAGTTTTCCACCATGTAGGGCAGGGGTGGGCAATTAATTTTTACCGGGGGCCGCATTAGCAACCCGGGCACTGCTGGAGGGCCACATCGACAATATTTCAATTACATTTTGCTCAATATTATTTTTGATATATACCGTAAGATAAATAATAATGATAATAATAATAATAATAATAATAATAATAATTAATAATAATAGTAATACTTCAACATAGTGTGTGTAACAGCATTCCATGACTAATATAAATAAATTAACATTAATAATAAATGACAGTAAAATAAGCACACGTATGACTGAGGAGTCATAGTGTAACTTTGTGTGGTGTTTGAGTTGTCCGACTTTTTGTGTGGCCATAAACGCACCAGTGGTTTAGTGGTATGCGTGTTGGTGACAGATGACAAGTTGGTTTTGGCCTGGTTTGTACGGCAGAAAATGACTAGTTTTTCGAGATAGAAGTGTTTTACTCATGTTTTTGGTGTGGTTATGTCCGAATATAAACAGTTTTGCTCAATAAAGTGATCGATATCATTCCTGTCCTCGAAGCATCTCGATAGACGTTACAATAATTGAACGGTGTTCAATTGAACGGTGTTGACGAACACCGTTAGGGCCGCTTGTTGTCACTGTCACTCAAAGTTGCATTGCAAAATTACATAGAATAAATATGTTTATTTTTTTTAGAATTCAGATGGGATTTGATTTGGTGCGCGGCATATATTTGCTGTGCGCAGCGGACGCTTGAGCAGTGCGCAATTGCCTTAGAGGGAACGTTGCTTGGCAGTCCATGTCTTGTTGAAAACATGCCATTCGTCATCAACTTTTCTCTTTTTAGCGTCTCGGGTGTAAACCGTGCATCACTTGTCGCTGCATGTGCACCTTCACTCGCAGGTTACACACGGACATACGCCCATAAATAATACTTTTCAAAATAAAAGCAGCACAGTTGTATTGCGCGCACGGCATAGATGTTTTTTCAACTTTATTTTGTAATTTGTGATTGCAGCTGTTCACATTCACTCACAATCACGCACACGCATACGTCCACACGGAAGTAATACAAATAACGATTTTCAAAACAAAAGCAGCACCGTTGTATTGCACACTCGACATAGATACTTTTTAAAATTTATTTTGTAATTTATAATTGGCCTCACGCGGGCCGGACAGGGACGCACAAAGGGCCGGATGCGGCCCGCGGGCCGCAGAATGCCCAGGTCTGATGTAGGGCATGTATTTACACTTGACACTTTTGAGTTAACTCCACACCTCCCACTTGGCCTCCTGGTTTCTAAACCCAATGAGGTCACACAGGTCCTTCACTCCTTTGTTCTTCAGTGGGAATTAGAATGACAAGGCGCCTGACATCTCTAAGAAGGGTAGTGACTGGGATTTTGTGTTTGAGCTTCTTGGTTCTTGTGGTCGGTTTCTCCTTGTCTATTTCCTTCCTGATGGGGACAGGGTAGCTAGGAAAGGTCCTCACAAGCACATTTCTTACGATGCCTTTGCTGTCAGTGTTGACGCTGACTACTCTGGCCAGCTTGTACTGTCCTCTCAGAGCATTTTGGTCAGACAACCAGACCATATCTCCAACAGCAACATTTCGCTCTTTGGTGTGCCATTTGTTCCTTATAAAGAGATTAGGTCCTGCCAGTTGGCTCCATTTCTTCCAGAATTTGCTGACTTCAGCTTGAATAGTTTGGAGTCTTTTGTATGGATAGCCATCAAACTGGAAGTCTCCAGGGTCTCCCTTAGGGTTGTCACGCCCTAGGAGCAGAGAATTCGGGGTGACATACTTCACACAGTCTTCCCTGCTTTGAGTTCTTGCATCAATGGGTCTCTCATTAGCAAGGTTGGCTGCCATGAAGAGGAAAGTTTGGAGTTCACCCCAGGTGAAGACGCTGTCTCCGCCAACATTGCTCAAGGCTTGCTTGACCACTTTGACAGCCGCCTCTGCTGCACCATTTCTGTGGGGAGAGTCTGCGGGGTGGATCTTCTAAGACCATTCTGTTCCATGCTTAGCAGCTATGTCTTCAACTTGAGACTTGTCCAGCGAGTCATACCAAAGACTATAAAAATGGGACCCATAACCTCCCTGCTTGGAACTCAGCAACAAAGGGTTGGAGTTGGGGGTTAAATCACCAAAATGATTGCCGGGCGCGGCGCCGCTGCTGCCCACTGCTCCCCAAGGGGATGGGACAAATGCAGAGGACAAATTTCACCACATCTAGTGTGTGTGTGACAATCATTGGTACTTTAATCTTTAATCTTAATCTTGATCAAGGAATTTGTATAGCTTTTCCAGAGCAGGTTTGGCTCCCACAAAATTAGTGCCAGGGTCTGACCAGAGCTTCCTGGGGTGTCCTCTGAGTGAAGTGAACCTTTGATAGGCCAGCAAGAAGCCTTCAGATGACTGGTCACTCACCAGGTCAGTGTGTATGGCACGGGAGGCCGTGCCATAGAAGACGATTCCCCACACTTTTAGTCTGGTTCTTTTCTTGACTTCATCTTTCACTTCATATGGGCAAAATAGGTCCATGGTGGTGAATTCGAAAGGTGAGGCTGGGCCTGTTCACTCTGGAGGTAAGTCTGCCATGATTTGTTGACACTTCTTTGCTCTGTTTTTCCTGCAAACTATGCAGCTGTCAACTATCTTCTTGGCAATTCTTCAGCCTTTTATCACCCAAGCTGTCTTCCTTATCCGGAGAAGGGTTCCTGCTACCCCCTCGTGGTTATCTTCATGGGATTCCTGTGCTAGCAATGTAGACACCCATAATTCAAATGGTAAAACTGGCACGGCAGTTTCAGCTTCGTTGAACATCTGGATTCTCCCTTCACAAACTAGGAGTCCAGAGTTCACATCTTTCTATAGTGCCAATCTGCTGAGAGTATTTGTTTGGATAGGTTACACCATCTTGAGCTGCGAGGAAGAGGTCTTCACATGCACCTTCGAGCTCTTTGCCAGTCAACCCAGCCTGCTTGGGTGTTGTCGTCTCCCACTTTGGCTGTTTTGGGTTTGACTTCCTCTTCAGCCACTGCTCGGCAGCTCGACGTGTCCAGGCAATAACTCTGACCAGTCTGGTCAGGCTACTGAATCTTCTTTCATCCACAAGATGTTCAACCCAGCCAGTGGACTTCCTTCTTGGCAGAGTGGGTTTTGCCTCTTGAGAGGGACATTCGTTTTCCTGAGTGGCCAGTGGGTCTTCTTTCTGCTGACTCATCTTAGCTTGAGCTCTGGTGAGTGCAGCTGATAATGCCTTCCTTTGGAGCTTGTTCACACTCTCCCTGGCCTGGGCTGCAACTTCTCCAGCTGATTGAATAGGCCACTCCTCCACTGGCCACTTCAGGAACTCTGGTCCATTTTGCCATGTGGATTCCTCATTCAAGTCTTTGGGAGTGCCTCCTCTTGTTATGATGTCAGCTATATTCAGATCTCCACGGATCCACCACCAGTC